>NC_052946.1:12083581-12387644 GCF_013358895.1 Oreochromis aureus | reverse complement strand
AACAACTACAGTGTTTAAACTAAAGTCTTTTTTTGGCATATTCCACATTAGAAACCAAAGAAAGTTTTAGTTTTGAATGTATTTTTTCCAATTGTTACCAATAAATAAAGGTCCAAATTGATTTTCAAGAAAGCTGATGCACAATAGGATCAATAATTTATTGCTTGTCTATTTTACCTTCAGAAATCTGAGTTTCATGTCATATTTTTCTTTTTTGGTTTTCCAAAAACCATCCGAGGTAACTCTCAGAAAGTCTAAGAGTTTGTGAACGTCTAATCTATTTTTATTAAAGTGTAAAATATTCCAAAGGAAGCATCTTAAATTTTCCGTATTGCAGCGGCTGTTTTTGTTTACTATTTTAATTACTGTTATGCTTTCAAACCCTAAGCTCCTAACATACTTAACCAAAGAACAGGCTGCCAACCCAAAATTGCAACAACCCTGATGAACAACAAGAGTTTTACGTCTGCCAAGAAAGCTTTGTGATTGATCTGTCCATCTTTTAGCTAGAAGTGATTCATTTTTTGAGTTTATCTAAAGCCTTGAGTTGAATTTTTATCATTGTGGAATATGGCAACATTGTAAATTTTGGATCGTATCTTTACAAATACAAACAGTGTATGTACTTGTAGTGCTGGCCTGGTCTGAAGAAAATGTAAAAACTAATCTGCAGCTGGATATCCTTTTATATCCAGGAATGCGATTCATGGATAGTATGAGAGGAATCTTCAGCCATGTTGGAGGTATGCTGCGCTTCTTTAATAATGTCAAATGGTAAATGGTAAATGGCCTGTATTTATATAGCGCCTTTACTAGTCCCTAAGGACCCCAAAGCGCTTTACATATCCAGTCATTCACCCATTCACGCACACATTCACACACTGGTGATGTCAAGTTACCAGTCATAATATAATAATTGTACCAATTTAAATTACATGAGTCATTTCACAGAAGAGTTAGTGGAAATGATTAACAAGTGTGGAATATGAGGATATTATTATTTGTTGCTCTCTAGGCCCGGATTTTATAATGGAAACCATAGCAACGTTGTGCAGGTTATACAGTTACAAACACCGAGTTGTTGCAACTCAACTCCTTCTGAAAATGTGTGTAAGTAATTAATTTATTCAGCTAATCAGCCGAGCGCAGATAAGCAGCCTTTTTGACTTGTAATAAAGCACCCGCATTAAAGATAAATTGCAGGTTAATAACTGCTCGTTAAAATACATTTGATTTTTACAACATTTTTGCATTTTTTTTATACATTTTCTAGAGGATATTGGGATTTTAGTGTTGTGCCTTTAAAATAAATATCCTTTTTTCCCATGTTAGATTAGAATTTCTGCTAAATTATTAAATACAACCTGATCTATGACAGACTAAGTTAGGTTGGCAGTGCAAAATTTTTCACACTGCCAGAACATTGTGATTTTGTGTCCTCAGCTGCTTCTTCTAGCACTAAACCTGCTTCTCTTCAGCACTGTCTTTGAAGTGTCACAGGAGTGTTCTGGGAGTTTTCTGCCATCTCATCAGCGAAAAGGAAAACCAGCACTCATCCACTCAGAATAACAATAATGAAGCCACTTCAGCTGGATCCTCCACATCAGCCAGGTCAAACTGTAGAGCTCTTACTCCCTCTACTTATGTGGCCAACCGGTGTTGTTTTTTTCAGCCGAGGGACAAATTACACTCTGTGAGAGCTCATTTGAAGAAATGACTGTAAATCAAGGAGATTTTTTTTTTTTCTTAAACAAAAACCCAACATCACCGAGACACCTAGTGGCCAGCTAGTGAAACAGTTTAGTGTCTATCAAGACCCTGAAAGAGTTTATCACAACCTCATGTAGCCTGAAGGAGCAGCAGCTGTTTGCAGGAGTTCTTATTAGGAATAATTTCAGAATAATGTTCCTCAATGGCCTGTAAATGGTAAATGGCCTGTATTTGTATAGTGCTTTACTAGTCCCTAAGGACCCCAAAGCACTTTACACATTCAGTCATCCACCCATTCACACACACATTCACACACTGGTGATGGCAAGCTCAATGTACAATTTACCCAATACGGAAATGTACCAAATGTCTGCAGTGACCTCTGAGCATTGGCTCACAATTTTCTTTTTTTTTTTTTTTTTTTTTTTCCTTTTTTTAACCTGTCCCGTTTGGTTCTTTTGCCATCAGAATTATTGTCTAAAGGCGAAGAAAGATGCCCAACGGATTTACTTTACCAAATGGACCATCCCAGCCTTGCCGTAATGGTCCATTTGATTCACCTTTATTGTTTATTTTATTTTCACTTGCTGAATACGGGACAGACTTGACTGGTGGAAAGAAAAGGGAGAAAGAAAGAGGAAAGAAAAACAGCTGAGAAGAGGGACGGGGTGAAGGGCAAAACCAAAACCAACAGAATAAGCAGACAAAAATACATATATCGATCACCTGGATCACCTGTTAAGAAAAAAAAAGCAAGCAGAAGAAAACGAGAGTAATAAACAACATCACAATGATATATGGGAATATGACAGTAAATACTAAATATTAAACATTATTGTGCAGCACGTGAGATCGACAGCGCACAGTGTGCTTTGAGGTAGGAGCCAAAAAGGGTGTAGTTTGTGTGTGTGATCACCGTGTGTGCACCTGTGAGCATGAACGCGCTTGTTTTTAAAAAGGTTCCTTCATGTAATGATCTGCTAGAGGGTGTGGGGGCCACTGCCCCATCCTCCAGGGCATGAAGCAGGTATGGAGGAGATCAAAACTCCAGACATCCAGAGGCCCCCAGAACACAAGAGACCAAGGAAGACCAACAGAGGGCAGCCGCGCCACTATCCCAGAAAGAGCTGAGGAGAGTCCCAGATGAGGGGTCACTCAGCAGCCGCGGAGCAGAAGCCGGGGTTGCAGTGGCGTGCCCGTGAGCTCCGCCGGCAGCCAGCTGTGCCTGAGTGACCGAGCCCCGGGCCGAGGGCCGAGGCACCCCATCCCGGTGGCCCGAGCGAGCCCCAGGCTCCAGGCCCCGATAAGCAGCCGCCAAGGAGTGAGCCGGTGGGTACCTGGGCGCCCACCCCGACACAAAGAACCACCAACGCACCGATGTCTGAGGGCGTCTGCCACCGGCAGGGGAAGTGGTGGGGAGATGGGCCTCAAACCTTGGAGGGCCTGAGATGTCCCCAGAGAGGTGGCGTCTGATACCCAACCTGACATATAGACACAGACAAACAGGCACACACAGATACAAACATCTATTCCCACCCTCATGCTCTCATATACAATTACTCAACACTCACCCAACATGGAGACAGACATAGAGAGACACTGTACACACAATCACACTCCCCAAGCGTACTCTAAGCCCGGGTCTAGGTACCCTTGCCCTGGAGGGGGAAACTGCGCCCAGACCCAGGTGATGTTACCCTTTTCCCTGTGGTGGGAGAAGCAGACTGCCCGACTCCGCAGCAGCAGGGAGGCCCCACATTCCAGACCCCAGTCGGACGGCCAACTCCTCCTCCTAGCCCCCCCGCTCCAGCAGGCCGCAGAGAACGGGGTGTGGGAAGACTCAAACCTCCCTCCACCCGCTCATATGTAGTGTTGATGTATGTGTGTTCTAAGGTGCATTTAAAACCCAGGAGGGCATGGAGCTACCTGCCAGAGCAGCAGGTAAGCGTATAGCCCTCCTGCTAGCCCTCAATGTCTACGTGTATTTAAAATTGAGAGGTGGGCAACGACGCCAGGGGTGAGGTGTATACCCTGATGGTAATTTGGAATCCGTGTAGCGTCCCCACCCCAAGATCCTATATGTATGTGTAATGAGAGTGTGAGTAATGTGAATGTCTAAGTTGTGGGATAAAATTGAGGCAGAGGCAGCCAGAAGGGGACAGAGGGGGATGTCTCCTCTGCACCCTGGTGACACACCCCTACCCCAAGGCCCTGCATGTGTGGGTGATTGTGGTGGAGCGGGAAGAGGGAGGCAGCTGGAGATGGGAGGGAAGGAAGGAGGGCAGTGACCCCTCCTGGGGCCAGCTCCCCGCTGACCCCAGTAGGCACCCCCATACTCTGCAACCCGCCAGGAAAGGGGGGGCCCAGGCCCATCCGGACCGGGGCCCAGTGCAGCAACGCCCCCAGCCCCACAGAGCCCGGGACAGTCCACCCGACCCCACCACAGAAAAACTGCACCCACCCCATCATCCACTCATCTTCCAGACTACACAAGACAATAGACGCCCAGGCTGAGATCTTCCTCCACCTCTCCTGTATCTCCCCTCCTGCAGAGAGAGAGTTCCTGAAGAGAGGAAATCTCCTGCAGGATTTGACAACCTCCCCACCAGTTGAAGAGCCCCCAGGTGGTTCGATGCACAGGCGGCACCCAGCGCCAGGACTGGGCCCCCATACACCCACCCGCCCACAACCCCGGCAACACACCAACCAGGACCCAAGCCCTGAGGCTTGGCCAGGGCCCCAGCCCAGAGGCGGAGCGCCCCCAGAACCTCACGCCCATCCCGGACCCACCCAGGGGCAGCCAGGCTACCAGGTCAGTAACCCACGTCCGTCAGCACAGACCCTCCCTAGCCCGCTGCACGCAGCCACGAGGAAACCGTCACCTAAGAGCCAACAGAGCCCCTAATTGGCCATGGCCGCTACCCCGGATTGAGCCCCCAAGGAAGATGCTCCCGGGAACCCCTGATGCCCTAAGCCTGTCCCTACCCCACACCAATCACAACAGTGAAGGTGGGACCAAACTAAGACCCCCACCCCCACTAGGTGATGGAGCTGATCAAAGGAGCCCAGAGAAATTGATCTGATGTGGTGGCAGAGGCTGTATCAAGACTAATGTAATCTAATAAATAATTTCTATATTGGTTAGAATTAAGATTATTTTTATTTTTCCAGTTCATGAGGACTGTTTTCTTGGCTATGCATAGGGCAGTGAAAACCATATGGGCTATATTCTTTTCCGTAGTGACATTATCTAAGCTGCCCAACAAACATACTAAAGGGGAAGTTGGAATGTTACATTTCAGACACTTTGATAAGTCTTCACATATCTCGCGCCAAAACTTCTGAACTGGTGGACAGAACCAAAGAGCGTGGATATAATTGTCCGGTGAATTGGTTTGGCAGTGTGAGCAGTTGTTGGTAGACGTAAAGCCCATCTTGAACATCCGATGGCCTGTATAGTGCACTCTATGTAGTATTTTGTATTGAATTAATTGAAGACTGGGATTTCTAATTAGATGAAAGGTTTTAAGCAAATCTGAGACCAGAAGTTTTGGTCAAAGTTAACTGATAAATCCGCTTCCCATTTTGCAATAGGAAGTGATATTGATTCATCTGTTTTAGAAAGCATTCTGTATATTTTGGATAGTAATTTGGGGTTTTAAGAGTAAGAAATTGAACCACACTTGGTGTCGCTTTGTAGTTCAACTTGACCCGGTTTAAATCTCTTATTTATTATGGATTTAATTTGTTGATATTCTAAAAATCTTTTCTTGTTGATCCCATATTGTGTAACTAGTCTGTCAAATGAGATAAATTCTGTTCCTTCTAGTATATGTTCTAAGTATTTGATTCCTTTACTACTCCAATCTGAAAAGTTTATCATATTATTGTTTTGTAATATGTCAGGGTTGTTCCAGATAGGTGTACGCGTTGCATGGGATTAATGAAGACTCTGTCAACTTCAGAAACTCCCACCACGCTGTCAGAGAAGAGCTGATGTTGATGCTTTTGAAGCATTCATGTCGTTGGATGTTTGAGCTGATAAATGGTAGATCTGAAATCTCTAGATTATTGCAAAGTGCTTGTTCTACATCTAGCCAAGGTTCATCTAAGAGGGTATGTTTTGCCATCCTGAGATAAACTGAAGCCTGTTGGCTAAGAAGTAATGCTGAAAGTTAGGTAGTTCTAATCCTCCTTTATCCTTGGTCTTTTGTAGTGTTTTTAAGCTTATACGTGGGGCTTATTTTTCCAAAGGAATTTGGACATATATGAATCTAGAGATCTGAACCAATCTTGCGGCGGTTTAGTTGGGATCATTGAGAATAAATAATTTATTTTTGGTAATACCATCATTTTTATAGCGGCAACCCTTCCCATGAGTGATATGGGTAGACATTTCCACCTAGCCAGATCACCTTCTACCTTCTTTAAAAGTGGGATATGGTTTAATTTAGTTAGATCTGCAAGCTTGGGAGATACATTAATACCTAAATATTTTATATTTCCGATTGCAGTGGAGTAGAAGAGGAATTATGGAAGGAGCAATTAATCGGAAGGACTGTAGATTTTGACCAGTTAATTGAGTAATCTGATATTCTTGCAAAAGAGTTTATCAGTTCAATCACCCCAGAGATATTGGTTTGTGAATTTTGGAGAAAGAGTAACACATCATCCGCATAAAGGCTGATTTTATGTTCTACATTCTTGCATTTTATGCCCTTAATTACTGAATTCTGTCTAATTGCTGCTGCTAGTGGTTCGATAAAAATTGCAAACAGTGAAGGGGAGAGTGGGCATCCCTGCCTGGTGCCCCTCAGGAGACAGAAGCTGGAGGATGTCTGGTCATTTGTTCTCACACAAGCTGTTGGGGAATTATATAATATTTTTAACCAGTTGATGAAAGAAGATCCAAAACCAAATTTGTGTAAAGTTGCAAATAGAAATTTCCAGTTAACTCTGTCAAACGCTTTTCTGCATCTAAAGAAAATATTGTAGTTTCAAGGTTTTTACTGTATGAGTAGTCTATCAAATTAAGTAATCTACGTGTATTTGTTGATGAGTGCCTACCTTTTATGAAACCAGTTTGGTCAGGATGAATTAAGAGGGGGGTTATTTTCTCTAGTCTCTTCGAGAGAGCTTTGCAGATTATTTTAAGGTCTACATTTATAAGGGATATTGGACGATAGCTTGAGGGATATACAGGGTCTTTGCCTGGTTTTAGCAGGAGATTAATGTTTGCAGAATTCATATTTGATGGAAGTCTGCCCTTTTCTTTGATTTCCAACAACGTTCTGTAAAAACTGGTGCTAGAATCGTCCAGAATTCTTTGTAGAATTCTGCAGGAAAGCCGTCTGGTCCTGGAGCCTTATTATTGGGCATACTTATCAGGGCTTCCTGGAGTTCACCTGGTGTCAGTGGCGAATCTAGTGCCATTGCTTGAGTGTCTAATAATTTTGGGAGAGTTATGTTGTCCAGAAACTGATCAATTTCCTTTTAGATGGGTTTATTTGTGGTGAATACAACGTTTTATAGAAATCCCTGAAAATGTTGTTTATTTGTTTCGGGTCAAATATTGTGTTCCCAGATGAATCTTGAACAGCACATATAGTTGTTTTTCTTTATTTATTTTTAGCTGGTTTGCTAGAAATTGACCGGATTTATTACTATGTTCATAATTTTGTAAGCGTAGTCTTTGTACTAAGAATTTTGTTTTTTATCAATTATCTCATTTAATTCTAGTTTTGTTTTGCGTATTTTGTTCAGTGTTTCCTGATCTTGGTGGTACCGTGTAGGCTTCTTCTAGGGATTTGATGGTTTTTCTAATTCCTGAATATTTTTGTTTTCTTCTTTCTTTTTATGTGATGAGAAAGAAATTATTTTACCTCTCATCACAGCTTTCCCTGCTTCCCATAGAACAGAAGCTGATGTTCCGGGAGTGTTCTGGGAGTTTTCTGCCATCTCATCAGCGAAAAGGAAAACCAGCACTCATCCACTCAGAATAACAATAATGAAGCCACTTCAGCTGGATCCTCCACATCAGCCAGGTCAAACTGTAGAGCTCTTACTCCCTCTACTTATGTGGCCAACCGGTGTTGTTTTTTTCAGCCGAGGGACAAATTACACTCTGTGAGAGCTCATTTGAAGAAATGACTGTAAATCAAGGAGATTTTTTTTTTTTCTTAAACAAAAACCCAACATCACCGAGACACCTAGTGGCCAGCTAGTGAAACAGTTTAGTGTCTATCAAGACCCTGAAAGAGTTTATCACAACCTCATGTAGCCTGAAGGAGCAGCAGCTGTTTGCAGGAGTTCTTATTAGGAATAATTTCAGAATAATGTTCCTCAATGGCCTGTAAATGGTAAATGGCCTGTATTTGTATAGTGCTTTACTAGTCCCTAAGGACCCCAAAGCACTTTACACATTCAGTCATCCACCCATTCACACACACATTCACACACTGGTGATGGCAAGCTCAATGTACAATTTACCCAATACGGAAATGTACCAAATGTCTGCAGTGACCTCTGAGCATTGGCTCACAATTTTCTATGCCATCCAAAAACGCTGGTTAAAACTCAAAGAAGCTATGATGTGAAAATGATTCAGGAGAAAACCTCTGCAGCCAGTCAAATCCACACTCAATAAAAAAAACTTGTTTTTGGTCCTCATAAACATAAAGCAACCATTTCGAATGACATGCAACTGAAATATATGAAATCAAAGATTAATTACATGGAAAATTGACATGTAATCAGATTACTTAAAGTCAACATTAAAAGTCAAATATGGATGCTCCATACTTCCTAAAGAGGAGAATGACCATCTGGCTATCAAAATGACTATTTTCCCTTAAAATGGTAAATCTTTTCCTTTTCCTACTTTTTTTTTTTTTTTTTTGCCATACCTAAAAAATCTGCAAATCACATTGTTGGCATCCAATTCATAAATGTGTTAATATGTATTTTTAGATTGGTACATTTTCCCAGGTTAAACATTTGATATGTTTTCTATTGTGAATAAAATATGGGTTTAAGAGATTTAATTGATTGCATTCGGTTTTTGGCAATTTTTTTAAAGCAATTTTCCTGCTACCCTGTAGTCTAGTGTCCTCCTCCACCTGGTTTCAGTCTCCGCTCCTGGCTCTCCTCTCTTGTCGTATAAATATGTGGTACTGCAACTCAGGCCAAAATTCTACTCTGCTTTACTCACTTTCTCTCCAGTTACCTGAGTACCTTCTACTTGTGCTCCTCTTCTCCCTCCTTGAAATCCCATCAGTGTACCTGTGTGGGAAACCTACCTGTATACCTTCATGACCCACTCTCACTCTGTCTCAGAGACTTGCCAGTCTTGGAACTTGTGGGAAACTGGAAGCTTAGGCTTTTTGCTGGAAGAGTGGAAAGCCATACCTGCACTGTAGTTTAAAGAATACTTAACTGAGTGAGGTCTCGGTCTCTGGAAAACCAAATTTGAGCATTACCTGCTGTTGCACAGTCCTGAAACCTGCATTAAAACTTTTTAAGCAATTTAAACAGTGTCCTGCTATTGAGTCCTTGGATTAAACCCTAACAGCAATACAGAATACCAGAGCATCACTGTATTATCACGCACATATTATAGTATATATATTCCGGTACTTTTTAATTGCTAGACAGTGCCAATATTTATTTCTTCCATTTCCACCATACACTGGTGCATAAAAATTACAAATCAGTGCATTAAAATTCACCAGATGGTGGAAAATTAAGTATCTGATGGTCAAAATTTCATGAAAGACTGTAGGGCCTAATGTGTTTTCCTCCAAAGCTAAAGCCAAACCTACACTCATGTTGCCAGGTGTTATTTTTTAATGTATGAAGGTTACCAAAAAAAGTTTATTCAAGCATTGCAAAATATGCCTGCTGTCCATTTGGTATCATCTGCATGCCGAGTAATGGAATACAGGTGTTTGGTACTTGAATAAAGGGATTTAGCCTTGAGAGGTAGACTCATGCAAAAGATGTTTAAGAACAAGCCCGGGTGTAGTTGTGAATTCAGTTCACATCATTTGAACTGCGAGCGCTATTATCCAAGGACCACAACCTCCTGTGTCTATGAATTTGTATAACACTCAGAACTAATAAATCCAATGTAAAAGGCATTACTAGAACTTGTTCAGCTCTATGTGTATGCATGAGAATAGTCTATCTCAGGTCTTTTTGTTTCCTCCTTTTCCAAATTCCTCACCCAGTTAGCAAAAATCTCAATACTCCTTTTGTATGTTGCCAAAGTAACGCTCACTCCCTCTCTCCTCAGCTCCTTTGAAGCAACTTCAGAGCATCAATATTTAACCTGACATTGTCAAAACTAAAAAAAGAAATGATGCTGAAGGGAAGGCAGCGCTTTGAAACATGTTTGCCTGTAGACCTGCGCCGAACATGACTGATTTCCTCTCTGAGTTTGTTGACAACACAGGCAGGCAGTGCGGATCATACACTCGTAACACACACATTACAGTCATTACTGACTGAGCGCTTGATTACATAGCAACTAATGGGATGTGGTGTTAACCTGATGGATTGCTCACAATGGCACAGAACAGGAAGGCTACATCACATGCGTGATGGACTGTTCATGTGTCCTCCTTCTGCTGACAGGACAGGGCGGACAATCTCACATGTAATACTGACAGAAGGGAGCTTGACCACGATAAACGAGCAAGTTGTGTCCTGTGAGCCCATTGCAATGTAAAACGAAAAGATACCATGAACAGAAGTGGCAGATTTGACTCATACAAATGAGTGCGAATAGTGCGGCGCAGAGTAGAGGCGGAAATCTCGAATGAGTTTGCCGCTCGCTCTAGCTTCGCTCATTAAAGTTGAAAAATTAATGACCACCGACTATGTTGTAGTGCATATTCACCCCCCACAAACCAAGATGTTACATTACCTTTCAAACATATTTCACAGTGGGCATCAGTAGCTGTGCACATCACCATTCAAATGCACTTCCCTGCACGTCAGCACTTTCAAAAGCGCCAGACTTTCAGACGAGTTAGTGTGAATCTGTTCAGAGTGCAAAGATGTGGGCATGAATGCATGTCGGCACCACATCTGGATGAGGACATGAGTGAAGGTTACGTGTAGGACTACTGGTTCGAGCTTTTGTCTCATGCGTGGTTTTAATCAGTATTGTCCAGTATTAATATTTCAGTATGCATTTCTCATTTTTTTGTACAGTTGTTTTGGGGTCTATGGCACACCCAGATGTGACCCTATAAACCTTTGAAAACAAATGCATAACTACATAAATCACGTGCATCCATCACCTTGAGGCAACTGTTGCTGATATTTGACGCTATATAAATAAAACTGAATTGAATTCTACTGAATTTAATAGAATGTGAAGTGAATAACACTGATTATCTCTTCATCATAGCATTTGTTAGTGGGTGGGATATATTGAGAGTAGGTATACATTTTGTCCTCCAACCTGATGTGTTAGAAGCAGGAAAAATGGGCAAACACAAGGATTTGACCTAGTTTGACAAGGGCCAAATTGTGGGCAACGTTGGATCCTGCCATCCACGTGGATGTTACTTTAACCCATCCCACCAACTGTATCTTAGCATTTTTGCAGACCATGTACACCCTTTCATACTCCATATGCATACTGTGCTTGCATTTTTTTTTAACCTGACATCTCAAAAGACACCTTCAAAGTTCCAATGATAGAGGCCATCTTCTTTTTTAATTTAACAAGGTAATTGCAAGAAATTTTATTATTGATTTGAAAAAAACCCAACTTACAATAAAGAAAGATCTGAATCAAAATGCTCAAAATGTGGTGTAGAAGAAAGTCTTCCTGGAGTAACCATGACCAAATGGCCTCACACAAAGTTTTTCAAATGAATCATTCAACAGTGCAACAGGAAAGCTGACATCTCCACATGCATTTCTTATGAAAGTATAACTATTTTATTGCCTCAGCTCGAAGCTCCTTTCAGTGGGCCACTTCTCTTCTGAAAGGGAACAAGTCAATCTGACAATTCTATTATTCTTTCCATGAGGTGTTAGCCATACCTTTGATCAGGGAAACTGCATTCAAGAGGACACAGACCTGAAAAAGACTTGACTTTACGCACGCTAACTGCGCAAAGTGAGAGATTTATTCATTAGACACGCACACATGGACACGTTTGAGCACAGGAAAGCCAGAGGTGATGCCTCAGGGGCAGGCAAACGTTCAGTGTCTTGGCATGGCTGAAGGAGTGGTCATTCAGGGGGCACAAACCCTCCACTTATGAAGTCACATATGGGACTTCAAGATCAAATCACAAGTGATATTTTGTCAACTTAAACAGTTAAGACTTCCTCTGGATGAGGCCTGATTCTGATGCATGCCTCAGCTCTCCAGGTGCTATTACTGGAGTCCACTGATCCACTTTTTAAGAAAACAAATAAACAAGTTTCAATATAATCAGACGCCTCACCCACAGCAGCAACAGTTGCACCTAAGTGATTACTTACAGTACTGTGCAAAAGTCTTTACATTTTGCTTTAATGGAGTCAGACTTTCTTGTACTTTTTAAAGCAGTCTTGAGCAACAGTTCTCCAGGCTTTCAGATCTTTCAAAGTTTTTCTTTGGACATTGGTTGCTTTTACACTCATTTTCATTTTCAGAGTAATTTCCCTTTTTTTTGTTCATTAAGTTGCGTAATACTGACCGATTAATCTTTCAAACATAAAAAAGCCCCCTACCTGAAGATATAAACCAGTGCTGTGTCTACTCATAAAACACAGTTCAGCAAAGAACCCATCTTCATTTGTTCTCATTTCCCTAGCTGAATAACAGTTTGACAGATTTAAAGTTATTAAATCTTATTATTTTTCCACCTACAGGATGAGTCCCAAAGAGCCCTTAGCCAAGAACTTGGCATATCTCAGTATGATGTGCAGTATGTCCCTAAAATTTTTTTAGTAAACTTAACAAGTGAAGGCCAAAAAACCCCGCTGTGTACTGCAGATGAACAGCACCTAAAAGTCAGGCCTTTAAGAATTCGAACAGCAAAGACCTGACACAGGACCTGAGAGATGTATCTGGCCCTTAAGTTGATTCATCAGCTGTTTGCTGAAATGGTCTCATTGAAAGAGTGCCTGACAATAAGCCATTCATAAGGAAGGGAAACTGGGAGAAACTGATTTTCACACCAAGAACTGGTGTGAAAATCAGTGACAACATGTCTGATGGAGCGATGTCTCCAGATTTGAACTTTGTGGTACAAAGGTCAGGAGAAGAAGTACAACAGTGAGTGTCTACAGCCATCTGTAAAACACAATGGAGGCTGCGTGATGGTTTGGGGCTGTATTTTGGGGAATTATCTTTGGACTATTTAAAACATTTTGGATTTTTTAAAAGTATTGAGATGATTTAGTCTGGAATAAAGTAGAAAATGGAGCAGCTCACCAACAATGTAACCTCAAAAACCTAAAGTTCCACCAATGGGCAAGGCAGTTGCCACAGATGTTAACATCCAGGTCTGCATTCAAAATGTAGACCACAGAAACCACTGGGCAATGCCACGGTGGACATAGCCGTCTTTTATATACAGTCTATGTATCAGTGAGCATTTTAAAACACGTGGAAGAATATACACACCCTCTTTTTGCACTCAGAGACAGTCCTGCATGCAAAAAGGAGCATATATAATGATTGAAAACACAGCTAGTAAACAGGTTTTTTTGCATATAAAATAGTGATTTTGAAATTTTTTGAAATGTCAAGTTCTGTCTACAAATTAGCAAGAAAACAGGACTCTTCAAGAAAAGGAAAGAAAACACCAATTATGTATAAACTAGCTCTACGTTGATGATTATTTGACACAATGCTTGTGGATTTCTCTTTTTTAACAAATGCTGACTGATTACTGATCACAGCTGGGACAAGGCTCCTCACATTTTGCTTTTGAATAGATCCATCCCCACAATAACCTCAACTCTTTGAAAAAGATAAATAAATAAAATTGAGAAACTTTTTCTTTCTTCTCAGTGAAATCATCTTGATCCTGAGCACACAGCCAAAAATAACCCAGTGCTGTTGTTTTCTCTTCTCCCCCCCAGCCTTCGTATGTGCACGTCTACAATTCTTGTCTGCTCCTGTCAGCTTAAGGGAAGAGCCCGTTGCATTAGTGTTGCCATGGCAACAGGGCAGTAGAGGATCTCTAAGGTCAGAGCAAGAGCACCTGAAGCTTAGCTGATGGGAGAAAAGAGGCTGTCAGTGAACACTCATGTTGTTATTGGACATTTTATTACTGCTGCTTCCTCCTGCCTGACACTGACATGATAAATTGTCCCCAGACACGTGTTGTTAATCATTTCTGGGGTCACACAAGGAATAAAACCAGGGGCTCTGCTCCTGCGTCAGATGATGGAGAGTGGAGTAGGTCCTGATAAAGACAGGGGCAGAGATATTTAAAGAGAAGGGAGAAGAGATTTTCGGTGCTGGAAAGTGGATTACATCCATTATTTAGGAACGGTTTCCTCTTCTGTGAGGGGACAGGGAAGAGAAATGTGTTTGCAGGATACAAGCTCCAGCCCTCTGTATTCTGTAGAAATACTAAATAACACATGCTTCTCTAATAGGGAAAAATGTCTTTATCCAATGAAAACAATGCAAATGATATCTAATAGCCTGCATTAAATATACTCAAATGGATAGTTGCAACTTGGATTTTTGCACTTACTAAAAAGTGAGCCGAAATACAGGGTGGGCCATTTATATGGATACACCATAATAACATGGGAATGGTTGGTGATATTAAAGTCCTGTTTGTGGCACATTAGTATATGCGAGGGGGCAAACTCCTCAAGATGGGTGGTGACCATGGTGGCCATTTAGAAGTCGGCCATCTTGGATACAACTTTTGTTTTTTCAATAGGAAGAGGGCCATGTGACACATCAAACTTATTGGTAATGTCACAAGAAAAACAATGGTGTGCTTGGTTTCAACGTAACTTTATTCTTTCATGAGTTATTTACAAGTTTCTGACCACTTATAAAATGTGTTCAATGTGCTGCCCATTGTGTTGGATTGTCAATGCAACCCTCTTCTCCCACTCTTCACACACTGATAGCAACACCGCAGGAGAAATGCCAGCACAGGCATCCAGTATCCATAGTTTCAGGTGCTGCACATCTCGTATCTTCACACCATAGACAATTGCCTTCAGATGACCCCAAAGATAAAAGTCTAAGGGGGTCAGATTGGGAGACCTTGGGGGCCATTCAAGTGGCACACGACGACCAATCGATTTTCCAGGAAACTGTTCATCTAGGACCTGGCACCCATAATGTGGTGGTGCACCATCTTGCTGGAAAAACTCAGGGAACGTGCCAGCTTCAGTGCATAAAGAGGGAAACACATCATCATGTAGCAATTTCAAATATCCAGTGGCCTTGAGGTTTCCATTGATGAAGAATGGACCCACTATCGGTGTACCCCATATGCCACACCAAACCATCACTTTTGTTGTTCCAACAGTCTTGGAGGGATCCATCCAATGTGGGTTAGTGTCAGACCAATAGCGGTGGTTTTGTTTGTTAACTTCACCATTCACATAAAAGTTTGCCTCATCACTGAACAAAATCTTCTGCGTGAACTGAGGGTCCTGTTCCAATTTTTGTTTTGCCCATTCTGCAAATTCTGTGCGCCGATCTGGGTCATCCTCGTTGAGATGCTGCAGTAGCTGGAGTTTGTAAGGGTGCCATTTGTGAGTAGCTAATATCCGCCCGAAGGATGTTCGACTAATGCCACTCTCCAGTGACATGCGGCGAGTGCTACGCTGTGGGCTCTTGCTGAATGAAGCTAGGACAGCCACTGATGTTTCTTCATTAGTGACAGTTTTCTTGCGTCCACATTTTGGCAAATCCAACACTGAACCAGTTTCATGAAACTTAGCAAGCAGTTTGCTAACTGTAACATGGGAGATGGGTGGTCTCGTAGGGTGTCTTGCATTGAAATCTGCTGCAATGACCCGGTCACTGCGTTCACCAGATATCAACACAATTTCGATCCGCTCCTCACGTGTTAACCTCTTCGACATGTCAATGGCTGTGAACAAAGACGAACTTGTAAATAACTCATGAAAGAATAAAGTTACGTTGAAACCAAGCACACCATTGTTTTTCTTGTGACATTACCAATAAGTTTGATGTGTCACATGGCCCTCTTCCTATTGAAAAAACAAAAGTTGTATCCAAGATGGCCGACTTCTAAATGGCCACCATGGTCACCACCCATCTTGAGGAGTTTGCCCCCTCACATATACTAATGTGCCACAAACAGGACTTTAATATCACCAACCATTCCCATTTTATTACGGTGTATCCATATAAATGGCCCACCCTGTATATCAATGTAATGCTTCCACACTAGTGCACATCCCATAAATGTAGCTATGCAAAAACAGTTTCAGATCATTGCATCAAAAGGAGTGGAATGCATTCAGGCTCCCTTGAATTGCACAGAAACTGGGCCAGAAAAAAGCTCTGATATGTTACCGTTTGATCACGATGCTTTAACTCTGTTTCACATTTCCTCTTATGAGCTGCACAGATTGTGTCCACAGGGTAATCTTGAATGCACATTTTTGAACATACGGTATTAAGTACCTTGGCATGTGCTGCAGGAAAAAGCCCAAACTTCATATGATGCAAGCTCAGAAAATCTTAAATTCTCCCCATATTTGTGTAAACATACAGTTAGCTCCATAACTTTTTTTTTCCTGGCTCATCTGTTTTCAACAGCAAAGTGGGCTTTAAAGCAAACGATCAATGCAACTGAAGTGCAGACTTTCAGCTTGAATTCAAGGGGTTTGCAAACAAACCGGAATGACAGCCATTTCAAAAGTGAGCTTAAAAGCGATGGGACGATTGACTGACAAGGAGTTTCATAGACAGGTGAGGCCTGCTGCTGCCATTTCATTTCATAGAGTTGATTCCAAGTCTTACATTTTGTAACTCTCAAAATGAGATTCAAAGTGAGGCTGACGCAAGAGACTGAATAAAGATAAATTTGAAAAAACAAAACAAAAAACAAAACGCCTAATATCGCAAAAATGGACGACACAGAAGACAACGGAAGCAGATGACTGCAAATTCTTTCCTCGGTAAAGAAAATCTTCATAAGTTTTAGATCACTCTCAGAGAGGCATATCACTGTAAAAGTCTACAATCAAGAGACGCCTTCGGGAATTAGAACACTGAGTTTCATCTAAAAACAAGCTTTGGACAGATGAAACCACATGATGGGAAATAGTGGGAGGAAAACAGTATGGAGAAGGAAAAGAACCCATCATGATCTGAAACATATCACATTATCTGTCAAACATGGTGGAGGCTGTGCGAGCATGTATGCCTGCCAGTGGAGCCGGGTGACTGGTGTTTTTTCCTGACTGTTGACAGCAGCAAGTAGCAGGAGGAATTCTGAAGTTGCTCAAATTCATCCAAATGCTGCGAAAAAGATCGGACGGTGCTTCACAGTGCAGATGGATAGTAATCCAAAGCATACTGCAAAAACAATCCAAGACTTTCTCAAGGCAAAGAAACGGGATATTATTCAACTGCCACGTCAGTCACCTGATCTCAACCCAGCACAGCAACTGGAAACCTGAGGGAGGGTGCCTTTACTGCAACCACCTTCAGCAGGAGAGCGGAAACATTTGGTGACATCTATTGAGTTCTAGACTTGAAGGATTTTCATCATTAAAAACAATCAGATTTATTTCCTGTTTATTACCATAATTACCTTTGAGGGCCTGTAGATGGGGAACTGTGTATGAAAATAGCAGTTATTCCTGCAAAGTTAGTGAAAATTCCCCTTTTTTTTTGTAAATTAAAGCTGAAGTCTGTTCTCATGTTCAAATTAAATCCACTGTGGTGCGACACAAATTTACAAAAAAAAAAAAAAAGTGTCATTGCCCTAATGTGTAGGGACAAAACTGTATGAGCATCTCATGCCTTAAATTAGAGTATGAAGAAGGTATATAGATACGAGAGGTCGTCCCAATTTCTTATCGCTGAATGTTAGGAAATGTGGAGGAAAATGTTAAAGAGATTATCTTTCAGGGTTTTTTTTTATTTTTTTTTTTTTATTGTGGTGAAGTATATTGTGCATTGGTATTCACCGCTCACCCAGAGTGACTACTGGGTTTTTATCTAATCTCCACATTGTTGTTTGTCCCAGCATCACCACCTTCGTTCTGCCGTCACCGTCCTGAAATAGACACGCAGCATCCCCGCTGTTTGTTCTGTATCAAATGACAAATCTCGCAACCACAAGAGTGGATGGAGGAGGAAGGGAAAGGATCGTAGAGGGCGACGGGAGAAAGAGGGCACTGAAAAGGCACAAATCAAAGTAAGCTGTGAAGAGGAGTGAAGGAACATTTTTAAGATCGTCCTTTCGGGCTTTGATGTTGGGGAAAGGACAGAAGCTCTTTGCTTTACTTTTCTTCAAAGGCTTTATCTATATGCATGCACTTTTGGCAGGGCTGAGATAACAATGTTAGTCTCCCCACTGTTTTGTTTTCTGTTTGGCAAAATGAGAGCTCAAAAAAAAAAAAAAGGAAAAAAAAAAGCCGTTAGTGTACATCTTTCTTCCCATCCAATATCTGCATTTTTTCGTGTTACTTAAGCAGGTCAATCAATCCCAGAATGACTCCAACGGCAATAATAAAGAGAAAAAAGCTAAAACAACTGTTCATTTGTTGAATATATTATTTTATTTTAACATCATCATCATAGTTTAACTTTTTAATTTTCCCTTCATTCATTTAAAATGATCACCTCTGAATGTACACATACTGCAAACTGTCAAAAATATACAAACAAATGCAGGCTTGTGCTATAGTCTGGTCAAATGTCTAAAAAACAGTGGCACTGGAAGGAGAGAGAGAGAACGAAGGCAAGAGAGAGAGAGACAGAGAGAGAGAGAGAGAGCGAGAGAGAGAGAGACAGACATTGAAACCGGTAAAGACATGCACAGCATCATTGTGAGCACCGGTTATGGTGACCCAGGTGCGCAGTACTTCCAAGGGATCCTTGTGGAAAAGTACATATATTTCATCATCTGACAGTGGGGCACACAAACTGCCCTCCACATATCAAACCCGAAACAAAAATGGTGTTTGTTAATGGAACTGTTGTTAGGCACATCATTGTTTTTTATGGTTTTACATTTTCTGGAAAAGTCTGAGTATCTGTAAATGTAGAATACTTTAACAAAACAAAGAAACAAAAAAAACCCAAAATGAGAAAACAAAGAAAAATCAAATATACAATTTCGAAACAAGAGAAAAAAAAAAAAAACAGCTTTCAAAATTTCGACCTTGTTAGTAACTCAGCGTTGTTACAGTGTGTGTGTGTGTGTGTGTGCGCGTCAGCATGTCTACACAAGTTGGGTGCATTTCTGTAGAACAAAGTGGTAGTGATGGTGAGTATTTGAGGTGTTTTGTGGGTGGTTGCTGTGATCGGCTGACAGCTGTCCAATCAGATGCTCAGATCTTTGGGATTCTCCTTGTAGGTCTTCTTGGGCTCAGGGAGCGTGGGCTTGGATAAGTGACTGGTGTTGGTCTTGTTCTTGAGCGTGCTGTAGTATTGCGTCACTTGAGCCGCCACAAAATTGTCATCGTCCTCTTCATCCTCCGAGTCGTCCCTTCTGAAGCTCCTGATCGGGGATATATCTCGTCCGAGACTACGGGAGCGGTACAGAGGTTCAGGGGTGCTGTCTCGGCTGGGGTAGCGCTCATCCCTGTTAAACCTCTCAGTCGAACGACCCCTCAGCTGTGTTCCGTCAAACCTCTCGGTCGAACGACCCCTCAGCTGTGTGCCGTCAAACCTATCGGTCGAACGACCCCTCAGCTGTGTGCCGTCAAACCTCTCAGTCGAACGACCCCTCAGCTGTGTGCCGTCAAACCTCTCAGTCGAACGACCCCTCAGCAGCGTGCTGTACTTCTTGTAAGCTGAATCTGAGTCTGGAGTGCGTACTCTGGGCAGGGCGATGTCTCTCTGGTTGCGGAACGCCATGTCCTTGAGCAGGCTATCGCCCCCTCTGTAGGGCCTGTCCAAGGTAGAGGCTTTCATCAGCAGGCTGTCCTCTCCATAGAGGCGGTCTTCCCTGCGCAGTGGCGGTGTGACCTCCCTGTTTAAGCGGTCTAGGGCTGGGGACTCTCGCAAGATGCTGTCTTCCAGACGGAAGGTGGATTCAGGAGTTTTGATTGGCTCCTTCAATACAGGCTCATCCACAATAGGCTTCTCGTTGCTGCGGGTCTGTCTCTCTGGAGAGCGATACCGGCGGTAGGGGTCTGAGGATTGGGCTCGGCGTCTGGTGGGGGACTGCTGCCGAGAGCGGTAGGGGGACCGGTGGCGGTGAGGGGAACGATAAGGGGAACGGCGAGGAGAGCGGTAGGGCAAGCGACGGGGTGAGCGGTGGGGCGAGCGGTGGGGCGAGCGGTGGGGCGAGCGGTGGGGCGAGCGGTGGGGCGAGCGGTGGGGCGAGCGGTGGCGGCGGTGGCGCCTGTCTGGAGAACGGCCTCGGCGGTGACCCCCATGTCTGTCATCCAGGACGTTATCTGCACTGCGCGACCGGGTGTGCCCCTTATTAGGTGACCGATGGCGGCTACGGTGGCGGTGGCGGCCATCACTTTTCTTGTCATCTTTCTTCTTGGGAGCGTTCTTCCCTGTCGACTTTTTGCCCTTGTGTTTTCCCGTGCTGGTTTTCTTGCTGGGGGAGTGGTGGCGGTGGTTGGAATGTGTGTGCCTGCCAGTGCCGTGGGAGCGGCGGCCTGGCTCCTTCTTGCTGCGGGATGATTGTTGGAGTTCTGGTGGGTCGCTTGACTCTGATGGTGCGTCGTTCGGGGGCAGGGTGTTCACTTCCGCAGCGTTTTGTACCCCTGAGGCTGGGTTGGCTGCGCTGATGTTGTTGGTGCTGTCGTCTGCAACACATTGGGACATATAAACGAGGGCAGGGGGATCAAACATGCATCGACACACTAAAAGCTTCTATCTGCTTTCACATTTATCATGCTGAGTCACTCAGACATGAAGCCGAGAACACTTTCAATGGAAGCCATTCTGATGTTAATGCCAGCAAAGATGGCAAGTTGTTAGATGGCACAGCAGCAGCCAATGGTAAAACAGTGTAACTTACACAGATTAAAAAGGCAATGACAAAGTTATGAAGCAGCCATTTCTTGAAGAAACCCACAACAAACCTGCTCCTTGGTCTAAAGGGGAAGTCACCTCTGTGAAGCAGAATGGGACGGCTTCTCTGGTGGCTGGACCGCAGGCTGGTTACAGTCAGTGTAACTGCTGCTTCGTATTGATGATGCTGCTAGATTTGACTCATTAGCCATGCTCTTTCATGCACTGTCAGGGCGCGTTAGACACGTTGTAAATCTTTAGAACAAATTAAATGGTCGTGACGAGATCCAAAGACTAGAAGTTGCTCTAAGTGCATTGCAGTTGCAGCGGGTGAAGGTAGTTTAGCATTTTGCTAAGAAAAAACAGAACTGTATGGAGCTCTTCCTCTTGCTAAATCTTCAACAAAAGCTGCGACAGCAATGCTTTGATCAATATGGCATTTTTAAGACAAAACCTTACAAGTGCTGAGACGGCAGAAGAACTGTTCGCTATTCTAAATACTTCAGATCGTCGGCCCTGAGATATATTGAGTGGGAGTAAAACTCTGGCTCCTGTCATTTCAGTAAATAGTCTCCACCTGTAGATATACACTTTTTAACATTATAACTTAGTTTGAAAATGTATTGCAAATGATTCTGGAGACCTTCGACAATGGATTATGGACCACTCGAGGAGAAGAGTTGACTCTCAATGAGAACCACCGGTCTGAAAGTATCAAAACTAATTCCCAAAGTCTGCATTTTCACTTTTGACTTGTTTCCAACTGGTTGATTGCAACTAGGACAAACATATGCACGAAGTATCCAAAAGAACGGCTATGGCAGCGGTGACACTGGAGATGTAGTTGGGTGAATGGATTTTTATGCATGAAGCAGCGCACTGGCACAGTTGAACTGAAGCGACACCACACACATCAGGACGTAGAAGAAGAGAGAGAGGAAAACAGGAAGTGGGAGAGAGCGCCGAGATGAGAGGGGAGGACAGCTACAAACCGTGGTCTGATTTTGGAGGACAGAGGCCTCCCCCATCTTGTCATTTCTCATACATGCAGTGAGATGGGGAGCGACCATCCCTGAAGGAAGACAAGAGCCCAGCACAATACGAGAGGAAAGGGAAGATACACAGAAACAGAAAGGAAGGAAAAAAGAAGAGCACAGTAGTTTAGAAAAATGTGGAACCAACTGGAAGGAAGAAAAGGAGAATTATTCAGTGTTGATTCATAATGAAAAAAAATGTGTTTATTTGATCATCGACTCATTCAGAATAAAGAGACAGTCCAGGAAGTTGCCCAAACCCAGTGAAAACCATCAGTTACAGAGTAAAGTCCCCCAGAAACAAGTGTACACACACTCTGACATAGGAGTCGCCACACACACACACACACACACACACACACACACACACACACACACACACACACACACACACGACTAGACACGTGAATGAAGAAGCAGCAGAAAATAAAAAAAATGACACAGTGAGACTGACACACACACACACACACACACACACACACACACACACACACACACACACACACACACACACACACACACACACACACACACACACACACACACACACAAGCAAATTAAGCAGTTTTACAGTGCTGATAGAAATCAAAAGAAATACTGGCGAGACTGTCAAAGGTTGTGCCAACTAAAAAAAATAATAATAAAAATAAAGATTTTTAAAAAGTACAAACAATGATCCAAAATATACAAGTTCACATGATGTCACATCGGTGCAGGTTTTGACAGCACATTCTCAGCTCAAATAAACTTTACATTAATGAACTTTTCAAAACAGGCAAATGTATCCACTCAAAAAAAGCAACAAAATGAAAAAGAAAACATTTAAAATGACTCGTGACTATCAAAACTGCTCAATACGATTAGAAAAAAAAAAAAAGTAAAACAGAAAAGAAAGAAATGTTCCATAAATATTATGGAAAGTAGACAACAGAAGGGGGAAAAAAAACAAAAACAATTTACACTTTTGACATGTTCATGCAGCAATAAACTTTTATCCATTAATATGTGGCTTTGATTCATGGCTCTGTACACTGAACAAAAATACTTGTAAAAATGCCTCTTTCTTTTTTTTTTTAAATCATCACTATAAAAAGTTAATATAACTGGAACGAATCAACGTCTTTTTAAACGGGGATGGGTGGATTCCCTATCTTCACAGCTTTTCCATAACACTGACAGTGGGTGCAAAAAAAAAGTCCATGGATGAGTGAGTAATGTCAAGCACAGTACAGTGAGATTTACTGAAAATGGCAAAAAGGAAAAAAAAGCCTTAGACTGTCTTTTTCTTCGCAACACAGTTCTCACTTAGAAACCCTTAGGAGTTCAGTAGCTTACATTCACCTTCAATAAATATCATAAATATGTTTGTGTCACATCCTAACCAAAGCTGTGAAAGGTCCCATTTTATCACGGGATGCCACGGATCAAGTTTTCTCTTCCTTTTAATGCTAAATTAGCATGTAATGAGAAATCAGAGACATCCATATTACTTCTCACCCACAAGAAACATTGATTTTCTTTCCTTTTTCTTTGCTACTCAGGTCAAACCCTGTAAACAGTTTCCTTTTTTTCCATGTAGCACTGAAAATCAGACCCACCACCTTCCTGTAAAGTCCCAGCAGAGTGCTTTTGCTCAGTGCCCAGAAGGTGAAAAGTGACAGCGAGATGACATGACAAAACTGAGAGCAGGTGACAGCAGGAGGGGGTGAGAGCACCCACAGGAGCAGCCTCAACCCCCCCGCTCTCCCACGAAATCCCCCAAAAGCCCAGGAGCGACCTCCACCACAAAGAGAACAAAAGCGCCGAGCAACACCCCCTCACCCCAAACCCCCCTGACTCCCCTCTCCCATCCCTGGTTGGCTTGCTCCAGGGAGGGGTGAAGGATCCTTGGGGAGGGGGAGCGATTTAGTTCCTTCACCTTCAACCCACCACCATCCACTTGAGTGTCCCCTGGCTCAGGGTGTGAAGATGGGCGAGAAGGGAATGTTTTCGTAGATTGACCCACCATATTCAGGCACAGAGCCGTCACCCCTCTTGAGCACCAGATGGACTCGCCGGCCTCCATTCTTGATGAGCTCGATGGCTCGCGCGTGCTTCATGCCCTTGGTGCTCTCACCGTTGATCTCCAAGATTTCGTCGCCGACCTAGTGGACGGGAAGGACACCAGAAGGGGGGGGGCAGAGAGAGGAAACAAGAGTGACAGATGAAAATGGAAAGGAGAAGAGGTGAATCAGAGGGAAAGGGGAGAGACAGCAGGAGCCCAAATAAGGAGAGGAGACCGCAGAGCCAGACACGGTGCAAAAGAAAACAAGTGAGAGGAGGGAAGAAGGTACACAAGGAGAAAGATAAGGTTCAAAGGGAAACAATGACACAAAGGGAAGGAAAGGGTGGAGGGGGTGAGGAGGAGTTAATTATCAAATCTGCTGAATGGTAATCTGCACAATAAGAAAACAAGAGTATATATGGAGGGCAAACTGCATCAAAAAGCAGCAACTGTGACACGGAGAGTCAGAGAGGGAGAACGACAGAGAAAAAACCCAAGAACTAGAAGAAACATTTTTGCTTCCTGATTCTTTGAATCCACTCCTCAGGTTATCTGTCAGTGCTGACTGCGCTAAGGGAATACTTCTCTGGCAGAATACGGATCTCTCGTTGACACCTCTCCCTGCCTCACAGAGCTGCGACTATTAATATCTCTGCTAACAAGGTGCACAAACACCAACGGCCGGGTCCATATATGCATATACTAATGTGCTAATGAATGCGCGCGCACACACACACACCCACGCTCCCACACACTCCCTAACTGCAGCATATTAATATAAGTGAAAAACTATATCTCGGATTCATACAGTGTCTGCCAACAGGCTCTCTGCGTGCAAACGCACAGTGAGAGAATAAATAAAAACACCTCACACTTGATCAAGCACTCCGGGGAAAGTGCTATTATTTATGTACAATTAATCAGATGGAAAGGTTAAATATTGCAGTTTCATCACAGCTTCTGTGGCATGTATGAATGCCACTTTACAAGCTTGTCGTGAAACATGAATTAAAATGTGCATATTCTGTTTGTGTGTCTTAATATTACAATCAGATGGTGAACCGTCTGCATGGCCGAGCCCGGAGGTGACTGTTTGCGAGTCAGTGAAGCATGGCTTGCAGTAATTGGGGGTACATTATGCAAAAGCAATTATACTGATAGATAATATTATTGTGATGGCTGTAAGGTCTACAAGGCTGCCATCAACTCCCCCGCCCACAGCTAATCAATAAAGTCAACTGGCTTGTACTGCACCTGAAGGCAAGGATTTATAAAATTATAATTGGTATTTATAACAACGGTTACAATCAGCAGTCGTTTTTCAGATATGCTGTTATGTGCACCCCCGTCCAAAGATAATTTTATAGCATTCAGGCAAGCTGATGGATTAAGGGATGAGAAAATATGACAAATAGTTAAATTAAACATTCATTTTAAAAACACTCTGGATTACTAAGGAAAAAAACCCCGGAAAGAGACGTAATTTTTCTTAGCTAAATTGCAGCGTTAATGTCTCGCACAGCTCCACCAAAAATAATGAGGTCCGACCATTTCTCATTAACGTTACAATTATTCCACTAGAACGCTTTTTACAGATGATTTCAAACTACGCTGACAAACGCCAAGACGACTATATTACAGAAAATTAACTAAAACAACCGAGGGAACTGTCCGCCATTATTTCTAGACAATCTGTTGGGTGTTTCCAAAGAAAGCAAGCCGTTAAAAAATAAAACTTATTTGGAGGTATTCTAGCTACTGAGGGAATAATGGCATCCCTGTTGACACAGCTGCATATAACCTTAAACTGATAAAATTACGTCACAGTTTTCCATAATTAAGTATAATATTAAAGGGGTACAGCAGTGGTTACATTTCAATAGGCCGTCCAACATTTCCTGTAAAACAGCTCCATGTTATTTGGCTGTAAATAAGGCTGTCTGTCATAAATTTGTATGGTCTAAATATGAGCACAGATGACGAGATTGCAGTGTTACTTGGGTAAGTGCTGGTTTCCAGCAGTAGTTCTTATGATGGTCAAACTAAACTTAAGTGTTTGGTGGCGTGACCCTTTCAAGACCCCGAGAAAACAACCTCTGAGCTGCGTTTCCCATTTGTGTGTCCATACCATCATCTTTCCGTTGCGAACAGCTGCTCCGTCCTCGGCTAACCTCAGCACGTACAGGTCCATGTTGTACTCGCGGCCTCCTCGCAGGCTGAAGCCGAAGCCTTTGTTGTCTCGCTCCAGGTCCACGGAGTAGAACTCAGAATCCTGGATGGAGACAGACGCCATGTTTGGAGGGAGAGAGAGTGAGAGGAGAAAGGAGATGTTTGCATCAAAGTCACCTTTGTGATTCAGGTTTCAAGTGTGCGCGCGTGTCTGCGTTTGTGCGTGCGTGCTTGTGTGTGTGTGTGTGTCTCCTTTGAAGGGGGATCCTATTTCAGAAGCAAGGGACAATTGCCACCTTCAGGCAAGTCTCACCTTAACAGTTGTGCTACACTTTTCCCCTTCGTGTGTGCGCGGGCTCGTGCTTGCATGTGTGTGAGTGTGTGTGGACATGCATATGCTCAGGTAAGGACGCTGAATTATTGATGCCGTGGGCCCTGGCCTGAAAAAGTAGAGAGGGCGCAGACGACGAGAGAGAAAGAGGAGGAGGTCTGGGAACCACACAAGGACGGGCAGCCAGCCTCAGCAGCTCCTGTCTTTACGCCCTCCTAATCTCCTCTGCTGGAGGATCAATGCTATCTGTGAAAGCCATCTCCACACCAGCAGATTAATTCAGCGGTGAACAGAGTGGACTGAGGGGCTACTTTGAAAGCAAACAGGCTTTCCTTGATGCACACACTCAGATAACGCCAGCAGGTCGGCGTAAAAAGATAAATAAATAAAAATGCACTTGGTTTGTCCTTGGGAAGGTAAGTGGGTATATTAGTTGATAGATGGAGGGACAGGGGAGGGGATGAATGACTGTTTAGATATCGCGAAACAGCTGAATGGATGTATGAAGAGACAAATGTAGATTAGATGTGGGTAGAAAAGTTGATGGAGTGTAGAGGACCGGCGTGTTTTGATGGAGACATGAAATGAATGGGTGTCCGTATGACTGATGTAACTGCTAAGACTGCGGCGCCTCTCTTCCTCACCTGAGTGCTTGGGGGTTGCTGCGTGGGGGGCTGGGGAGGGGCGGCTTGCGGGGCAAATGACTCCTGTTTTGGTTTAGTGTTGGTCCTGAAACAGAAAAAGCGTGAAATATGAGGCCTCAGTGAGGGGTCGTTCCAAAAGACATTTCATTATTAGGCAACTCGGTTTTCTGCCGTGCTCCTCACCTGGCCTCCGGTGCGGCCTGTTGCTGAGCGGTGTGAGTAGTGGTTATAGTGGCGATCTTCTCTGCATTTGTCAACAGAGATGCGTTCGATGATTCTGCAGAGGGCGGAAGAAGAGCAAGGATATCGTCACGAGATAACACACAAAACAAAAACAAAGAACAAGATTGATTGTATTTTTCAACCAATGAGAAGACGGGGGGGAAAAAAGGCTTGTAATTGAATATGCTGTCATTTTGTATAGACATACTCTAACAGAAGCCTCTCCGGTTTCCTTGAAAGCCTGGGCGACATAAATAATTTCACACGTGGAGACATTTCATTGTTTTCCTTGTGTCAATCCGACCTACAGGGACCACCACGAGCCTCGAAACCAGTTTCCAGGCTTCTTTCACCACTTAGCCATGTTCCCGGACACTTGGGTAATACTGCGGTTTGTGCCATCAATCATTTGGTAAACGTACAAAGGCTGTACATCACATTTTGGACTGAAACTAATCCTCCTGCCTCTGAATTGTCAAGTAGGGAACATCCACGCCAGTGGCATTAGAGCTCGTGCTAACTCTGTCTTTTGTCTCTGCACTGATCCACTCATTTTCAGTTATCAGTGAAAAACAACAGACAGGCCGTCATCACGCGACACCTGCTGCATAAACAAACCTTTGTTTTATCTAACCACCTCATCCTTCTTGGCCATCTACAGGCATCCTACATTTGATTACAACTCTGCACCTCCCCTTCCCCAGTCTGCTACTCGCCATTCTTCTCATGGTCACTTCCCTTCTCACCTATTAATCTCCTTTCCCTGCGGCACTCCCCTGGAGCCTGGTGGCTCAACCATTCCATTGCCCGCTGCTCAAGATGTACAGTGTCGACCACTCGA
Organism: Oreochromis aureus; assembly: GCF_013358895.1. NCBI lineage: Eukaryota > Metazoa > Chordata > Actinopteri > Cichliformes > Cichlidae > Oreochromis > Oreochromis aureus. The sequence continues at coordinate 12,359,475 of NC_052946.1, read as the reverse complement.
GCGGGAGTGCGGATGAGGGAGCTTCACTTGAGACGGCAAAGAGAGGAACCACAAGGAAAATCTTCGACCACCCTTTCAGTTTTGCAGCCTCACGTTTAACCCCCGTAAAAACCTTCACTATCTTTCCCTCTGCCTGATTTGCATGAATCACTTCCTTTTTCTGTCGCCTCTCTTCATTCGTCTCTCCTCCGACTGCTTTCTCTCCGGAAATTACTTCTATTCTGCGCGCGACCTACTGCCTGCTTTCCCCTTTCTCGCTTAACTAAATAAATAAGTAAATAAAACGTGCACAGAAAAGGAACTGAAGCGTTTCTGTAATTCGTCTGTGGCTTTGACCACACATTTGCCCTCCAGCCCTGAATGGCGTGAGCCGGGAAGGACAGCAGGTACAATCGATTCAAGGGAGGTAAAGAAAACGAGCAGTACAGAGGGGAAAAGGATACGAGAGCTACAGATTACACTTAAAATACAATATGTGCAAACAATAAAAATCATATCACATCGAGCATGTCTAGCTCTCTTTTCTCACACAGTGGAAAGAATGAGGAGGGCTTTGTCTGCGCTCCAAATTTATGCTGCAGAGACATCAGCTCTGATGAAGGTATTAGTTTCTTGTACACGTATTACTGAGCAGCAGCAGGAAGACTCCCATGCTCGTTTCCTCGACACTGCAGGCGTACCGAGCATCAGCTACTACAAAACTCCATCTGTGCTCTCACACGGTGGGAGAGTTGAGCTGAATCAGACTTCACCTTTAGAGGAAGCTCTCGCTATGGCACTCGTTCCCATCAGAAAGTTTAAAGATTGGACTGATCCACAAAGAAATTGGCGATGCTCAGCCATTTGTAAACGGAGGCAGCCAGAACAGTCACTCAGAGGCACAAGTTTAGAAACACAAGCCACCATCTCTGCCCGACACTCTTTCTGCCTCTGTGTCAGACAGCATCTGGTTGTTTGACACATGCACATAAACACAAACCAGAACTTTTCCGATAAAGCATATCCAGTTATTCCTCGCCAGCGCCTTCTCTCTTGCTCTCTCTGTGTCTTCTTGGCAGAGCAATTTTGGCTCACTGTTCTCATCAACTGCTCTGAAGGGAGAAAAAAAAAAACCCCTCTCCATCCATAAGAAGCGAGGCGGAAAGCAACGAGCGGCCGACAAATAGCTCCTATTCCTACCAGTGTGCAGGTTGACAGGGAGTATTGCCTTTCCATGTGCACACACGCACACACAGGCTTAATTAAATAGCATTTGTGAAGCACGCCAGGGTGATATGTCAGCACAAAGCACAGACAGTTCTCAGCTGCACAGCGCAACATACAATGCACACAAACTTTTCCTTAAATCCACTTTGACAGAGGAGACACACCCACATGCACAGAGGAAATTCAGCATCTCTCGGTGCCTGTCTCGCTCGCCCTCTCTCCGCTCACGCACACATACACACCAAAATCTAAATGACTCTTGCATGTTTTAAAAATGCGGCCACGCAAAAGGCAGGAACGCGAAAGCTAAAAAAAAATACCAAAAAAAAAAAAAAAAGCTCCCAAATATCCCCAAAGAATCACTCCTGTCAACACTGCGGAGGCGTTATAGTCACTTTGAAAGCCACTGAGGAAAGTGCAGACTTTACATAAGGAATACTTAATAACAACAACAACCCAGGAAAGTGACAACAAGTCTCCTCAAACATAATCAGGCTATCTAATAATAGCTGATATGGGGAAAAACATCTGACCTGGTTTTGGATTCTCTTTTCTCTACTCACCATCTCCAGGAATGATGCGTAGTGTAACCGTGTTTCCAGCCTCCTTGATGAGGTTGACGATGTCCGAGTGGGACTTGTTGGTGATCGAGCATCCATTCACAGCCAGGATGCGGTCGCCGACTTTCAACTTCCCGCAGCGGTCTGCTGGGCTTCCCTCAATGATGCGTCCTATTTTGTGGGGCATGGCCACACAAGCATTTCCAGCTATGGTCAGCATCGATGTGGATGTGTAATGCATGCGTGATTGAGTGTGTGTTTGCGCGTGTAAATGTTGGGGGATTGTGTTTGGTGAGAGGAGGAAAATGGGAGGGAAAAGTGGGGAAGGAGCAGAAGAAGAGGACCAAGAAGGGTTAAGGTTAATTGACCCGCAGCCAACAGTCAGCCAAGCAAAAGTCACTGAGAAGAAGAAGAAGAGGATAATATGCAAGCACTGGAAAAGAAGGGTCAATTTAAATGTGCACTGCAAAGAAATAGGAGGATTTGTCTTACTATTTCCTCTAAATAGGTTTTCCAAACGATTCTCAACGTCTAAAAAAACCTTGTGATGTTACAGCTCTGTTTCATCTACATCCCAAACACCTGCAACTGCAGAAAGTTAGACTCTGCAAACATACATCAGAGCTGACATCTCACCAGCTACCCTGAAGTCTCTCTGTTTGTTTCACTCTGCAGGCCGACATCAGTCACTACAGACTGACGCACCCAATCACTCATTACTCTCGCCACCCTCTCCCCTCCTTACTTTTCATTATTATTCTTCCATCCTTCCCGCTGCATTCACACTTTTAATACACAACAAACTCATCTGGTCCCAACCTGTTTCTGTCCCCCTGAATAAACCTAACCATCTAGGACTGTGAAATATCAAGAGCAGCAGAGTAGCAGAGAGATAAATCTTCCTTTACACGTTAACTGAAATGAAATAAAGCTCATCTGCTAGCCTGTGCTTTCTGCTTTGGCCTGTGAAAAGGAGCTTCACTTTAAAAAAAGAAGAAAAAAAAGCCAATCTGTAAAGCTAAGCGTTCACAGACCTTTCCAGTGCTGTACACCCACACAGGGAGAGAAGAGCAGGGTGCAATGTCCTTCTAGTGTAGGTAGGAAGCCATGGCAGTGGGCAAAAAGCGTACATGGTGTACGGATACAAAAGATACAGTGCTACGAGTTTCTAAAAGCAACGCTGAATCTGATTTACTTGCGTTGCAGTGCAATATCAAACAGAGAAAAACTACACCATTCACCAGCTAAGCAATGAAAAAGAACCTCACAAAAAAGAAGAGAAAAGAAGATAAAGTTTGAGTAAGCGAATATCTCTAATCATATGCTGGAAAATAAATAGAACCCATTCACGTTGATCATTTCCCCTATTTATCTTTCTTGCAGTGCTCATTCTCATTAAACTGCTATTAAGTTTTTAGTGCCAACCTGCTCCGCACAAGCCATTTAAGTTCAGCTGAATAATACAAGTGGCTTTATGTAAGACCTACTTCACTTGTGATCAATTATGAAAGCCTTGTGTGAGTGTGAGCAGCAGCTGCAGGCGAAGAAAGGGTTTCAGTGTCTTGGTTTGACAGGCTCAGATGAAAATGAGAAAGAAGAACCACTTCTTTGAAGAGTGTTGATATTGATCTGCTGGGACTGTAAATAGCCAGAATGTGCACTGGCTGTCAGGCTATTTAGCGTTCAGTGGTTTTTATAGAGGATTCAAAGGATTCCCGTAGTGCAGACGAGAAGATAAAAGGTGATGAGGAAAAAGCCAAAGTGTGATTTGGGTTTTTGCTGAGCAGAAGTGATTTTTGAAATAACAGCATGCGCTGCCATCAACAGCGCGCTGGTGGTGGTGTTGCGGGTGCTAACTTACCGAAGGTGGTGCCGGCTTCAGGCCTCGACACCGACGAAACGATGACGAAACCGAATCCTTCGTTCTCGCCGCGGCGGATCTCTACGTCGTAGGGCTGCAAAGCGGACGAGACGACAGCGGGGGTGGCGATGGGCGGCTGAGAGGAGGTGGTGGCGGCCGCAGCGGCGACCACGGCACTGCCGCCGCCCCCGCCGCCGCCTCCACCGCCTCCTCCACCGCTGCCAATGCCAGAGGTGGAACCGCTGCCGGAGCTCACCGTGTTGAGGGAGTTCTGGCTGCCCTGTGGGGTGCGCTTCCCAATATCTTCTGTGAAACTGGGTGCCTGGGTGCTGCTGTGGTGCGAAGACGCCGGCGATGGAGGCATGTCTCCCTCTGCTTTAACTAAAAATGACAGGAGGAGGAGGACACGGTGAGAAAGATGCATAGATGAGGTGCAAAGTGCAAACAGGAGGGTAAAAAAGCACAGATATAGAAGATTAACGGCAAAAGATCAGAAGGGAAGTGAAGCCAAAGGTGAGACATTCAGGAGACAATCAGGTACAAAACAGTGTGAGAACCTAATGTAATGAAAGCAAAGCTGTACAAAAACATATGAGAACATCCCTAAACGTTACGTGAGCAGTACAATATTAAAAGAAGGTAAATAAAAGATATTTAGCTCCTCTAGCACACCTAGTTTATCTTATGATTTTAAAAAAAGGACAGCTTTGGAAGAAGGCCTCTTCACCAATCTCTCCTCTCATCTGTTTCCAACAAAAGATGAACCGAGGACGTGGTCTGCCTGCTCTATCTGGACATTTCATTCCACATTTCATTTCCTGTACAGCTGCTCAAGGAAGGCGCCTCATATTCTCGACGCTCTGAGGCAGACAGGGAGCAGCAATGCACTAATGTCTGGCTGCTGTCATTGGGCCGAAGGTTGGCCACCCTCTCCATCATATTTATGGGCCTTTTTTTTTTTTTTTTTTTTAAAGGAGCAGAGCTGCGCTGACCGGAGTGAAGTCAGCGGTGGGGCGTGGGTGTTAGCTCGTGGTAGCGGCTGACCACTTCCACACCCACACTAAATTCTAGGAAGGCGAGAGGTTGACCTTGTATATATTAAGAAGGCCTCTGGGCTCCTGATGGAAGTATGACTGACATAAATGTGGCACTTGGTAAAGTAGTGGGTGCATTTCTAAAACTGAACAATGTTTTACTGTAAGCGAAGCTGCAAAACCACGATACAATCAAATATAAATGAAGCCATCTGGGACTGCTCTCAAAACTGATTCAATACACATCAAAATTCACTGATAAAGTGAAATGTTATCAGTGAATACACTATATGTAAACAAACTGATCAGTTAGAGATACTTATAGTTTTTGCAATTTATGAAACAAAAAAAAAAATATTACGGCTCTGCTAATTCTGAATCCCGCATAAAGGAATTTAAATAGAGAAACAAATGGTGTATCATTTATTTATTCACTTGTAAAGCGAGACAGGTCATTTTTGGACTATTGGCCAACAAAGCTACTAGTTGAAACTATTTGAAATTGGATCCTGGCTGTTTATAATAGGATGAAATTAACTGACTTAATAAAACGTGTTCTGATTGGTTGCACTGTAGATGGATGAACCTGTTTGTCTTTTGCATTTTGCTTTAAAAGTTCTGCAGTATTATTTGTCACTTCTTACTACCAAGGTAAACATCGGCTTCACCAGTCAGAAGTAAAATCAGTAGAATTCAATAATAAATGGACTGCCACATTCTTACGGTGCTATATTCTATCCATCTGTGTATTTTCACAGAACCACATATTGGTGGATGATGTATCCGAATCAGTTTTCCTTTCAGTATCTTACAGACACTTTGCTCTGTGGACTGGAGTAAATGACGTACTCTATGTCCTGAGCCACAATAACCTGAGTGTATTCTTGGATCTCTTAGGAGGTCTTTAAAAAGCTTAAACTACTCCTCCATCTCGAGCTGCTTGCTTCTTACCAGCGTAAGTGGTTTTGCGCCGCACTGTGAGGTTGACATGGCCCTGCTTGGCAGCCTGCTGCATCAGCTGGACCACCAGTTGGTGCGACTTTCCCACCACCGCCGTTCCATCCACGCATATCAGCTCATCGCCGGATCGCAGGCGTCCATCTTCATCTGCAGCCCCGTACTTGACTATGTGGCCGATGTAGATCTGAAACGCAGCAGACGAATGAGGCTGCCGTGCGTTCGAAAGCACGCGGCGACAAAGACTGCGCAGCTATACGTTACGCTGCACCTTTGCAAAATAAATGCATGGAAAGCGATCAAGCGGTATTCTAAAAAGAAAAAGTAAGACATTAAAGTGCATGACATATAAAAATGTGTCGATTTTCTCAGCGGCCATAAACTTGGCATGCGGCACAGCTACAATTTAAACTTCAGCATTAAATCTTTACTATTCTCTCAAGCCTGTAACAGTAGTAACCCAAGCCAAGCTCTAAAGTAAATCATTATTTTTTTTCCCTTTCAAAAGCAGGGGGGGTGGGAACGCAGTGCAGGCCAGTGTAAACGAGAACAAACAACTTTGACTCTTTAAAGGAAAAGAAAAAAGAAATGGTGTGTGTGCAGGGTTTTCTTCTTTCCCGACTGGTTAAGGCTACATTGGTCAGATCAGAGAGAAGCAATCACAGATATGAAATTGTTGAATTCCAATACACAAGCATGGAAGTGCACACAAGGGGAAGATAAGAACTGTTGTGTTGAGACTGTTGAAAGAAAATCCTATAGCTGCTGCTCCCACTAGAGCTGGGAATATAGCATCCTTTTCATCATTCAAGCTACACAATCTTGTCAGTTTATCCATTTCTTTGGAGATGTGCGGTGAAAAGTGAGGAAATTGAAACGCAAACTGGAGAGATTTCAGCCGTGAGATTGAAAAAGATTGAGGGAGAGAGACTCACAGGCTCTCCTGGCTCGTTGCCTCCGAGGATCCTGAAGCCGAACCCCGTGTCCTTCCTCCACAGGAAAATGTCCTGCTCCTGGAAGTCTGGAACTGTGAAATCAACAAGCTGCAATAAACACTTATGCACAAGCACAGTCGGCCTTGTGGGATCTCTATTCCTGCACCGTGATGCCTTCAGACATTTCATTTAATACCCTCAGGTACACATTCAGCCAACCACAGTGTCACCATAATGGATACACCTGCTGTTCTGAGACAATCAGATATGTTTGTTTATGTCAGCATGTAAATAATGTCATCATTTGTGTTCAAAGCTTTGTCACTGTGGTAGCACACTGCACACAGACAGACAGTAAAAAAAAAAAAAAGAGCCATAAAAAGATAAAAAAGGATCTATTTTGGGCGAAGAGTATAATTTTAGAGCTAAAACAAAGTGAAAAGACAGGCTGAGAAAAAAGATATTGGTGCCCATCGTTTCCATAATTAGAAACGATCAGACTATAATTCCCTTCTGATCCTTTCCGAGTATAGTTTCACTTTCTCGCAGCTTTTTAAAAGAACCTTAGAGACTTTCAAACGGGCTACAGTGTTTCTCTTGTGAGGTGATGTGTGACACGCGATGCATCATTTGGCTATGCTGGAGTGCACTTTCCACCTGACCCCCCACCCTGAGTATGGGTAGTCACAGCACACTCGTAGCCACGAGGGAACCGTGTGCGTACACTAGTAACTCGAAAGGTGTCGCGTTATAAAAGAGGAATCGCACCGCAGCGAGTGACAGCTCATGGTTAATGTAGCAGGGGAGACTGAAGCGAGCTCAGAGCCCAGAGGACAGGAGGAGATGATTTGCATGCGTGTGGCCTTATCCCATTGTACATATGAGCTTCTTTGCTTTAAATACGCAGCTTTGAATCCCCATATACGTACGTGCGCATGCATTTCCATGGGCGCAGCTGTGTTATGTGTGCAGACAAACATCTCTCGGGGAGATTTCCTTTTTTGTTCCAGCTGAAGCCGCTGCTGCCAAGGCCGCTAAAACCACTAAGAGAGGGTGGGGTGGCAGAAAGCATAAGCAGTCTGCTTCCAATCTGCTCCTTCAGTCAACACTTAAAATCCCCGCGGAGCGCAGCTATCTCTTCCAATCTATCACAGGGTTACTGTGGAGGAACCGGAGGAGGAAAGAGTCAAAGGCTAACTGTCGCAATCTGCACCCGCACTCAGGAAGGTCAACTGCACACGCTGCTCCTGCCCATTAATAGACCCATAAGTGATCCCCACAGTGAGGCAACTGGGCATGAGCGGATCAATATTTTCCCAAGATAGACGGCCCTATTCAAAGCTGTGAGTGATGATGTTACAAAAAAGGAGATAATTTTTTTTTAAAACCCCAAAATAATCAAAATGAAGTCCAACAAAAGCACGAACAAGCTTCCTCCGCTTTTACAGCAGGCTAATGCTGTGCGAGATTTTGGGACGTTTTCTTCCTGCAAATGGAAATCACTCCCTGCACGGTAAGTTTAAAGACCTTGATCTCGGCAGAATTTTTCATTATAGTGAATGTTGCGTGGAAAAATGTCTCTGCCCTATCCAAGGCCTGAGCCCTATGGAGTGAGTTTTATGGAGAGAGCTCAATGAAGCGTGAGGAAGTGGAGGTTTTACACCTGCTGTTCCTCCCGTGCTGTTCAAGGGGTTTCTCGTTGTGACTCTATACCTCAGAGTGCTCAGCTTTCTTTTATATTTCTCTTTACATCCCCTTCAAATGTTTTGATCAACTCTCCTATTATTATTCTTTGGGGTTTTTTTCTAACATTTTAGCAGATCAAACTGGCTGGGCAATTTAGAAATCACCTACTCGGATGTCATCATATGAGGGCGGGTATGTAGACAACATCCCCCCCCCGTCCTTGGTTGTGGATTCTTTCACTCCACCTCTATTATTGTTATTCATTTATTTATTTCCAAATCAAATACTATTGTACTCTCAACTAATCATGGCAGCTTTCCAACAGGTGTCTGAACCACTGCCTATGCTCAGCCCTTCATTTTTCATTCTTCTTCATAGCCATCTAAATAATGAAAATCCTCAACAAGTGCGGCTGGAAAACTGATTAGATCTTTAAAAAATAAATAAATGAATGAATAAAAAGCCTTTGCAGATTTCTCTCTTTCTGCTATCTTTTTCTTTTCTCTCTCTCTTTTTTTTTTAACTTGACAGTGAATATGATGGTTATTCTTTTTAATTGGTGCAATCCCCTTGCTTTGCCAAGGCGGGGGGTGGGGAGGTTTACAATCCGCCAACATCTACTCCACTCTTGTACTAATTATACACCATGTGCCTCTTAAGGGAAGTCTAAAATAAAAGTGTGTCAGTGGTGCTGTTGTCTGGTACTGAGTGAAAGCGGCAACTAGTAATTTTAAAAGGACACAATCAACAACACATTGGAGGCCAATACGTCTACAGCTAGTAACAAAAATTACAATGAAGTCTGAACGTTTACATGTGCAGACATACTTCTGTATGCTAGCTCTTTTGGGAAATACTATTACTATTCAGTTTCTTGTGGAGTCTCAGTTTTGAAGATTGACAGCACTTTGATAGCTGAATGCTAAATGTGAAAGAAAAGCCAATTAGCTTAGCTGGGAAAAAGACCAGAAGATGCTTGCCATGGCTATGCCAGAATAAAATACATGTACCTGCTAGTCATAAAGCTAGAGTCTAATAATTTTACAAGACAGCATATATACAAACAAATGTAAACGGCTTTCTTTATTAGCTAAGCTCTTCATCTACCATCACTGACATCTATCAGCAGTTTTCCTTCAAGACAGGTGACTTGATTTTACAGTCTACAATGTCCTCCCAATGTAAGGTTTATGCCCTAAATTAACAGTACTGGTAACTTCCAAAATCTTTATTTATATATATTTATTTATTTTTCTATAATGGTAAATCCACCAGCATGCACAAGCTCTTTTATCTAAACCAGGGGTGGGGAACTCCAGGCCACAAGGGCCGGTGTCCTGCAGGTTTGAGATATCATCCTGGGTCAGCACACCTGAATCAAATGATTAGTTCATTACCAGGCCTCTGGAGAACTTCAAGACATGTTGAGGAGGCAATTTAGCCATTTAAATCAGCTGTGTTGGATCAAGGACACGTCTAAAACCTGAAGGACACCGGCCCTCGAGGCCTGGAGTTCGACACCCCTGATCTAAACCATGTATTTAATGCCAAATACTTTAAATTCAATATTTTACATTAAAAAAAGCTGAAAAAAGCAAAGCTCAATTATGGTCATTAATTTGCATCCCTGAAGAGAAATAAATATCTGACCCAGCTTACTTACAAGCACAAAACGTTCCCCAAAATGACCACCAAGACACCAAAGACACCAAGGGTCTGCACCGAGCCAATACCCCATGCTGCCCTCATCCAACCGCCACCAGAAATGAATATACTTACGCCTACTTTCATACATGCTCCTGGACTGGGCCCAAATCTTAAAGGGGTCCGGTTTTCTCTGGATGGTCCCGTCTCCTGGGGAGTCCTGGATTGGGAGTCCCGGCAAAGGCTGCGAGGGAGGTGGGGGAGCGTTGCTCTCACTGAGAGCGGGTGCCAGGGAAGAGTGCACAGGCGAGTCTGTGTGCGCGCTCCGGTGGCTGGAAACACTATGCTGGGAGCTGTTCTGGCTGTCCTTCCTTGACAACTGCTGTTGGAGAAGCAGATCAATATCATTTGACTGTTTCTAATCTCCTGCACAGGAGCATGGAACCTGAACTCAGAAATGACTGACAGGAGGAGACAAAAACATTAAAAAAAGAAGGTTATTGCATCGTCAACAGCGGAATAGAAAACATGAATCTGGGTTGTGGTTTGTGAGGAGGAGGAACAGGGACAGCGGAGACGTGAATACAGAACAATTCTGAATTAGAGTTCAAAAAGATTAAAGATGGCTTCTCCTTGGGGTGAAAGGAAGCACATTCTAAGAGTATAATGTCAACCACTGTCGTATTGCTCCCTTATTTAACACAAAGAATAATCAAGCTGTTTTATGCAGAGAATTCTTTTAAAGCTAACAAAGAGGGAGGAAAAAAAAAAAGAGGACCTCAATGGTTTCTCATGATTAAGTCATTCAGCTATGGGAGAAAACACTGTGGAACTTACAAGAGTGCATTGCCTATTCCTTTTGTTTAACAGAGTGGAATGTATTAACAAGGAGCTGCATTCCCTGCTGTATATGGAGGGATAGTCACAATGAATAAAGCACTCCAGGGGTTTAAAAAGAAGAGAGGACTTTACTGGTAAAGGCAGAAATGTAAAACTGCTTATAAATTGCTACTCGCCCCTCAATAACATGCGCACTTAAGCACCTGTTCGAGGATTCGAGCTGAGTAAAACTCACAATCCCGAGCTCAGGCACAAGTGCGCTGCGAGTATCGGTAAAGATCCTGTTTGTCATCCTTGTCACTGCATCTCCCCTTTGCAATCACCACATCGCCGCCATTGGTCTGCAAAATCTCCACTGCTGCGAAGAAGCCAGCGACGCGAAAGGGTTACGGGGCACAGCTCGGGAAAGAAAGGCCGATATTTTAAGACGGTAAGCGAAAATGACAGCAGTTCAGTCTCTTCACGTCACATGACTACACATTACTTTGGACGCGGAGGACAAAAATATACCAGGAAGGGGTGGAGGCAAGTGGCTCGTCTGTTCTCAAATATCAAAGTGTTTGGCCTTCAAAGTGCAGTCATGTCTTCACACTCATTACTCGCTGAATCACTCTCCTACACCTCTGCAATTCATGTTTATATTCATCATCCTTGTTAGACATAAAATAAGCTTGATGCTTTAGCAAATATTAAGTCGGGGCTGTGGCTCCAGCTGGAATGCTTACTCTGCTGGTGCTGCAAATAACCTCACTGGGTTTTGTGGTGTACTTATAATTAATCAGAAATGCAGGCCGTGTTGATGCTAAAGTCAGACCTGAGGACTGACGCTCAAACCCCCCCCCCAAAAAAAGGCCAACCAATCTGTATATTTTTTCTTGTTTGATGCACAGAAAGTCCACATCCTATCCCCCTCTTAAATGAAAACAAATCTCCTATACTTGATGAATCTATTAGATTTTGACCTTCTGCAGTCATTGCGTTGTTCCTCGGTGGCCCGTGAGTGGTTTAATACATTGGTTTGTGCTGCTCCAATAACTTATTAAAGAGACAGAAGATGGGAAGCGAGAGGCATTGGTAGGTGGGGCAATGAAAGCAAATCCTCACTGCTTCCTAAGACTCAGCTCAGTCCTGCTTAGCGTGACGCATCACTGGTTTGGCACACATAGAACTTCTTAACATAACATGCATTTAAAAAGCATACCCATCACCTCTATTATCTGCTATAGAAATCCCATTATAATCCCATACCCAGCATTAATATCATCACACATCCCAACAATTTTCTTCCCTAGCTAACTGAAATCACACAGGGTGGTCTCTATATGTAGAAGCCGGTGGAAAATCATCCTGCAAAACTATACTATACTATTACTGTACTACTAAACTTTCACTCAGACACAGCTGATAGTTACTTGACGTTTTGGCACCGGCACCTTTTCCATCGCCTCTGTTATGCTTTCAAGAATACCATCACCATTACCTAACTAGCACCACCATACATGACATCATTCTCCCACCAAAATTCTGTACTGTATCTAAATGATCTCACATACCCTTCTAGAGTAATCGTTGTATGGAGGAGCCATCGCAAAATCATCCTGGAAAAACACAAATAATCATAAAAAAATGAAAATTACAAAAAGCTCCTGAAATATGTGCAGAAAGTGGTTTAGGCATTGTCTCGATAAGGCATCAGATGGATAGCAGCATCTTTGGTCGACAATCTGTGTATATTATACTCTACCCCAATATAAGGGCAAACGCTGGCTTTTAAAACAGCACACTTATAACTTGAGTGATGATCCCTATCTTATTAAGCCTTAAGGACAAGGCATCTAAAACAAATTGAAAATTTTAGCTCTGTCCTGCTATGGCACCAATAGTTTTTCTGCAGCACCCAATCAGCCTCAGATATCCAAACGTGTTAAAAACATTATGATTTTTCACATTTATCAGTGGGAAGTTGTTCATCAGCTCTATTATCTGCTATAAGAATTCAATTACTGTTATCAACCCATCACCGTTATCCAAACAGGTCATTCCCAAAACCTTCTCCTTCTCTAAACAAAGATCACATACCCTCCTTCCATAAGCTCTGTACCGAGGATCCATCTCAAAATCATCCTGCAAAACAAAATTGGCAATCACAGATTCAGTCTACAAAGTCCTTTAATAATCAAAGTTCTAAACTTCGAGCATTTTAGCCTCATACACTAAATGCAACGTTAAACATTATATAATGCTAAAATGATCATTGCCACCTTTTTCATTGTGTCATTTGTCAGCCTAGGATTATCAAACCAACATCAATATCACCACTTATTTCTAAAGATTTCACCCCATCTGAACAATATCACATACCCTCCTACTGTTATCTGTGTATGAAGATTCCACATCAAAATCATCCTGCAAAACAAAACAAAGTTTAGCTCCTGGACTCTTTATTGAAGCCTCTTGATCTTGTAATATGTGCAGAATTTGGTTTAGCATTTGAAGGGCATCATCAAACGCAGTGTTAAACATTATGCTAAACATTATGTAAGGTGGGATGCGTTCCTCTAAAATCTACATATGTCATTCAGCATTAGTGATGCTGCCACAGATATACACTATCACACCCAAAGGGAGTCTTACTGCTGTCCTGCAAAATGACCAGCAGGCCTACATTAGGTTCACTGTCCTTATGTAGTACTAAATTAACAGCAACAACTAGATTGCAGGGCCTCACATAAACAACATCTTGCATTAAAATATTCAATTGAAACCTCATGCATTAAACCCATGATCTTTGGCACCACGCCCCTCCCCTTTCAATGTATCTAAATGACATCACGTACCCTTCTTCTGTTATCTCTGTATGGAGGAGCCATCGCATAATTATCCTGAAAAATAATTTTTTTAAAAATGAATACAAAAAAAGCTCCTGAAATACATGCAGAATGTGGTTTGGCAATAACTTGCTGAAATAAGCAAGTCTGTCTTTTAGAGCACATTATCTGGGTAGTAGCATTGGTTGCTTAAAAAAAAATAAAAATGCATTTTTCTGTATAATACAATCATGAACACTGATTTTGAAATTGTGTGCTTGCAGTGAGATAACTGTTCCTCTCTGTTATTGAGCCTGAAGGATGCAATATCCCCCCAAAACTCAAAGATTAGCTTTGTCATGCTAAGCTGCCAACATCATCACACAACCAAAGAGTAAATACAGTAAAAAGATTATGCATTAACACAGTTATCATTGGCAGCTTAATCCTAAAATCTTCACGTCATGTAAACAGCATCACATACCCTCCTAATGTTCTCTCTATATCCAGGATCTGGCTCAAAATCATCCTGCAAAACAATATTGGCAAACACATTTTCAGTTACATACAGTCTGCAGAACCCCTCTATTAATAAAGGCATTACATCATGGAGCTATCAACATTATGCATTTACACTGCTCTCCCAGGCACCTTATCCATCACCTCTCTTATGAGCTAAGAATTATAAAACCACCACCAATAACGGCTCATTCCTAAAACCGTCACCCATCTAAACAATAACACATACCCTCCTAGTGCTATCTGCGTATGAAGATTCCACCTCAAAATCATCCTGCAAAACAAAATTGGCAAACATGTCCAATCTAATAATGCCTGAATGACACTTCTAAACTGCAACAAGGCCAGTGTAGCACCCGAACTCCATGCTATGGCTCCATGCTCATGTAATATGTACATTTATGTAGCACAACATTAACAGTCATAATTATGTTGAGTTGCACATAATATCTTTCCGTGTAAGACAATTTAGTTAAACCTGAATGCATTAAAATATGATCACTTTGTATTAACATTATAAGAATACCATCTCCATCATCTGCCCAGCACCAGTATGATTACACCTCATTCTCAAAAACTTTAAATGACATCACGTACCCTTCTTCTATAATCTCTGTTTGGAGGAGCCATTGCAAAATTATCCTGAAAAACAATAATAATATAAAAAAATTAATACAAAAAAAGCTCCTGAAATACGTGCTTGTAGTGAGATAAATGTTCCTCTCTGTTATTGAGCCTGAAGGATGCAATATCTCCCCAAAATTCAAAGATTAGCTGTGTCATGCTAAGCTGCCAACATCATCACACAACCAAAGAGTAAATAAAGTAAGAACATTATGCATTAACACAGTTATCATTGGCAGCTTAGTCCGAAACTCTTCACGTTATGTAAACAGCATCACATACCCTCCTAATGTTCTCTCTATATCGAGGAGCCGGCTCAAAATCATCCTGCGAAGCAAAATTAGCAAACACATGTTTAGACTGTAGGACCTCTTTTATATTATCAAGATGATGGTTCTATTTTAGTTTAACAACTAGACTTTTTACAGTGTATTCATCATTGTGTAACATAGGCAGATTGTAGTTTGCTAACATCTTGCTAAAATAAGCAAGGTCTTCCCTTAAAAAGCATCATCTCAATGATGGCATGCATTGCCACAACTGAGAAGCTAGCATTTGAACTGTAAATGGCTCCTTCCTTATTAACATGACAGTATTGGCCTCAAACAGGAATGATAAAGTTTAACTCTGTCCCCAGCAGGAATGACTCATGTTCACTGTCTTTATGCACTGTAACATAAGGAGTCATAATTTCTTTGAGGTGTGACACATAAATAGCCTCATACACTAAACGCAATGTTAAACATTATGTAATGCTAAAATGATCATTGGCACCTTTTTCATTGCGTCTTTTGTCAGCTCGGGATTATCAAACCACCACCAATATCACAATAACTCATTGCTAAAACCTTCACCCCATCTGAAGAATGTCACATACCCTTCTACTGTTATCTGTGTATGAAGATTCCACATCGAAATCATTCTGCAAAACAAAAATTGGCAAAGACACGGTCTGTTAGACGCAGTCTACAGGGTCCTTCTAATAATACCAGAGAAAGATCTGCACTGAAACCAGCCCAGTTTAGCACTTGGCATTTTTGATATAGAGTCATGGTTGTGTCCTTTGTTATTTCAGCGTTGTCTTGCTGAAATAATTTAAGACTTTTTTGAACCCGCCTTGAATATTATCTGTAAGAAGAATCCACATCAAAATCATCCTGCAAAAACAAATTGGCAGCCATGTTCTGTCAGGCAAAGTTCAAGCAGGCAAAGTTTAACTCCTGGACTCTTTATTTAAGGCCTCTTGATCTTGTAATATGTGCAGAATTTGGTTTAGCATTTGATGGGCATCATCATGATGGTGGGATATGTTCCTCTAAAACCTAGAAATGCTGTTCAGCATTGGTGGGGCCGTCACAGATATACACTCACACAGTGCAATACCATCATGAATGCAAACTTGAACTGTATGCCGATAACAACATGGAAGGTTTCCGTTTCATTTAGCCTGAAGGTACAGCACCCAAAGGGAGTCTTACTGCTGCTCTGAAAAATGACCAGCAGGCCTACATTAGGTTCACTGTCCTTATGTAGTACTAAATTAACAGCAATAACTAGAATGCATGGCCTCACATAAACAACATCTTGCATTAAAATATTCTATTGAAACCTCATGCATTAAAGCAATGATCTTTGGCACCATGCCCCTCTCCTTTATTAAATTTATAAGAAGACCACACAGCACCATCTACGCACACAAGGTCATTCCCGAAAAGTTTCAATGTGTCTAAATGACATCACGTACCCTTCTTCTGTTATCTCTGTATGGAGGAGCCATCGCAAAATTATCCTGAAAAATAAGAATGTGCAGAATGTGGTTTGGCATCGTCTTGGTGAAATAAGCAAGTCCGTCCTTTAAAAGGAATGATGTGGTTTGCTCTAAAACCTATACATATTAGATTGTAATCCAATGCTGTCACAGAAACAGCTTTTTTAAACTATGTGTTTTTAATGAGATTGAGAGTTCCTCTCTTAATTAACCTTGAAAAACATTGGATCCAAACAGAACTTCAAAGTTTAGCTCTGTCCTACTAAGCTAACAGCCAGCTTGACTTTGGTGAACTGCCTTTGTGTACTACAGAATTAACAGTCAAATTTACTTTTTCTGACAACCAGACAGTTAGTAAAACCAGTATGGATGACCATGATTATCACTGACAGCTTATTCATTGCTAACATCTGTTATAAGAACACCATAACCACTGTCATTCAGAATACTTCCACCACCTCTGAATAATATCACATACCCTCCGAGTGTTATCTCTGTATGGAGGATCCGCCTCAAAATCATCCTGCAAAACAATATTGGCAAACACATTTTCAGTCACATACAGTCTGCAGAATCCCTCTATTAATAAAGGCATTACATCATGGAGCTATCAACATTATGCATTTACACTGCTCTCCCAGGCACCTTATCCATCACCTCTCTTATGAGCTAAGAATTATAAAACCACCACCAATAACGGCTCATTCCTGAAACCGTCACCCATCTAAACAATAACACATACCCTCCTAGTGCTATCTGCGTATGAAGATTCCACCTCAAAATCATCCTGCAAAACAAAATTGGCAAACATGTCCAATCTAATAATGCCTGAATGACACTTCTAAACTGCAACAAGGCCAGTGTAGCACCCGAACTCCATGCTATGGCTCCATGCTCATGTAATATGTACATTTATGTAGCACAACATTAACAGTCATAATTATGTTGAGTTGCACATAATATCTTTCTGTGTGAGACAATTTAAGTTAAACCTGAATGCATTAAAATATGATCACTTTGTATTAACATTATAAGAATACCATCTCCATCATCTGCCCAGCACCAGTATGATTACACCTCATTCTCAAAAACTTTAAATGACATCACGTACCCTTCTTCTATAATCTCTGTTTGGAGGGGCCATTGCAAAATTATCCTGAAAAACAATTTTTAAAAAAATGAATACAAAGAAAGCTCTGAAATACATGCAGAATGTGGTTTGCTGTCTTTTAAAGCACATTATCTGGGTAGTAGAGTTGCTTGCCCCCCCCCAAAAAAAACATTTTCTGTACAACACAATCATTAACCCTGACTTTTAAATTGTTTGCTTGTAGTGAAATAACTGTTCCTCTCTGTTATTGAGCCTGAAGGATGCAATATCTCCCCAAAATTCAAAGATTAGCTGTGTCATGCTAAGCTGCCAACATCATCACACAACCAAAGAGTAAATACAGTAAAAAGATTATGCATTAACACAGTTATCATTGGCAGCTTAATCCTAAAATCTTCACGTCATGTAAACAGTATCACATACCCTCCTAATGTTCTCTCTATATCCAGGATCTGGCTCAAATTCATCCTGCGAAGCAAAATTGGCAAACACACATTACTCTGCAGGGTCCTTCTAATAAAACCTCAGATGAAAGTTCTAAAAAAGGTCAGCCTGGTCTCTCACGACAGAGCCATGGTTATGTAACATTTACAGATTGTAGCTTTCTATGAACTTGCTTTAATAACAAGAGGCTTTCTTTAAAAGGCATGATCAGGATGGTTGCTCCAAAACTTGCATATATAATGTATCATTGAAGCAGGCCTCACAGATGTGTGGATCAACCATACTGTATGTAATAGCGCCATCATGAGTGCTGGCTTTTCAACAGCGCACTGATAATGAGATCAATGGTTCATTTCATAGTCAGCAAGAAGGACCCAGCATTCAGAAGGTCCAAAGCATCCAAAGTTTAGCTCTGCCCTGCAAAGTCACCAGCAGTCCTGACTCAGGTGCACTGTGTTGATATGCTACAGTATTAACAGTCATAAATGGTTTGTTGTGTCACACCTATGTATCCTCGTGCAGCTAAAATGTATGTTCAACATTATGCAATAACACCAGCACTACTGGCAGTTTATCCATAACCTTTACTATTTGCTAAGGACACCAGAACCATCATAAATCCACCACCTCCTAAAACCTTCACCCCTTCTAAACATGATCACAGACCCTCCTAGTGTATTTTCTGTAAGGCTGATCCAGCTCAAAATCATCCTGCAAAACAAAAAGAACCCCAAAAAACATGCTCAGTTTACAGACTCTTTCCCACAATGCTGCAAGCAGGTCAGGTCAGCACCTGGACTCTTTAAAAAGAGAGTCCTGCTCATGTAATATGTGAAGAATGTCGTGCATTACCTTGCTGAAATAAGCAAGGGCTTTCTTAACAAAACAAAAAAGGGCATCATCAAGATTGTGTCATGTGTTGCTCTGACATATGTTTTTGTTTTTTTGAAAGACGTGGGGATTACTCCTGCACTAATGCACTCCATCATGAATGCAAGCTTTTGAACTGTGTGCTGATAACAAGATGGATGGTTTCTCCCTTATTTAGCCTGAAGGTACAGCACCCAAAAGGAATTTTAAGTTTTACCAGTTTAGCTCAGTCAAACCTTCTCCCCATCTTAAAAAACATCACATACCCTCCTAGTGTTAACTCCGTATGGAGGATCCAGCTCAAAATCATCCTGCAAAACGAAATTGGCAAACACGTTTTGTTAGACACAGTCTACAGGGTCTTTCTGGTAATACCTGAAATAAAGACTTTTGAACTGTACGCTGATAAAACGATGGATGGTTCCCATCTCATCTAGCCTGAAGGTACAGCACCCAAAAGGAATTTTAAATTTAAGCTCTGTACTGCTCTGTCACCTGCAGACTCATGTCTTTATGCACTGCATTATGTAGTAACATAAGATACATGATTTGATTTGTCATACATAAATAGCCTCGTACGCCTAAACACAATGTTAATGTTAAACATTATGTAATGCTATAATTATCACTGGCAGCTTATCCATCATCTCTTTTATCAGCTAAGGATTACCAAACCAATAATATCATAACACCTCATTTCTAAAACCTTCCCACCAACTAAACAATATCACATACCCTCCTACTGTTATCTGTGTATGAAGATTCCACCTCAGAATCATCCTGCAAAACAAAATTGGCAAACACATGGTCTGTTAGACACAGTCTGCAGGTGAATAATACCAGGAAGAAAGATCTGCACTGCAACCAGCTCAGTTTAGCTTCTGGATGCTTTACTATAGAGTCATGCTCATGTAATATGTGCAGAATGTGGCTTTGCGTAAAGAAAGATATGTGGTGGCATGTGTTCTTCTATAGCAGAGGGGGCCACAGTGGGATACATACAGCCCACTTTGATCTTAAGTGTAAAGACATTTAACTAAACATTTAATCCGTGACATGTTTTCATGTCAGAAAAAGAAGCACAATCTCAAGAGTAAATCTCTGTTTTTCTACAAGACAAATGTGTTAAATTACAGAAAACACTCTGGTAGCTCACTGCCCAGACTGTCCTGTATTTATAAAACAAAGTTTTGGTTATTTGTAGTTTTTTTTAAAAAGTTGGTTAATAAATAAATATTTAAAAAAAATAAGAAATTTCTACATTAGAGAGTGAGAAAGAGGAGCTTTTCTAAAATTTAATGGTTTATCTCTTAACTGCTTAGGTGTAGTGAAATGGTGAAAGTCTTTACAGGAAAAGCTGTAAAACTTATGAAAATACAGTTAAAAGTTTCATTCAGATTTTGCAAAGCCTTCCAGTGGGCCGGATTGGAGCCTTTGCTAGGCCGTTTCTGCCCCCTCGCCTTATGTTTGACATCGCTTCTGTATAAACTGTATAATATCCTTCACCTTTAGTGGTGCCTACACAGTGGGGGAGGCTTACCCATGCTGTGCGCACTAATACACTCCAATACCATCATGAGTGACGCTTGAACTGTATCACTTATGCATGATTCCTATGATCGGCTATGAGAATACCATTAACTACCCAGCACTAATATTACAGCACCATCATTTCAAAACCACCACTGCATATCCTCCTAGTGTAATCTCTGTATGGAGGGTCCAGCTCAAAATCATCCTGCAAAACAATATTGGCAAACACGTCTTCAGCTGCACAAAGTCTACAGGGGTCTCTCTTTTAATAAAGACATTACAGGATGGAGCAGTCTCCCAGCTGTGATCATACATCAATGCTCACGCTGCAAACTTAGAACCCAGCGCGATGCGATCATCAGCGTGTTAGCAACCCAGCTCACGCGGTGCATCAAAGCCCCTCGTCCCATCCCCCATCAGAAAGGGGGGCGGGGAGGAGGGGTGGGGGGGCTACAGGAATCCACCCCCGCACAGTATCCTACGTCCACAAACAGACCCACAACATCAGCACAAGTTGCAGCGCACAGAGGGGAGTTAGAGATGAGGCGGGAAAGGAAGAGACGATGATATTGAGACATCCCTCAGAAAGATGCACACATGTGGTTAGAGGACGGAGGTGGACAGAGGTGGATGGATGTAAAAATTAAGATTAAAACAACTACTTACCAGTTTTGGGCTCTTCTTTGCAGGTGCCACTCCTGTAAAGCCAGACAGAGAAATGGAAGGGAAAAAAAGAGAAAGAGAAAAATGTTACCAAAGGAGTTAGAACATTTATTTCACATTAAAATAAAGGGGAAATTTAAAAAAAATATGGGTGGGGAAAAAAGATTAATGCAGACTCCCCAACAGTGTCACAACAGAGCAAATCTAGCTCTCGTCTCATTCTCTTTCCTTTCCTCTCTTTCCCTGCTTGATTTCATTCGCTCGCCCATCCGCGGCTTACGTTTTGGAGGAGGAGGAGGGGGAGGAGGGGGGTGTGGGGTGTGGGGGAGGTGGGGAGCAGGCAGCGCGATCTATCTGCATCGCTGCCGCGGCCAGCGTTTTGGCTTGACTGGTGCGGCAGAAGAGCGCGGCCAGCCCCCGGGGGGGTAACCCAGCACTCTCGAGACCCTGGCTACCCAACGGAGGCGCGCACATGTGAGCGTGTGTTTGAGGGAGGACGAGTGAGAGTTAAGGGGCAGAGACAGGATCCTGGAAAGCAACTAAAGCCGGCGAATAAAAAGAAGGTTGTAAAAGAGGAGAAAAGCAAGCTTTGCTCTGGAGTTCCTGGCCGTAGCATTACCCATGGAGAAGGAGTCCAAGATATTGAACATTAAATTATAGGCAACCGTCAGTTCCCCTCTTACTGAGACCATCTTCCTGTGTCCGCTGAGCGCCGCGCTCCGCTGTCAAAGGCTCCAACATCTATAGGCAGTTGGCGCGTCCTCCCAGTCTCTCCCTTCCCTGCTGCCTTTTCCTTTTTTTCCTGTCCCTGTTCCTTTCTCTCTCTTTTCCTCTCTCTCTCTCTTACTTCACTGCACACTGTCCTCCCTCCCTTTTCTTCCCTCAGCATCATCACCCTCCCTCCCACCCTCCCTCTCTCTTCTTCTTCTTCTGTACGCTCCATCCCAGCCTCCCCTCCCACCCCCACATGCTGGTAAACATCCATGCAGCTACACATGCGCTCTCGCAGGCTTCCGACACAAATCAAGGTGTGCTTAAAGTATGACAGCCACGCTGCTTCTGCCCGAGTGAGCAGTGACCAGAAAATATCATTTGCAGCAAGATCGTTGTACCCGACAAAGCGCGCACACAGACGAAAAAGACTGACAGATTACTGAAATACCAACACAGCGCAGATCCGACCAGGTAAATGCGCTCCTTAAACACATCGCTCCCTCCCTCGGCTCTGCGTGAAAAAAGCGGCAGTGTGAAGTCACGGATATGAGAACGCGTGGAGGAGTGCGCGAAAGAAAGAAAATACAAGAAGTGTGGTTTTATTTCCCTCTACAACGTTACAGTACAGCAGCGAGTGGAGTGCCGGCCAAACACACGCGCGTCCGACATACAAAAGAGTGGGCTGTGCTTCATCTGTGAAAATGGGCCACTACTGTGTGTCAATCCTTTAGGGAAGCTGAGAGGATAAGATCTTACATATATACACACACACACACACACACGCGCGCACGCTCGTCTTCTTTATCTCTCAGACATCTGGGTTCATTCACAACTGACAGCTCCAGCTGTGTTGCGTCTGCAGTTTTTCCTTCTTTCCCCGCTACTTCCCTTTTCAAATCGATAGGAATCGTTCATTCAGAAGTGTGTAACAATCTGATAAAAAAAAAAGAAAAAGGATGCATACTAGACATAATCCCACTGAATCCCAAGGTTTTCTCTTTGGACCGAGGAGGCTGTCAGTCAAGGACTCAGGACAGTGTTTTACTATCCTTCATCTATCCACTGCAATTGATCTGCCGCTGCTCCCTGTCAGTGCCTCTTAGCGGCTCTGCAGCCACAAAGAATTCAGAATTTCATAATGTGCAGCACATGTTTTTTTATTTTTGATTAACAGCTTTAAAAATTGAAAGACAAACTGAATATGTTTGCTATTTAAACAATACCAACATGACAGGCGTTCATTTTTGTGCTTGCAAGCTGCATAGCGATACTTCTACTCTTTTAATGATGCTGTACTCTAATTAGTTTCAAGATACTAGGTGTTTTGACAAGCGTGCCACAACTTCCTCAGTCTTTTGTTGCCTTCGTCTCAAAACTCACTTAAACATCAAATTCCAGTTTAATAGACTGAAACCTGCAAGTGCATGAATTCTATTTAGAGTTTATGCTTTTATTTAATATTCCAACTTTTCGGAGAAACTACATCGGATAGGAAAAACTGAGATAAATCAATTATTGAAATAAATGTCGGTTTCAATCCTAAAGCAAATAAAAACAGGGAAAACACAACTGTGCAAAGGTCAGCTTCACATCTGTGTGCATCTCTCAGATCAAAAGGGATTGTGGATGTTTGGGCCAACCTCCGGTCCCAATTACAGACACAAGGAGGGAAAGAGCATTTTTAGACAGGTGGGCGATTTGGCCTGGCCGGCAGACTGACAGCCTGAGTGAGAGAGCTCAACTAAAACCTCAGCGCCTCCAGCTCTCAAATAATGGACCAGAACCACTGTGGGCCCTTTTGCTCATTTTACTCTGCTTACCAAATCTTAAAAATGAGTGGCACGAGACTCTTTCGTAAGAGCCAATAATCCAACTACTAGGATTTTTCTGTTTTATGATTGAAGATATCAACAAATCGGCGTGAATTTCAAAGACAGGAAAATAATGAACTCTACTGTATCTTTGAGGACTGTGACAGATTATTTTAAGTAGCTTGACAAAGTAATACTTTTGTTTGATTGCCAGAGGAGATAAAAAACCTGAAGTTGAGGGAAGATGACTTGGTTTTCTTTGCGCATGAACACCCTGAGTTTATCATGACAAAGAATTTTGGGCAAAAACTAGCACAGGTTAAAGTAAGAACTGTTACTAACAGCATCTATACATAAAAATCGAAGCACTGACACACCGAGTCAAAAGTTGTGTGCAAAAAATTCAGCAAAACAAGCTGCCAAAGGTGGGTACAGTCTGACAAAAAGCAGTACACCTTGTACACTACCATGCAACAGATAGGAACTGTTGCACCAACCTGGCAACACAGCAGTTACTAAACGGAAGCCATTACTAAGCAGATTATGTTGTCTGTCCACAGTGCGTGTCTGTGTGTATGTGCTACTAGGTCTCGGCGAGGAGTGATGGCTTCCAACAGGCAGGTCCATCTGTCACCGTGGCGACAGTGCCTGGTGACCGTGGGGAACTGACAGATGGTCTCTAAGCAACGCTTGTTGTGGTGAGCTGCTTTCTGCTGTACAGTGAAGGAGTGAAAAGCTCATATCAGCCGTGTCCATCGGCATCCTCAGTGTGACAGTCATGCTAAGTGCAGCGTTACTGAGGATCCTTCTTTGTGTGCCTGTGTGTAAATAGAGAATTTACAAGTGCCAGTGTGGCTAAATAGCAAAGATGACCAGGGTGAACAGGTTAAAAAAAGAAAAAGAAAACGCAGTGGAAGGTAACAGGTTTCCTTATGGGGAAAGAAACTGTCCTTTTTTTCCCCTCTTTAAATTAAAAATGGTGAACTGGGGAGTGTTTCTCTTCTAGAACTTTAAATCTGGGGTGAAATCCCCTCCTCCCACAAATGCACACATCCGCCCAGGGGAGACCCCAGCGCAAATTATCTGCGGAGCATTGTCATGGAAACAAAAAGATGGTGCAATGTTGGAGATTTACGACTCGCCCAGTGGCTACAGAGGTGTGAAGACATGGGAGATTGGTAGGGGCTCGGGGAGCGAGAAAGGCTCACCTCGTCCCCGCCGTGCAACAAGCAATGATTCACCAACTCGAGCCTCCAGCGAGCCAAAAAAACGAGCAGAGGTGAATCGTGGGCACCCGGTGGGCAGGCTGCTCCCGCGATCATTGCTTTTCTCAACTGCAATGCTGTTCGTTATGGTGCCACTGGAACGTTCAGTCAGCAGAATTTTTAATGCGAAGTGGGCAAAAATACAACACTTCCTGCCCATACAGTGAATTGATTTCCTGCTTTAGTCTGTACAGGGAGCCATCATCAGCGTTTATCTCTTTCTAATGGCTGTGTAGAAGACTGGAGACACTAAACGAGTCTTATGAATGTGCGTGCCGGTAACTCTGAGTTTGTTTATGTGGGTTATGCAATTTCACATAATTGTGTTCCCGTCTATCAGTGTGCGCCCTTAAAGAAAACAGATCCGTGGAGTGCTTTTTGACAGGAGGCACTTACAAGCCATCAGTGCACTTGCCCACCATTACGCCAATAAGAGCCATCTACTGTGACAACGACCCACTTGGTGTTTTTACCTTCCTACCTTCCTTAATCCTAAGCTTACCCTCCTTACTTTCCTTCCATGCTGATGGAAAACGCATAGGGAAACTTGGATTTAAACTGTGAGTAAGGGTACATGAAGTCTCCTGCATGCTGCATAGAGGTAAATAAGGGGAACTTGCCCTCTTGCTATAACAGCAAGACATCGATTACAGTCTTTTGTGGACCCGGACATGCTGGAGACACCACATCCCGAGTAGTCACCCTGTTACACTTCTCTGAAGTCTGTTACCTGGTTGGCTGGCACGTGGATGTTTCCATTGACCCTTGTGCTCGCTTTCAGATGAGGACATTTGCATCGCTCGGTCCCAAGTGAACTCTAGTGGGCTTGTGGATGCTGTTTCTATAACAGCAGTTTCTAGGATGATTTGTAAGTGAATGCTAATAGAGTTTTCCAAGGAGCCATGCAGTTAATCTAAAGTCTTGGACACGTCTTTGGGCATTTTGCCCCTCATTTATTCAAAGGAAATAAAAGAAAGTAACTTTACAAGCAGCGGGGGGTTCATCAAATACTTTGACACGTGAAATAATTTAAACCTCTTGGCTGTTTCACTCCTGTAACCCGTTGCTTGCTACATCGGGAGGAGAGAAAGGGTCCATATCTCACTTTGAGAGCAGAGACGCAAGAGGCCCGATTGCCAAGCAGGGACTGTTGTGTCGCTGATGATTGATGAGTCATGAAGTAGAGGGAAAGAGAGGAAAAGACAGAGAGCAGAGCATCATGGGGGTTTCTACACTGCTCTTTCATCATCTCTCTGATCCTCTGACATCGTTCCCTCCACCATTTTTTTCCCCTTCTCCCCTCATCCACTGCAGCTCCAGTTAATTAAAGGAAAAGCCTAAAGCCTTGCCCCTACGGTAAGGGACTCCATGGGCTCTGTTATGCTTTACGGGGAATTTTGCTGGCTTGTTTTTAGGCCTTTTGTCCCCTTAGAGGAAATGGTCGCAGCAAATCAATACAAAGTTGTTTTCACTGATTAGATTTATCCTATAATTAAACCTTTCCACAGTGGTGTCTTTCAGCATGACAATGCCCTCATCCATAGAGCGTGAGGGGGTCACTGAATAGTTTGCAGACTATGATGTAAATGATGGTAATCACATGATATACCTTTTACCGTCACCTGATCTCAATTCAATTCAATACCACTGAGTGACTTAGCACGTGTTGCACAGCGTTGTCCACCACCACCAAAACACCAAATGAGGAAATTGATTGATACACTGTATTAGTGGTTATTTACTGCTTTAAAAATAAGAAATTCAGTAATTTTGTTCTGGACGTAAACTGCTGTGGATGCTGGGAGGAGGCGGCACTGAGGCAAGAGCACGCAGAGCAGAAGGGAGAGAATTTTCTCCTCTAATGTTAATTTAATTGGAATACCAGAGGAAGGCGCCATCAGAACATACATCAACAGCCAAGGCATGTTGTTTTTAATTTATTGAAAGACATTTTTAATTTGTTGAAGCTTCCGAATCAAAAAAGTCACTAAAGCCACTGTATCCAAACCTTTATTATTAACCTTTTGCCCTCATTTTTGTTTCTAGGACATCAAGCAGAGCTTTAATAATCCCTCCCAGAGAAAAAAAAAAAAAAAACTACCAAGAAATACATGAAATTGTCAGCTTAACGACATTCAAATGACCATTTTTGTTATTTCATTGTAATTATTAGATCCACATTTCCAAAACTGTCTCCCTTGTATCTGGGCTTCTCCACTGTTCATACAGTCACTTCAGCATTCACCTTGACCACAGTGGTGTTGAGAACTCCCTTTTTATGAGCCAGTTTCCAAAGTCGTTCCTCCATTAACACCTCCGGTTTCCACCATTCTTCCGCCTCCCCCTGGCCCGTGCTGCCAAGCTGCTTCCTGAGCGAAATGTGGGTAAAACCTACGCTTACATTATGTTGTCAGATTACAAGTAACAAGCTGTGTCTGTGCTGTTAGTCGATTACTCACACCCTCATCGGGCCTGCTTGTTTGCAACCCTATGCTCATTTGCGCTGCCATTAGTAAACTACATTAGGTTATTATTGAACTGAAGTGGCTGCGCCTGTGTTTATAAATTTACACTGTGTTAATAGATTACCCGGAGGACTTTCCACTCCCATTGCTCCCATTTGCCCTGCCTAGTGAATCAGGCCCTTAATGTAAGTTGATTTTTCCTTTAATTTGTCATCCAGAGGTGCGTATCCTTCCCTCTTCATGTACATTGGTACGACCTGTTTGTTGCTAGCCCAGCGCGCATTACCGTGCATTCGTTGGAGCACCTGCCTGGATTTTCAAACAGGTAAAAATGAAAGAAAATAATGCAACTCGGCATCCATGCTGAGACAAATAGATGTAATTTTTTTTTTTCCTGTAGCTGACTAATGACACGAGCTGCCGGGGCTGCTACGAAGCTATGTTTCAGAAAAACTGCATCGAAACTAGTTTTCACTGACAAACAGCTATACAACAGGTGTATGCACTCCTATGGACAAAAGAGAGTGGGGTAATGGAAATTAGCATCTATGCAACGGCAAGACATCAGGGGCCAAAATGAATTATGCTGGTGCATCAGTGGGGGCAGGAGAAGACAGGCAGGGGAAAATGAGCCCATTACAGGAGTGTAATTAGACAAATGAAAGCACAATGGATTATGAAACCTGACTGAGGTAATAAATCATTCCTGCGCGCTTATAGGAAGTACATGACAGAGTGTCAAGTGTCTAAAACCCACTATTTAACCTACGAAGCACTGTTAAAGTGTCTCCACGCTGACCCGTTGCGTGGCTCTTCCTCCACGTCTATTAAATGAGGGAGAGAGGCGAGTGAGAGGGGGGCATACTGTTGTACGCAGCGGCTTTTACGAGTTCGCTTCTTCATACGCTAGTCCTCAGGGATAGACTCCCATCTTTACGTGGGCGAGCAGGTGTGAATCTCCATCCTGGCGGTGGGGGAACAGAAACGGAAAAGGAGGGATGGAGGGGCGGAGGAGAGGTGGATTTCCACCAATTAAGGCCGAACCAGAGTCTTTCTGCCTCTAATCTATAATTGGATGCATGACTGTTCATGTTCATGAGACTGGCTGAGTGAATGCCTGTGTGAACACGCACAAGCAAGCAGCGTTTGGTTGGAAGGAGAGAGACACAGAGAGAGAGAAGGAAGCAAGGAAAAAGACGTATGTGTATTATAAGCAAAGCTGACATCAGGACCCCAATTACAGGCCAGTGTGCTTTGCTGCTACTGGTGGAGTGATCCTGATTGAGACAGCAGTGAAGAGAGTGTGAGCAGGACAGTAATTAAGGCACCGTGACTAGAGCCTTAGATGATGTGTTCCCAGAGTGTAAATGTAAAAAAAACCCCAAAATAAACGAAGCGAATGATGAACAGCGGCACACACACACACACACACACACACACACACACACACACACACACACACACACACACACACACACACACACACACACACACACACACACAAAATGTGCGGCCTAAACATGCTTAAAGACTCTAAAGGATGGGAAACGTGTGGGAGGAAGGGATACACAGTGGGACACAGTGTATATCAATAAGCTTTGATGGAGAAAAAGGGACCCAGGTATTCGCTCATTCTCTTCAAGTGATTTAGCCAGCCATAAGATCTAAACAAAGTCTACTCATCTTTCCTGCCACAAAAGGGCTAAAGGGAAAAAATGATTTGTCCAATGAGAACACACTGGAGATGTGATCAAAAATGGTGCTAAAGCAAACATTCAGCAAATCAGTTAGCTGATTAGTTAGGGGAAAATGAATTGAAGTTAACAAAATTGTTGACAAAGTGTCATTGCTTAAGTTATTTATCAAGGCGATAAACATCAATAATCTGTGTCTTCCAGTATTGCAAAGGTCAGAATTTGCTTTGAAAAACTTGAAACTTGAAAAAATGAAATTCAAATGCAAGTTACACCTCATATCACCGCTACACCCATCGGTGTAACTTTGCTGAACGGGGGGGGGTCAAGATCTCTTACTACATAAATAAATAAATCTGGGTAAATTCCCAGATGATTAAACATGCAACTATTTTGCTCGTAATAACTGAAATGAGTAAAGAAAATCAACAGCCTATTCATGCAAGAAAATTCATAATTTTATTGGGGGGGTTATATTGGTTGGGTCTGATCATAACCCCCCTAACCCCCCTGGAAATTACGCCCCTGGCTACATCATGCTCACATACCAGTATCCCTAAAAGAGCTGGAATTTAGTTTTTTGGTTTAGTGTGGTTTATTCTCGACTAGCTAGCACCCAGGAGAGAACCACTGCTGTGCACGGGGTATTTTTAGTTGTCTTTGTGAGTTTATTCTGCAGGCTGCTGTCTGTTTAAATGAAAACTCATTATATATTGATTTCAGATTCACGGCCAGAAAAAAAGCAAGACATCTGAGGATGTCTACTTTAATTCCAGGAAACTTATACTGACATTTTTTCTTTCATTTTTTTTTTTTTTTTGATAACTTTTATTCTTGTATAGACTTCATAGCTTCACAGCTCTCAGAATTCAATTGTTGGAAAGAGATGAGGTTTCTCAGTACTAGTGTCAACATGACTGGAGTATTTTCATGGGAATTTCTGATGTCTTGCTTTTAGGAACAGAAACATGAAAATCAACGTAAAATACAGTCCAAAGTCACAAAGACTGATTTAATTTAAAAAGAAAAGTTTAGAAGAAGAAGGTTAAGAAAATGCACTAATCTAATTTGTACTTTTGCTGTCCTATTTCTGCGTTGAAAGTTACATATCTGATGTTGGCGCCATCAAGTCAGCAGATCTTTTTCTAATAATAATCTGAAGGAAATGTGTTAGTTTCCTGCTTTTGTATCCGTCCTTTTGTAAAAACTCTAGTGCAATAAAAGCCACCAGAAAGAGCATTCAGTAATGCTGGTTCGTTTAAAATGCTCCTCATACTTTATCCATACCATCCTTGTGTTTCCTCCAGTATCATTCTACTGTCATAGTCTGTCTGTGTCGATCGCAGCCAGCCAATGCATTTACAGAAGCCCAATTAAACTGACGTCTGTTTCCTTGACAGCCCATTAAGCTCCTGTCTGAGATGAGATGAGGCCGAATCGCTTTACGCGCTTGTGTACACAAGCGTGATGAGGAAATGCTACTCATTACCAAAAGCCAGAGAGGAGGGTAGAGAAGCCGTTTGGTCTGTGTAGTTTTTGGAAGGTTTAGCCATTTGTTGAGAAGTCAGACAAACAGACTGTGGCAGAAAAAGATTGAGATACAACTTCAGAAAGAGAAAAAGAAAAAAGATTCCATGCGAGATTACAGTGCGAGTTGCCTG
The DNA here is from genome assembly GCF_013358895.1 of Oreochromis aureus. Lineage (NCBI taxonomy): Eukaryota > Metazoa > Chordata > Actinopteri > Cichliformes > Cichlidae > Oreochromis > Oreochromis aureus. Next base: position 12,328,803 of record NC_052946.1, on the reverse strand, counting down.
CCATTCATCTGACCAATTTCCCTTGGCAGCTCTGAGCACTTAACCTTATGACGGAGATAAACTGCATGCATGTACACAGACACACACAAAACCTTTTAGTAACTAGAATTAATAAGCCCTAAAGCAAGCAAAAGGACAGTCTGGCAGAGAAAATGGTCCAATTACTTGTATCACACGGGGCGTTTAGAGCGGCGGAGGTCTGCGCGTCTGAGGGGGGATTGGAGGGAAAATACTGAAATTCAATCATTTCAGTTTTATCCTATTCACAGTTGCTTTGTTTCCATTTAGTGCTTCTGTGCTACCGTGATTTTCAATCAGAAGCCATGACAAAGGCTGAGTGCACCATTTTCACAGCACTAACGTTGACCAGCTAGCACCGAAATTTTTTACGTTAAGGGCAAAATGTCACAGGCTTATATCAAGGCGGAGAGCCAGGTGGATGGATAAAAGGCATGCCGGCACAATTGGTGGCATCTTCAAAGTGATGAGCTTGAACGTGGGACTACACTAAAACCCCAAAATACACTAGACATTCTCTCTCCCAGCAAACACAGCAAACAGAAACAGAGCAGACTGCAAATGAACATGAGCAGAGACAGAGAGGGAAAAACAGTTTTTCTTTTTGAAAAAGGGCGAGAATATTCAGACTCTGACCTCAAAACACCAACTAAACCTGAATTTCTCTCCTCTGTTTATCCCTCTTTCCATACTTCTCCCATCTAACCTTTTAGTCTTCCTTCTCCACTTCCGCCTGCCTTCCATTTCAGGAAAGCAGCTATAACTGGCTTGTCAGAGCCGATAACTGTAAACACCTCGCTCTCTCTTCACACTACACTACACCACATCCTCAAATGTTATTTCAACTTCCTCTGCGGCTCCTTCCTTACCGTAATTATCCTTCTATCTTTCCTCCTTTGCAATCTCTTGTATGCTTCCACCCTCTATTTGCATGAATAAATAAATGTGTGTCAATAAAAGAGCTCGGTGAGCGGGAACAGCCTGTAAGGCAGAAGCCTATTATTTTTTTTTTGTCAACAGCATCAAGCAGATGCATGCGAAAGGTTTGTTTTGTTTTGCGCTGCTTCAACATATGGGCACATAACTCAGAAACTGCCGCATTTCTACTTGACACCTGCTCCCGACACCTTCCTCATCTCCATCTGCTGTCACAATTTACTAGACGAATGACAAATTTACTGACACGGCGAGTGAACACAAAGAGAAGTTAGCCTTCACTCACCTCTTTGCACCAGCATGGTGACCTCACTGCCTTTGGGACACTTGCTGAGCAGGTCAACCACCTGGTTGTGGGACATGCTCTGCACATTTCTCTTGTTCACCTCCACGATGATGTCGCCCTCCCTGAGACCGCGGCAGCGTGGGTAGTCCACGATCTGTTTCACTCTTTGCCCCCCACCACCGGGACTGTCAGCAATGGTGAAGCCGAAGCCCTTGTCTCCTTTCTCCATGTGTACGGTGATGAGCTCTGGCTGCGTTGCGATGGATGAGGCCAGGGTGACTACATCACTAGGGTAGCCATGCTGGGAAGAGGTATCAGAAGCCACCTCTGTGGAGGGGCTGTGGGGTCGGGGGAGGCCGTTGATGGGGACCCCGCTGTTGGTTGGACCGTTGTTGTTGTTCTGACTGCCGTGGCTGGACGGCGAATCGTAGCTGTTAGAGGTCTCCTGGCCGTTGACGATGATGGGCTCCTTGTTGTCGAGGATAGCCACTGAGGTAACCAGGCTGGTGTTTGGGTCGTCGGGGTCAAAAGGCAACGGATAGCCACGGCACAGCTCCAAGTTGACCATGGAACCAATTGGAATCGATTGGAAGATCTTCACAACTTGAGCATGGGTGTAGCCGAGCACACAGGTGTCGTTAACACTCACAATCACATCACCTTAAAGGGGTGAGAAAGAATGAAGTCCATTTATTTTTGTCAAGCAGGACATCCATCCATCCATCCATCCATCCATCCATCCATCCATGTATGTCTGCGTATCCAAATCAGGGTCACCTGATTCAGCCACCCTTTGTAAACTTTGTTAATAAATACAAGATACTTACCAGTCTCCATCTTGCCATCAAGGGCGGCGGGGCCATCTAGGACTAGGCTCTTTATCTGCAGGAACTCATCTGGCTCATCCCCTCCCACAACAGTAAAACCAAACCCCCTACGACTCTTCTTCAGTTTGGTATTTATGAACGTCCCCTTCAGCTCAGATCGGTTCCTGGTAAAGAAAGGCTTCCCTCCTGAACACACAGACACAGATAGCTCAGCTTTCATCACACTGGATGCCCCAGCAGAGACTCAAGAACTGGGTTAAGCAGTAGTCGGATTTGGTTTGCAAAGCCCTGGAGCTACTAAACCTCCTCAGGTAAAGCATTATTGCTACAGTGAAGAGCCTTTGCTCACTTGTGTCAAACCATGTCTGCACAAGCATCGCAGCAGGTATCATTAAAGTGCACAACTAATCTTCTCTGATTGGTGTTTGTCTAGTACAGCTAAGGACAACAGTTACTGCTTGGCGATTGCTCACGTGGTGCATCATCAATCAAAACAGACCTATTACAATAAAATGATTAATTAGGTTAAAGGGAATGAACAGAATCATAAGCATCAAGTCAAACTGAAGGCTTAACTGATCCCATTTGGCAACTACATTAAAAGTTCATATAGAAAAGACTGAGTATGGTTGAATGACTTTCTTCAGCGCGTGCAACTCAGTGAAACTTTGAGCAAGACTGGAAATAAGAAGGCCGAGTATAGACATGCAAAGCCTTTAAATCTGAACTCATCTACTGTTATCGCCACTGGAGTCAGTCCATATTAACTTTTTGATAATAATGAATCATTTATTACTTATAATTTTAATTGACTATGTGATGATGTGATGGGATAAAAAAACAGTTTAGACAAGAACTTATTTCAAAATAGTATAAACTACATGATACCACTTCAGCTCTTTGAATGTCTAATATGCTTTCACTGGTGGTTTGGCATTTGAAGACACAACAGGCGCATCCTGAATAGCAATGACATTGCTTCAGATGAAGGTCACATGACCGTCGTGTTGGCATAAGCGATGTCTCCGGCTTGTTTCAATCAGCTGCTGAAATCTCATCTGAGAAGACATCTGTATCACTCCACACTGGTTGTGAGGGTTTAACTGAGACACATCTATATGAAAAAAATTTGACAGTGATCTTGTGAAAGAACAACTGCTCAGACGACGACAACGACATCTAAACTCGATTCTCTTTTTCTTGACTTTGCTATCTAATTATACGGCATTAAGGATAAAGTTTATCCTTTCTACTAGGAATGAGAAACAAACAGATGAATACACAGGCACAGGCTGAACTCCGCTTCTCTATTAAAGGACACGATGCATGCCAAACGCACAATACTTCGGATACATAAATGATTGAGGAGATGTTGGCAGAAAAGAAAGTAAGAAGGGAGAGGATGATGAAGACTAAAGGAACGTCTGTGTGGTGACCTGCAGCACCACATTAGGTTATGGCAGCGCTACAGCTTACGCATTCAATGAAAAATGCATTACCCTTGGAGTCGGTCTGTGCCCTTGTGTTTTATTGTCTACATGCATGTGTGTTTTCATGCCCAGTGCCTTTTGAATTGGATTTTTTTGTCCTAGACTAAGGAAAATGTAACTAAACTGTCTGCTGATATGGGTGGCTTTATCCACCAGGGATCTAGAGATGTAAGAACAGACCAGGAAGCGGGAGGAACATAAAAAGCAAGTGTGTTTCAAAAGTGATGTCTTTCTATGGAGTAATATGGAGTGCCGGCACAGTCGGGCTAGCAGGAGTTTGAGACTGGGGGTGTGGAGGGAGGGGTAAGACAAAAAGATGGACAGCACCAACCAGCTAAACCAAAGCAGAAAGCTGGGTGGGACCAGACAAAAGGCAGCGAGACGGCAAATGTGCGCTATAAAATAAAGAGATCGATGAGGGAGAAGGAAAAGGCTGCCGACAAAGCAGCAAGAGAGAGTAAGAGGGAGAGACAGGGTGAGGCAGTTAATTCTCTGCCATGGCTGTGCTAATTAGACAAGCTGCTAGTGGGAGGCCGGTATAAAAGGAGCTGGCAACCAGGAGAAGGAAACCCACTGTAACGGCGAGACTCTTTATTTGTGTGTGTGTGTGTGTGTGTGTGTGTGTGTGTGTGTGTGTGTGTGTGTGTGTGTGTGTGTGTGTGTGTGTGTCACTAAATGATGGGTGAAATCAGGCCATTATGTGGAACAACACAGCAGAGGTTTCCTGAGAATCAACACGTTGCCACGATAAACACAGGGAGAGCACATTTATAGAAGGGCACTCGGCAGAGCGTGTCTTCGTAAAAATGCGCAGACTGGACGAAATTTTGTTTAGTGCACGTGTCACGCGAGTTCAATTTGACTTATAAAAAATGCATGATGTGATTTATACAGAGAGCAGCTTTACAGTGTCAGTTCAGCTCTGGTCCTCCATCACGACAACTCAAACAGGGCCTGAGGCGCTGGCACAGGAAAACAAACTAAGCTGTAAAAGATGAATTTTGTTTAACTTATAATAAGTCGCTCTGGGTAACGCCGCCTGGAAACAAAAAAGTTATGCATAATCCTCATTTCGTTTGGTTGCAGGCTTTAGCTCTCCGAGGATGACAACTTACGTTTTTGTCCCATCGCGTTGGGCACTGCGGGCCCTGTCTGAGGGTCCCTGTAGGTCTCCTGGTGGTTGGTAGCATAGCTAGCCAACGGAGCCCCTGCCATCGTCGAGTCTTCGATCCATTCTGCAACAGCGAGAGGCACATATTCTCGAGATGGAGTCTAGACAGGTGCAAAGTTGTCCTACTTGAACGAAATTGAGGCTAAGACAACACGTCCTGCTGTGCTGTGTGCTTGCAACAAAGCAAATGCAGCTCCGATGAAGCCGACAGAACTACTGTGCAGCGTGTTAATTACAGTGGATGAAAGATTGATGTGAAGCCTTCTACCCACTACAGATTCATGTTTCACTACTGAGCTCAGTATGAACACAAGCATTAATATGGTTTCGCATCTCTCTTCTCAATAAAAATGGTGGTGTGGGAAACCAGAACAACTGATTCCCTTTTTCTTGACTGACTACCACCTTTGATTAATCACCTTGCTAGACTGCAGTTTGTCATAATATTCATAACAGATAGATGAAGTAAACACGTGTCAAAAAACAGATTTTTTTTCATTTTTATCTTTTGCAGAGAGATTCAACCTTCAATTGGGGGAAAAATCAGCAGGTAATCGGGGTGAATCTAATGTTTTATGCTGAATGAGCAGAATGTGAAGTGCAATAGGAGAATTCCCTCTTGAGTTGACCTTCATTTGCAATTAATTTCACCGTAGGGTGTCCTGTGAATATGCAAAGAAAGGAGGGCAAGAGCAACACTGAGCTACCCGTTGCTTGGTTTTGGGCAGCTGTCTCAGAAGAAGGGGAAGTGTTTGGGAAGAGTTCTTATTAGTGTTACAACTGGCAGCATTTTATTAAGTAACACAAAATTAAGGGTCTCCACTCCAGCTCTTAAGCAGGCAGGTGGGAGCCAAACTTACCTGTGGTTACCTTCGTCCAATTTATAACAAGCAAACGAGAATCAAAAGGTAGCACAGAAAACTGAAATTAACTTCAAAAAGGCTGCGTGGTGCAGCCGCAAATAATAGTTATGCCTTTATGGGAGGGCACTTAGCAAATCATAAGGCAGGAGCAGCAAAAATAAAACTGTAGCAGTAATAGGCATTGGCAGATAAAGTCACACTCGCTCATACTCACAGAGACAGACACACAGAGCATGCAGGCAACTCATTTATACACATGAATAAGAAAGAAAGAAAATGACGCCCCTGGTGGGGGCTTGTGGACGAACCTCGGATGTAGCGCTCACCTTCAGGTGGCTGCTGGCTCTGGGGCTGAGGCTGCTGCTGTTCCAGCTGCCTGCGCTTCTTAGCCTCTAGCACCGGATTTTCATACTGGGTCTTCCTGTTGATATGACTTTGGGACGGTGGACGGAGTGGATGAAAAGAACATAAGAATACAGAACAAGATGTAAGGGGGGGGGTGAAAAAGATCAGCAGGAGAGTAGAGCACAGCAGGGACACAGAGAAGAGGATAAGGTAACAGCAGAGCGGGAGAGGGTCAACAAAGGGCGAAGGCATTGGGGTGGGGAGTGGAGAAACATGGCGATAAGCTTTGATTAATACATGGTGGCACAATGCACACACACCCACGCTTACACAGCAACCTCTCTTTGAGATGCACATGACACAGCCGTGCCTACAAATCACATCAAATAAATCCTTTTGTGCTGATGGCTTAATTTTGCTGAAACCACAAACATCTTTCACATTACAGCCTGGGAGGTTTCCTACTAACCTAACTAGCACTGAAAAATGGAACCTGAAAGCGCCACATTATACAGCAAATGAAGGAAACTGTGAATAATGTATATTAGAAAAAATATTGCAGAAACAAAGAGAGAGAGGGGAAAAAAAAAAAGAAATGCCACAGCCTTGGGCCCACAGGTGCTGCTTTGAACAACATAAAAAAAAAAAAAAAAATGCATGAAACATATTTGTATTAATGCTGAGGCCCAGGGGCTTCACACAATATGAGATACGCACATATGTGATCGCACAAACACGCTCGCTGCATATTTTTGCTCATTTTTTTCCGAATGTTAATGACACAAACAAAATGGCCTACATTTTCCAGAACACAAAAGGACTGACATAGCTGAAGCAGGAATGTGTCTGTGATGTCTTCCATTAGCAGTGACGTTAAGAGTTTTTGTTGCTTGAAAGAAAAAAAGAAATGTGTGGATGTACTTCTATTTATGCACATGAAGAAGAAGCTGGGAGCTATTTCTAGATTTTTCTGCGACGTCAGCCTGTGCACTTACTCAACATAGTAGACTCCATACACTGGATCGTCTATTTTCTCCCATCCTGGAGGAAGTTCTGGAAAGAAAAAAAGAAAAGATAGTGAGACAAAGGAAGTAAGTAAATCTTGACTTGCAGGAAGCCGTGTATTGAGCCATTTGAGGCAAAGCCAGGAGAGACCTTTGGCCACGCCATTGTAATCGGCCCGTCAGTCAGTCTCCGAGGCCAGAGCAGCTCAACAGCTTCACAGGCTGTCTGGCTGTTCTCACCTCTGTCCCCTCACAATGCTGACATTTCCACCCATCAGATAAGAACAGAGCAAGACCCCCATGGGCACAGGTGGATGTATGAATGCGGGGAGGGGGAAGAAATACAGAAAAAAAAAAAAAAAGGCAACGAAGAAGAGGCAGGTAAAGTTATAAATGACAGGAAGCAGGTGGAAAATTCCAGGCTTAGAAACCTTTGTGCAAAATACACTGGAGCTGAAAAGACACGTACTAAATTCTGTGAGATGATTGGTTGGTTTCTGAATGAACGACTTCTCTTTTCTTTCCCCTCATACAGAAGAAAAACAACATTCTACAGAATATCACACAGAAACACACATCTCTAATCAGCGCGCTGGAAAGGTATGGTCGAAAAGTACCTGTCCTTGGCTAAACAAAGGCACCGAGGCTCTTTAGTTTTCACATGGATCGCTTAGTGTCTGGTAGAGATTGTTGCAGATTTGACTTCACATTCGTCTCTTTGTGGGCATGAATTTAAACCTGCTTGAGTAGAACTGAAAGCGACACTGATGCAAGCACACGTGTGCAAATGCTAAAACACGTGAAAAGGTGAAACTTAAAAGATGACGAGCGAAAGACATGAATATGATGCCAATGTGCAACGCCGTTATCTTCAGCAGAGCCATCTGATTCACTTCTCCAGCCTGATTACAGCAGCACTGATTCCTGGCCATCCTCCACACAGATAATGTCAGAGGATTCTAATTGGCTACAAACAGAGATAGTCCGGTAATCCTCTCCTGTGACGAATAAGTTCTACATATTATTACCCTCAGCCAATTTCTACTCTGCCCTGCGTGCAAGTAGATGGTAATTACAATCATCCAACTTGGAGAGCTTCCCTCTGCTTTTTAATAAGGAGGACTTCGGCTGGAGTGGAATCAGCTGCAGATGCAGACACACACAAACACGCCGCCGCGGTCTACATATTAATTTATCATTTGTAAGTGAAACCAGAGCCAGCAGCTCCGTGCGTGTAAGCAGCTCGGGCTTCTGTGGGTTCGTATTTTTCTACACCTGCTGAAGTGCATCTAAAAGCACAAGCGGCAAAGAAGAAATGCAAGGTTACGGGAAAGAGATGTCGCAAGGGTGAACGCGCAAGGCGAGCACGGTAAATTATCATTTAGATGTTTTGAACTGGAACGTTAAATGGAATGCGGTCCTGCCTGGCGTCACGCAAAAATTTTAATCACCCACGTTATTTCACACTGCACTAGTTCCACTCCGGGAGGACCACCTGTGTGTGTGTGTGCATAAGCGCAGAGAGAGGACGATCTGTGCTGCAAACCTACTAAAAGCCTGGCATTGGCTTCGGTGTGTTTGGAAACACAGATGACAACGGCAAAGACAAAGGGAGAGAAAGTCGTCGCTCATTAAGCCGTGTTTTGCTCTCACCCCGTGTCCCTCGTCCCACTTTCTAGAACACATTGTGATTTCGAGGGGGAGTCGAGCGTGATGAGTTCCGCGTTTAACTGTTCGCATCTCATTCTGTTGATATAGTGCTGTGATTGATTTCTCTGGAGGAAGAGTCTGCCACAGAGAGGCACTTCTTGCGCACGTGGGTGTACGTGAGAATTCGGGCATGCGTGCCGGCGTTCATAAAAAGGCTTTCGTCTGCTCGTCTCCTTTGAGAGCAGGATTTAATTGCGGTTTCTGTGCCCACCTGCATTGGAGGGCGCCGATCGATAATTATTGAGCATGTTCATCCAGTTGAGGATGTCTTGTGGACAGGGTCGGTGGGGGGGGGGAGTTGTCTGACCTGAAGATTTAAACACGGGAGCTGTTGATGCTTAGCAGTTGGAGTGGGTTTAAAAATAAAGAAATAAAAGCGTGATAGATTCTCCGTTTTCCTTGGCAGCATCTCATCAACCTGTTTGGATCTGGTGTGCTCTCTTTTTCCTGCTTTTATTGCTTTTTGCTGGAAACACAAAAAAACAAAAAAAGAGCGAAGCCGTTTCTCTGTAGTTGAACCCTTTCATATTACATTTAACCATTTTAAACAGTGCTAATATAGAATATATTTACTAAAGCAGTAATGACGGTGATGAAAACATACTACATTCTTGCAGATTTTCATCACAGTATTAGATGTGGGCGTTTATATTTCCCCCCCCTTGTATTGCACTGTGTACCCCCAAGTGAAGTCCAAACATGTCAATCATTATTCTGATATATTTCCTCTAATGGAATAATTCATTACAGGTGCATAACAGTGCGGGGCATCATCTCCAGACACCATTTAGCCTGCACAGGTGGCCTCACCGCTCTGTCTGAGAGGCTAGTTAGTGTGCTGATGGGCATCAGGAAAAAGAGCCTGTAGCTGTCTGGCTCAGACAGGCACATTAGGAAACCATCATTACAACAATCTTCTCTGGATCAGCTTTTTGCCTCTTATGTCTGAAATGATGGCCTTCTGATGTGGGAGTGTTTTGTAAGGCTGTGTAGTGTGACACCTGCATGGCTGGTGGCATGTGTGTTTGATGACAATTATGTTCAAGGCACATACAAATACACATTTAAAAATCCCACGTGCTAATAGAAAGACAGACAATTGTCATGATGTGTCATTTCTGAATGATTAAAGTCACAGTCACCTAACTGACACATGTCAAACTCCAATTTCAGCTGTTCAAGTGAAGAAAAGATGAGAGAAGTTCCTACCTAGGTCATTATCCAGCTCCTCTGTATGTACCCCTTCTACTCAGTCAAGTGGACGGCACAGCAGCGCCACAGGATTGTTGTTGGGAAGACAAAGGCAGGAGGGGTGGATGGAAGCAGAGAGACAAACATCTGTGAGATAGGCGGCTGTAATAACAACATCTGGACACTGGGTGGCAAGATTTAACCAAAACCAGAGCAACAACCTCCTCTGAAAAACCATGTTTACTAAAATCAGGCGGCACTAACGACTGGATCTCTGAGTGTGGTTTGACACCATAATGGAGTTGAGCTTGTGACCTTTTCTTTTTCTGTATACTGTAACAATAGACTACAAGATTGGGGAAGTCAATTAATGGAAGGTGTAGGTTTTGTTGCCCCGAGAAACAGCTGGAAGAAGACCAAAGGTGTCGCCGGCCAGTGGACTGCACACCATTTTCTGTGACCCAATACTGACACCTAAGGACTAAAAGGGTGAACCTCTCAGATGTGTTATGAGTCTGACTTTTTGGGTACGGTGTAGAAAAACAGGCACTAAACAACAGAACAAAACAAGTGAAAAAATATCACCTCTTTTAGCTTACAGAAGATTTTGCACAAACAGACACGTACCATCATCTTCAGATTCTTCCAGGGGTTTCTGAGGTTTGTCCAGGCACCGAGGGTCTATCCAGGAAGTCGTCCTTGTATTGTGGCTAAGCAGAACACACAAGACAGGCCAGACAAGACAAATTATTAGAGGGTAGCTAACAGAAACATCGGAAATTTGAACCCGAAACAGGTGGAATGAATGATTTATAAAAAAGGAAAAAGTGACACACGGCACTTGATCATTAACTGAAAGTCCTTTCAGGTCAATATTGCTCAGATTAAACAGGAAACATTTAAATCTGAGCAAATGCTTTTACTATGTTAATAAAAGTAAAAAAGAACATTATGATTGTTCGTTTTAATGGGTGTAGAGAAGAATAGCAGAGGTGGAAGGATCCTAAAAAAAGAACAAAATAACTGTAAGTAAGTTACAGTCGATATCTAAAGTTTAATGCCTCATATTAAGGAATTTCACATCTATTAGAATCTGTTTAACAAGTAACAACAACAAGGAGTAAGGCATCATAGATAGAAAGCATGACCAGGTAATCTGTAATAAATTTCCCTCTAATTCTCTATTTTGCAGACTTTAAATTAGTTAAAGGTTCATGGCTGTAGGAGCGATGCTGGAGGAACTCTTTGGTATCCTGAATTATGCTTCATCTAGTTGTTGGTAATGTATGCTGGATTCTTTAAACTTTCATGATTCCTAAAGCCTTCGAGTACTCTCCACAGCGACACACGTCTGTCACATTAAGATGAAACCTGGATCTGCTTTATACAGTGCAGACGATGGTTAATACAGAAAGAGAGTCAGCCATGAGAAAATGTCCACGTTATTATCTAACATCATGTCCCGTTTTAAACAAAGTTTAATCAAAATGAAAGGAAGCATCATTCAGCCACATTGACACTGAACACTGATAATATCTGATTTAAGATTAAGTACTACTTGAATCCGACCTTTGGTACTTACTCTATAAAATAGACCTCTCCGTTCTCGGTATAGGCCATCTCCCAGTTGTCGGGCAGAGGTCCCAGCGGATCCTCTGGGGGAGGATGGCTCAGGTGAGTGTGTGTCTGCTGTGTGCTCTCCGTGGTGGCCGGTGGTGAGGGGGTTGTCCCAGCGTAGGACAGGTCACTCTGGCGGGGGGCGAAAGGGCGCACCGAGTGATGAATCTCGTCTAATTCACTAGAGTCTCCTGGAGGGACAAGAAACCCAGAACACACACAGCGTGGTGTCAAAAATCTTTCAACTAAAGGACGCCAGTAACACTTTCAAAGAGCAACAAGTAGCTGTGAAAACAATGAGTGCGCTCCATTTCAAGCTGGGATTTCCAAGCTACCAGTTGCAATTGTCAACCGGACTAGGCTTAGGGTTACTAGGAGGTACTCTATTAGGAATTTCCATTTGCTTTGGAAGATGGCCGAGGCAAATGGAACGCATCATGAGATCAACTAAAGAAATTTTTTTTTTTTAAAACAACTGTCTTCAAACAAACAAGTGCTCCTGTTGATTACACCGGTTTTTTAAGTATCGTCACAAGATACAGTCTATCATGTAACCTTAAAGTCTGTGCGGTAATAGAAAAAAATACATTTCCTAATACATTAAGAATTATTGAAACATAATTTGAATGGGAGTTTGGAAGAATTCCAGTCATTTACTGTGTTTCTATAATGTTTAAAATTTCCACAGCAATAAAAATATCTCCTGCCTGAGCAGTCTGAATAATTTAAAGACTAAAAAATGTTTCATGAGGCTGTAAAAATCCACAACTAGACGACAAGAAAGCCTCATGTCAATGAGTTTTTCCACCTATTTATTGAATGAAATCAGTTATGTTGCTATAGCATGTTTCCATTTAGCCCAATGACTTCCTAACGACAGAAGTACTTTGGGCTTGTTTCTTTCTTCCTTCAGCAAAGAATGCTGAGTGGGCAGTTCACGCCTTGAAAGTGCTAGCACCTTGCTTCCTGCCGCTTCATTTCCACACTCACACTCGAGTGGCACTTGTCACACAATCACAGACAGTTAAACAACTTTTGGTCCCACATTTGAAAAACACATGTCAGCCACAGCATTAAGGCTGAAACTCTTTAAATTTCCTACTCACCAACTAACAAGAAAAACCCCCAAAATTACTCCAGTTCATTTCTTTAATGTCAAACAAGCAGCACTGCTGTCATTTTACCAACTTAAACTTAATTTAATGGACTATTATCCCCCTAAAATCAGTTTCACATATGGCGTCTGCTCAGGTCTACTGCTCGCAGCCAGATGGCACTATTTTACATGTGTGGATGCAGATACGCAGGCAGCAGACGTAGTCAGAGCTAGAGACCACTTACTCACCAATCAAAGAAGTTCTTGTATTCTGCAGCCCCTCTCCACAGCAAAGGGCTCTTTCTCTCTCTCCACTTCTTTTGTGCTTTCTCCTACTTCTTTTCTGAGCTTATCCTTTTTCACAGTATAAAAACCTCCCCTGCTTGTTTCTTTCTCACTTTGCAGTCGTTTCTTTTTTAGACTTGCCCTCTTTCCCAGTCACTCCCTCTTTCCATTTAATTTCCTGCTACCTTCTCTCCACTTGCATTCGCCTCCCACTTTATCCATCAGCTCTCAAATGATTTTTTTTTGCCCCCGCTTCTCCCCTCCAAAATAAAAGAGTGAAAGAAAGTGATTCTCAGGCTGATCTGCAGGGTCTGTTTGCTTTGGTGTCCAAATCAGCTAAAGGAGCGGTGAGTCCCGCGAAACAAGGAGGAGTTAAAAACAACCACAGCTGCTAGCTGGTTACAGGCAAAGTGTGAGAAAGAGGAAAGATCTCTTTGAAAATGCGGATAAGCATTTAGAAGTGTCAGATGTGATGTATCACTTTGGGTCTTGTCTGTGAAAAGAAGGCAAATTTAATTTAGCTTTGGGTCTGCTGCCAGCCTTCTGGGTCCATTCTTTTATCTTCTGTCCAAAGTTGTATTCAAATGAATGTGAGACAAAAATGCTGCTCTTAACACCTGGCTTCAAAACATGGCTTACACGCATCTTGAGTGACCATTTGCTGTTTGATTTCAGGTGCCAAGCTCACACCCTGCTTGACAGAAGGACACACACATCTGTGCTGAGCTGGCCAGAGAAGATGAAAGTGCGCTGTGTGGTGCCACAGCTTGTGTACACAGCTACCAAGGCGTTAGTGCGGGCAAATCAACTGTGCTTTGTAGGTTTGGTATTCACGTTATTTTATTTAGTATTTGCTTTTCTGGCTCCACTCATATAGTATTCAATACTATATTGGATAGAAATCAATTATCAGTTCCTCCATGAAACACTTTTCAGATTAATAATTTTTTATGAAGTTGAAATAAAAATGAACAGAAAATCATTTGAGATGCTTTAAAAGATCTTATTTTGTCAGATCGCTTATCTGAAGTCTAACACCAATTTATGTAAAGGAGCATTATCAGCAAGCAATCAAGTATTAATGTACTCAGTGTACACGCAAAAACAGTGCTCTGTCAGTGTTCCCTTCATGACTCAATAATGGAATATTCTCGTCTCATCGGTTTAAAATTTTAACCAACTATAGTTGTTATTCATTTAGAGTTATTCATTTCAGTCTCCCTCATGTCTTGCTAATCTGACTTGAGTAAATGTAACTTTGCAGATGGTTTAAACCGTGGCTCTTATTATACATTTGTGTTATAGCAGAGGGTTATTTTCTTCAACATGGCAGCGTCCTGACAGAGCCATACATGGTCATTTATACACATGCCGTTGTACTCTTCACTAAAAGCAAACAGCAGAGTGCTTCTTCAATGCACAAAATCACGGTGATACAATGCTCAATGTTACTCGAGTGTCAACCAAAACTTATAAGAGATTCTCCGCCCATCCGATTTCCTCTCCTTCCTCCGCACGTACCTGTAAAGCTGCTGTTCATGTCATGGAGGTCCTCGTCGTCCTCCTGCTGCTGCTCTCCAGGCACTAATCCAGCATTGCGCATGTCATTGTAGGACTTGGAGCGTCGGGGAGTGGAGTGCTGTGAGCCCGGCAGGCTACTGCTGAGCCCGTCTGGCAGTGGGGCATCACCGCTGTTACCACTACTGCTAATCACTTTCCCACTGGGGGGCTGCACTGGTGGCTTGGGTGTCCCATAATAGTTACCTAGGTGATGAAGGAGGCAGAAGGGAAGATGGGCGGGGATCAGAAAGACACAGAAAAGAGTAGTGGGAGGGCATAAGAGGAGGGGTCGAAGGGCCTTTTGTGTGTGAGTGAAGTGTGTGTGTGTGTGTGTGTGTGAAGGGGGTTTAGTCACAGTCTTTGTATGCAAATTGTCAAGTTGAGTTTGTCAGTGGGAGAATGTTAATCTCCAAAGCAAAACTGCTTTTGTTCTATTTTTGTGTTTAATGTCAAAAAAGTTTCACAAGCAGCACCCCCCCCCCCTTTTTTTTTTTACTAAACAGTTACTCTATTACTGCTATAGCTTAATTAGGCTGATATTTTCTAAGTCAACCTTAAGCACCAGTTTCTCAGATAATAGATACTCTGACACATGCACAGCACCTGCTCTCCTCCATAAAAATCCTCTCAATTTCTTCAGTGCCAGTGCAACATTTTGGTTTAACTGAAAAATTCAAATTAGGAGTTATCAAACATACAGAAAACCACTCATGCTCATCCAAGGAGTAACCAGGCAGAGGTAAAGAGACTGTACCATCTGCAGACCAGCATCTAAAGCCACGGTCTTAATGAGCGAATGGTGTTTGCTCCAAAATATAAATAAGCTATACTGAGCTAGTCTAATTATATAGCATTGGCTTGAGTACAATTAATCAACCGTGCTCACAGACCTAAAGGATAAAATAATTGAATTCTAGAAGCTGGTAGAGTTACAGATGATTCATAGTTTGAACTTTACATTATCAGACGTGAAGATATAACAACAGCAAAAAACCTGCAGTCAAACATGATGGAATTATTCAAGAGGATAATGTTTCTGCTTTTCTGTGAGAGCAAAACACCCAGGTTTACACCATGCATAGACTGAAGAAGGTGGACGGGTGTTTACATACTGTAGTTTCAGCTGTCAGTTATTATATGCAGTCTCGAACCACATTTTAGATCCTAACAAAGCTTCAGACTTAACTCTCACACACTTCAGACCTGTCTGAGTTCCATAACTGTATTTTGACGGGCATTTCAAAACATTATGTAATAGATATTATAGGAAACTTAAAAAAAGCAAACTACACGACAGTTGACTTGTCATGTTGCAGAGCTCTGTGTGCGCCCTCTGCTTAGTAAAGACAGAGGCTTTTGTGCTCTCTGCAAGTTTCATTATGGGCGTATCTTTGTGTGGAAATAAATAAAGTTAAAAAAAGAATTGAAAACTGCTCAGTTACTGTAGTAACTTGCAGCAAAGTCCCTGCACAAAACCTTCCTTTGAGTTAATTAAAAAGAAAAAAAAATTGACATCCACAAATTTTGTGTTCTGAGACAAATACTTCTTTAAACGCCTCAAAAACAACAGTGTTTTACCATTCAGTCACAAACTTGTTATTGTGCCCGGTTAGTAAACCCAAACAAGACATTTGAAACATCAGAATATTCGCACTGGGTCCTACTACACTGCTTGCTAACACTGTATGAATGGATGAGTAATTTCAAGCATTTGCTAAAGGTAAAGGCAGTTATATCTGCCAGTCAAGCTCAAACAAACTACAAAATGAGTCTTCTAATACAATACAAGCAGCAGGTTTTAAAGTGATTTAAACCCTGTTTGTTTTACATTGTTGCTTGTAGAGATGGGAGGCTCGATCTGCTGGTTCTACTGCAAAGATTCACCTGTCCAGGTGTCTGCAGGAGGGTGGTTTTTTTCCTTTTAGTTGGCAAGGTCCAACAAGAAGAGTCAACTACAGCAAACTTTCTAATTTACCATCATATGTTCCTATCTCCAAGAGGGTCCCACTTTTCTCCAATTCCAGGAATTGCTCTACTGAGAGGAAGTCGTAGTCCACGCCAGGAACTTCTCCTTCACGTGGGGCACGGGTAGTACCTAGACAGAAAAACAGAGAGAAACGTAAAGTTAGACGACTTCTTTTCCCCCCCTTGTTTAATAAACTTGATAGAACATTTCATTATGTGGCATTTCATCACCTTGGGAATGTGAGTGCTATGATGTCAAATGAACTGCCATGTGCACCCTTTGGGATTATCCACACACACTTGTTCCACCTTCCTCCCCATAATCCTCATCTTTCTGTTCCTATATCCTCTCGTTACAGATATGCATATATATCAACATGCATTAGACGCCTCCATCGCAATTGGTGCAGAGCAAGTTGCAAACAGCAGAGCCTCAAAGGATGATTATCAATTGTCTGCTATGATGTTATTTCTCAGGTGGGGTGTGAAGTATTGTAGTGGCACCTCAGTGAGAGCCTGCCATATGTGCCGGGGTGGAATGGGAGTGTGCGTGTCTGTTTCTGAATTGGCATGCAGCCTGTGAAATTCTAGCACTTGCCTTTAATGGCTGCAGACAGTTGGCCGGTGTGGCACCAGCGGTAAACAGCTTTACACACGAAACACTGTGTTTCTATTTAACCATTCAATGTTTGCCTGACTAATGTGATTTCCACGCTATTGTACGCGCTGCTCTGAAGTTCTCTTTAGCGTTATCTCACTCTCTACCTAATTGATTTTATCCTACTCCAAAAATCGAATTATTCTGGCACAAATAAAAGCATCCAGTGCCCATGGCAAAATATCTTTGTCTTCTATTTAGTGACAGCAGAGGGCTTTCCCTGCTTTGCTTACTTCCCTTGAAACCCCTTTCTTCCATCTCCCGATCTGTCTTATCTTGCAATCATTTTGTCTCCAGTGAGCTGCTAAGCAATAAGCTGGTAAAAATAGATGTGTGAGGATACGGGGAGAGGCTCCCACTGCAGCCACGTTCGGTGACACTGGTGATAAATCACAGATGCGCACATCCTAACTCGAGCAAGCATACAATGCACACAGAGAGACGTGGTTTCTGCGTCTGAAGATAATGAATCTCTTATACAAATATTCTTGACGTGCATCAACTCAATCATCTATTACAGTATATCGCCTATTCTTTCACGGTTATGTGCCATTGTATGAAGGACACAGACAGGGATAATCTTCTTGTGCATTACCAGAATTCGCAAGTAGCGCCCGCAAACATCTAATCGCTTGTGCACCAAGAGGAAATTGATTTAAAGTCAATCAGATACCAGTCGCTCTTTGCGCACTCCCAGGCAGAATTTTTTTGTGCCGAATGTCAACCGTAAAGAGTGCTCAGACAAGCCGGAGTGTCCAGCCGACTGTCAGTTCACTTCGCATACAAAAGCGGCCATTGATTCGACTCCATTTAGACGGTGCTGCTCTTAGAAAACTAAATAGGAAGAATTGTGACCAGTGTTTCAAAGGGGGTGTTAAAAAAAAGCAGAGCCTTGGCTTACACCCAGGGTTAAGACACTGTTATCGCTATAGGCCTAATTAATTCAATATCCCCTCCCCACAAAAGCTCCATTGACCAAACTGTGGAATGGTACGAGCAAGAAAGACAGGTTGAGAGCCGAGCATAGAGACTCCTGCGACTGTGCTAAGAGTTGATGTAATCCAGCTACTGGTGTACACAACGAAGCCTCGGAGATTTGTTGTGAGGGTGTTCATCTAAAGCTGGCTGCCTTGGGGCTTAATGGTTTCAGCGTATTCACGAGTTGAGCTGGGTGGGTGGGTGGGTGTTATGTAGAAAGAAAAAAAAAAAAATTCGTCGTTAGCATTTCAGGAAGATGATCAAGGGAAAAATGGTACGACACTGGCAGTCACACTGTAATGCTGGTAGCTCAGAGCTGCTGCCACTGCATCAAAAACATCCCTCCAAAAAACTTAACTACAACTGTATGACACACACAGCAATGAAATACTCTTTTTTATAAGGAAAGAAAAGAAACATTTAAGTCATTTATGCTTCTACAGGCATCCCGGGCCTGAGGTTGTGCTAATGAGAGGAATAATACAATGTGGGCAGGAAAGTTGCTACCTTGTGAGAGAAAGAAGTTTCCAGTGACGACTCCTTTAGCTTCACAACTTCCTTGTCAAAAATAGGACCACATAGTTATGGCTCCATTAGAGAAAGCATGCACGATGTAAGGAATGACACGCCAGCATTTACACACACACAGTCGGTTAACCCTCTGAATGGTACTTCCTGTGGTCAGTTTTGGAAAGCATCAATAAAGCTGCTAACCTAAACTATTCAACTCACATTCCTGCGTGATACTGAGCACTACCCATTAACGCGTTGCATCCCACTTCAAGATACTGCTACACTTCCCCTGAATACTGAACTAACGACTAACTGTGTGCAAATTCTGCAAAACACTACAATTCAAGCAATGTCAAGTTTCTTTTTCTGAAGTATGCAGTGGCTGTGACTAGTCAATCCCAAATACCTTACCTAATATCAATAGCTTCAAAACATATGTATACACCAGCCATCATAGAGGTTGTACACAACAAAATGAAAGAACTGACGTCTTTTTAAGAGGACAGAATTCATCAGCAATCCATTTATAAAATTAGTGAGAATAAAAAGGTCTAAAAGTGAACACTTAACCTCAACCTCCAAAACACAACCCCGACAGACCGATTAGAAGGTTTTTAATTTTATATTAGATCAGTGCGTTAGTGTGTTAACTACCTTAATCTCGCACAGCTGAGCTGCAAGAAAGCCAATAAGCCTGTGTTGGAGGGTCAGCTCGGAGGCTTGGGACTAGTTTTATTCAGCAAGGGGCTCTCTGCTGTGATTGGTGAAAATATAATAAGGCATATCTGACTGAAAACCCAGACAACCATCTAAAGATGATGTTAAACTTTTCTACATTAACAAGGGTCTTCAGACCTGTCCTCACAGACACTTCACTACAAGGGCAACTATCACTGCTACTACTGCAAGTGGAGTAAAAGAAGCGGTACCATAATAAGAAAAACCACTTGCCCGTCGTGAGAGCAGGGGTCCGTGTGCATGTCTGCACACAGAGCAGGTCAACAGCCTCAAAAATACTGTCACTGTCAAAAATTTGGGGTTTTTTTTTTTTAAAGTGTGGCTTTAAAGCTCTGCTGGTTTTTAATTTCTCCATTACCTGAAAGTGCTTTCACTAGAGCTTATATTTGTGTGTTAATATGTGTATGATTGTTGTTCAGAAATATGTACACTAACTTTATTAGTTACACTTGTTCAACTGCTCTTCAATGCATATATCTAATCAACCAATCACATGGCAGCAACTCGGTGCATTTGGATGTGTTGATATAATCCAGGAAACCTGCACAAGTTAAAACTGAGTGTCAAAATGGGGAATAGAGGTGGTTTAAGTGGTTGGTGCTGCCAGATGAACTCTTGTATTTTAGGAACTGCTGATCTACTGGGATTTTCACACAAACAACAATCTCTAGGATTTACAGAAAATGGTCTACAAAAGAAAAGATTTAATGAGCAGTGATTCCCTGGGTGAAAAGTCTTTGTTGGTGTCAGAGGAGAACGGCCTTTTTGCTTTGAACTGACAGGAAGGCTTAAATAATGACTTGTTTCACTCTTTGTATTCAGAATAGCATCTCTGAATTTGCAACACATCAAATGATGCAGATGGTGTACAGCAGCAGAAGACCACGCCGAGTGTCACTACTGTCAGCTAAAAACAGGAAACAGAGGCTACAAATTCACATGGATTTGGACATTAGAAGACGGAAAAAACGTTGACTGGTCTGATGAGTGTCGATTTCTCCTGCAACATTGCTGGGGTCAGAATTTGGCATAAACAACACGAAAGCAACCAGTTCATGCTGCTGGTGGTGGTGCAATCGAGTGGGAGATATTTTTTTAGCACACGTTGGGCCCCTTAGTACCAACTGACCCATCTTCTGATGGCCGCTTCCAGCAGAATAACACACAGTGTCACACAGCGCAAATCATTGGAAAGTGCTTTCTTGAACATGACAGTGAGTTCACGGCACTCAAATGGCCTCCACAGTCACTGATTTCAATCAAACGGAGCTCCTTTGGGATGTGATGGAACGAGAGATTCACATCGTGGATGTGCAGCCGACAAATCTGCAGCAGCTGTGTGATGCTGTCATATCAATATGGATCAAAATCTCTGTGGAGCATTTCCAGCATCTTGTTGAATCTCTGCCATGAAGAATTAAAGCAGTTCTGAAAGTAAAACTGGGTCCAAACATGTACTTGAAAGGCGTAACTAATAAAGTGGCCATTAAGTTATATGCAGTATTTTTTTTTTAACTTAGGGTTCACTTGCAAGCAAGATCTTGATCGCAATGAAACTTAATTAAATAAATAAAATAAAAACACATTTGCATATCCTCCTGGTAAAATAAACCACTTTGTGTAGGATCAAGACTTTTTTGCGCATGTTTGTGTGAACATATGGAGCTGTGCTTAACCTTTATTCCTTCCTGTCCGCCTGACTATCCGCTTGTCTGTTCCTTCCCACAGATAAGAAACCAGCAAGCTGAGCCCAGCAGAAGGTTGACTCAGATACCCACAGTCACAAGCAGTCTTCTGGCTCATATGTGAATGGCAAACATGCACACACACACACACACACACACACACACACACACACACACACACACACACACACACACACACTACCTTTTGGCCTGTAATAGTATAAACAGGTTTGAGAAGGAGACACTTCCTACTCAGTGTCCTTGTCATAATCAGCAGCTGTTCCCCCTCTGCCAGCCAAAACATACATATGTAAGTGCCCGCACACAGACAGCGGGGAGGGAGGTGTCACCAAATGGCATGGTCTACGGATAACGGGGGTGTGGGTGGAGGGTAATCACCTAATGGAGCTTTATGCACCGATCTCCTTTGCAGCACACACATACACTCATAAACACCGCTTCATTATCATAACAGCTACAGAGGGGGCACTGCCCTGTCTAAGCTGTGTACCACCTATGGTGATCGGATCAGACTCTACAAGGAGAGCAACTTAAATTCAGCACATCTGTACTTATTGGGTGCGGGGTGGAATGGATACTGGCCACCTTTGCTAAAAAATTTTTTTTGAAAAGTCAGTGATCATATTACTTCGATGCCCCTTAACTTACTGGCCAAATAATTAAGAAAAGTAAAAGCAGAAGGTAGACAACCTGTCCACTATCAAACATGGCCATGGCTGGCTTTTTCAACGATGGCTGTGAACCTAATTGTAACCAAGTGACAAACTTCACTTTGTACGTTGAGGTTAAAAAAAAAGGCTCAATACCATTTTCAGGTATACGATTGTTCCTGGCTAACAGAGGCCCCTTCAGACCGAATTTCTCCATCATTTCAAAGTGAGGACATTCTGTCAATCAGACATGTGTTACTTTCACTATAACGATCCTCAGTAGTGTCATCTATGAAATCTCACAAACGACAGGACTCCATCTGACCTATAATGCACAAGGTCAGATTTGTCAAACCTCGGCACCTTAATTCTGATACCAAATTTATGACTGAGGATTTCAAATTTTGTACTTTTTGATGGAAATGGATCCATAAACTTTAGTAAATGGGTCAGTCAACTATAACTGACAGCTCAACTGTCTGTAGTCAAATATATAATCAGTCATTTTCTGTTAGATATGAATCGATGCTGTCTTCATGAAGGGATTAATTTAACCTACACAGGGAGTGCAATTATTTCCCTATTGTTTGGTTTCTTCTGTTTGGTGCAGCAGGTATGGAGTACAGTGGTCCCTCGCTATATCGCGGTTCACTTTTCATGGCCTCACTGTTTCGCGGATTTTTTTGGGTGCAATTTTGCACCATTTTCAATCAATCTTGTGCCGTGTCTCCTGTACAATACAGAATGCGTCCAGCTTGTCAAATTTACATAAATCTTTGCTAGCAGAAGACAACAAACACAACAGTGTTGACGTCAAAGGATTATAAGGCGCATTAAGTGAAACCAAACAGTCAGATAGGTCAAACTATACTCAACTCATTCTTCTTGCTTGATCTACTTCCGTACCATTGATTCATTAATGTTGAATTCTCTCGCAGCTGCTCTATTCCCATGTTCTGGACCTGAAATCAGGGTTTGATCTTTGGTTTCATTCTATAATACTGGACTTGGTTTGAACTTTGAGAGCGTTTAAACAAGGGAGAAACGTATGAAAATGTCGATGCCTGTCTGAGAAAGTGTAGGAAGTGTGTAGTGAGGGGTCTTACAGCCTTAAAACATCTATAATAATTGTAAAAAATAAAGTTTGCAACTTCGCGGATTTCACCTGTCGCGGGTTATTTTTAGAACATAACTCCCGCGATAAACGAAGGAACACTGTAAACCCAGGGGAACTATTTCTGGAAACAAGTGGCAACAAGGCTTTGTCAGCACTCAGATTGAACGTCATTATTCTGAACTGTTATAATGTGTGGAAGTTCCTTCCAGGAAGTTTGTTTTTTGGGGGGATTTTTTGTCAGTGAGTGAGCAAAAGCAACATACAAAAAGGTATATGGCGAGGTCAGTGTGCGCCTCCGTCAACTAAAAGTGCACAACGTTTGTATTCGGTTGCATTTAGGCACCATCTTTGCCTTCTGAACAAAAATTAGATTCGTCTCTAAAGAAGGCAGTTTGGACAAAGTGAGACTGTGAGAGAGGTTAGAAAGCAGTCATTTCTTTATTTTGCTGTGCTCTAAATCAATCATTTCTGTCAGTGAGCTGCGAATATCAAGACAAGACACATGAGCACAGCTGTTATCTTGTGCACGCCAAGCTCTTAATAGGATAGCGTTCAGATGTGCCGTGCTGAAAGTGATGTGTAAATGTTCGTAACATACTCTTCCAGAAATGTATTTAGGGTGTGCATTCAGTGAAGAAGCCGCCACGTTCAGATAGTGTCAAATTAACCGAAATGACTGCACGTTCTTACAGCAAAAACATTGAAGTCGTCTGACTTTGAACTTTACTACATTCTAAAAGGCACGATCAAAAACGTATTCACTCACTACCACAGTATCTGCTTCAGGGTCTACACAGCCCATCACCAACAAAACTAGATCACTCTCCTCTTCATTCAAGAAACACTCCCTGTAATTCTTTCCATTTTCTCCATGTTCCTCTAGCATTACAGTTAGAGGTTTCATAGGCAGATAAGCTCATGAACTCAGTGACCTCCCAGTCATCATCCTGAAATGTTTAATATCCCTCTTCCACTATACCCTCAGACTCCACATTCCTCCCTGCAGCAACTCCTCCAGCTCCTGACTCCAAAACCAGCCCACTGCCATTTTCTTGTAGCATTGCAACACTCAACATTAGTCAGCATTCCTTGTAAACACTTGGGAAGATATTTGCACTGACAATTTTGTTGTCAGTGCTTTGAATTGAATTGAATATTGAATTGAATTTAGTTTGTCAGACTTCCAGTGTTGTCTACCTTACGGCTGCACTGAAAACTACTGATACTAGCTGAAGTTTTGTATATGCCCCCCCCTAGTTTCACTATATTAAAGTTGCTAAAACCTTACTGATAAATTCCTAACTTGGTAAGCAGATAAAATTTCAGGGCTTGTTATTTGAGTTGCTCTTGAACCTTTTCTTGAATGATGCAGTGTTCAAAAGTTGTTTCTAACGCTTTTACATCAGCTATTTTGATCGTGTAAAGATCTGGATTGCACATGCATGTTTCTGTTGGCAAGTAAAAGTAAAAGAAACCTTCATAATTCTTGAGCATCTGAAGTTTTATGTATTTACAAAACAAGTGAATGATGACTACTTTAGTGACCTTAATAATAATCAGAATTTCGCAGAATCGGGTTTATCAGCAATCAAGGGCATAATGTTACACGTGCACGTCTTTCAAACCACAATCAATAGATGACAGCAACTAGCCACAACCCTCGCTGTGACCTTGGCCTGCCCACTTTGTCTAAACTGTCACTCGGCTCACAGCAGATCAATATCAGACTGCCTCCTTTTGTGCCATTGTCCCATTATCCAGACTGAACTGGGGTGTTCAAGGTTCATATTTGGGTTCAATGACGAGGAGAACAATAATATGTTTAATGCTGTCATACATGTGACATACCAAAGAAAGAAAAAAAAAATCAGACTTTACACAAGATGACTAACAATAACTGTCTCTTTCACAAATACATGGCCTAAGAATTTACATGTAATCTCATTACTTATCAAACAAAGCATGCATACAGTACACTTTATTATTTACTGCTCTAAAACAAAAAACTGATATAATGATGTTCACAAACTAACTTCAAGCACAGCTAACACTAGTGCCAGAGAAATCCAAGCAGCTCATCCATATTTAATTGATGGTAGACTATTTTGAGGGATCATCTCCCCAAAGCAACCAAGTAGCCAAAAAAGTTGGGACACTGTGTGGAGACTGAATCAAATGATTTATAATAATGTATAAATCACTCATGTTTTAATTGGAAAAAAAGAATCTTTTTGGAAAAAACCCAACTGTTTGAGTCAAATTTTGACAGAGCCATATTTAATAACATTTATTAATCACCTCTTTGAGAATATGCATGGTGAACTTAACTGTTGACGAGGCAGTCTTTCACAGCATGGTGAACACTTCCACACCTTCACCTCTAAAAAGCTCAACCTTGTATAAGACACTAACCAATTATTGTTACTGACCTGTTGCTTATTAATGTCATCAGCTGTAAAATGTCCAAATATCTGCTGTTTTGATCATGTCTGCATCACACTCTATCCCTAATATCCTCTGCATGTCCTCCTTCACCGCATCCATGAGTCTTCTCTGCGGTCTTCCTCTACTCTTCCCTGGCAGTTTCCTCTTCAACATCCTTTTTCCAGTGTATCCAGTACTCTGTTCTGAGCGTGTCTGAACCATCTCAGCCTTGCGTCTCTAACTTTATCCTCAAACTGCTCAACCTGAGCTGTCCCTCTGATGTGCTCATTTCTAATCTTTTCCCTCCATCATCTCCAAACCACACATCATAGCAGGTCTCACGACCATCTTGTGAACCTTCTTTTTCGCTCTTGCTGCCATCCTTCTGTCACAAATCACCACTGGCACTCATGTCCACCCACTCCACCCTGCCCGCACTCTCTTCTTTACCCCTCCTTGTGGACTGTCCATTGCTTTGGATGGTTGACCCCAGGTATTTAAACTCCTCACCACCTCTGCTTGTTGCGACTTCACTGTTCCACCCATCTCCCTCTCATTCACACACACACACACACACACACACACACACACACACACACACACACACACACACACACACACACACACACACACACACACACACACACACACACACACACACACACACACACACACACACACACACACACACACACACACACACACACACACACACACACACACACACACACACACACACACACCCCTACATGTTTTCTACCGACGTTCATTACTCTTCTCTCCAGAGCATGCCTCCGTCTCTCCAGGCTCTCATCCACCTGTTCTCTCCTCTCACTACAGATCACAGTGTCGTCTGTGAGCATCATAGTCCATGGAGACTCCTGCCTGGCCTCATCTGTCAACCTGTCCATCACCACTGCAAACAAGAAGGGGCTCAGAGACGATCCCTGACGTAATCCCACCCCACCTTGAATCCGTCTGTCACTCCTGCCCCAGACCTCACCACTGTCTCGGTATCCTTGTACATCTGAAGTGTCATCTTTGGGGGATTTTTATAAACCACTACATTCAGTTTTAATTATATTTAGTGTAGTTTTTTTTCTCCAACTTTACTGGATACAAGGTTGGACACATGGTTTAGCAACATTTGAGAAGTCAGTGGATGATATCTCAGTTAGATTTGAGAGTACAATGACATAAGAGCATGACAACAAGTATTCTTCACTGAAACATATTCCACAACACTATGAAGGACAGAAGTCTATAAGGACTTAAACCTTAATGAATTATAGTAGGAGACAGAAGACCTAACATAGGAGATGCTCTAGTGCTCAGTAGCTGGGCAACAACTGAGTCAGATGACAGTCAGTGACAAAGTAAAAGACATAAAAGTAATCTTAGCCATATTTTCTTAACACAATGGCATTAAGGCAGATGAAAAAGAAGTAGAAGGAGGCTCTACAGGCATGCACACAGCTTCTAAAAATAGCCACGTGTGATAAATCTGTTTATTTCCTACACTTGCATTCCCCCAGAGCAACAGAGGACCCTGGGCACATATCCCCCCAGGCCGAGGCCGGGCCTTTCATTTTGGTGGTGACCTACATTTAATTCCTTCCACAAGGACAACGCAGGGCTTGACTCCATGGATGACTTTGTCATCATAGCTGGGAGCTGGGAAGTCGCCCTCCGTGACATCTTTATTTGATTCAGTTTGATGCTTTAGTTTGGCAATAATCATTAGGGCATCTTCAGCTCGCTTAAATCTTTAAGCTGTCATGGTTTAAAAAGAGGCAAAAGAACCAGGCTGAAATATACTTCTTTGATATTACTATCAGCTGGTCTTTTAACTCTTAACCCCTTGGACCCCTAACTTGGAGTAACCCTTGAGCTTTTTTCCAAAAGCAGTTTCAGTCATATTTCAGGCCTATGGTCTCTGCCTCTGCAGCTACCCTTGGAAAAACTCTGAAACTATTCTAATGATCATTAAATCACATCTTTACTGATATAGCAGTAAAGGGCATGGGAGGGTCTTCAAATGTTGTCCTTAAGGGGGAAAGATTTACAGCAAGGTGGTTCTTAGTGCGAATCTCTGGGTTTGAGCCTTTCTAGATGATGGTGATGATGAAGGTCACCATGGAAATATGAGGTTCAACTAAAAAAAAAAGCAAAAAAGCAGTGACCCAGGTCAGGGTATCCAAATAACATCATTATAATAGTTCTAACCTTGAAAAACTGTTCCAAACAATTACTGTGTACCTGACATTTGAATTAAAAGACTTTTCAGTCAAGCCTGTCCAAACTGCACTTCTTTATGAATTCTTTCACATCCAAAACAAATTACTGGCGCACACGTGCCGACTTTTTAAACATGTTTTTGCACGTGATCAATACCTGCCTAATCTGCAACAGCCACACCAGAGAGCATTTCACAGAAGTTATTTTGTCACTGCTGATGACGTAACAGCATTGTTAAAAAAGCAACATGAACTGGGTTAATGCACACATGTCACACTGTATGGTTATAATTAGCAATAGTGTGCAGACTGCAGCAATTTCTGTATATAATATTTGCAGCATCTATCTAAAACCATAATTTATTTGATTACACACACACGCACCCTTTCGAAATAAAATAATTTTTGATCAATCACAACAATAAAGCAATCTGTGCAATTGTTTAGCTATCAGATATATCAATAAAGGATACTGTGCCACAGACCGGCACAGAGGAGTGTATTTGCAGGCTGTAGCAGTTCAGGTGAGAGGTTTAGGAAGCATGCAAAGGGTTCTTTCATGTAGAGATAGCATGAAAAAATACATTTAATGAATTTTTTTGTATGGAGTCATTTTAAAAACTGACAGCATGATTTTTGCATTTTTGGTTGTTTTGTTTTTGTTTTCTTTTTTTGTTTTTTTTTTACTGCAAACTGTCAAATTGACTCCAACTAATCTGTATTGGTGCTGAAAATAATTTATCAGTTTTGTAATGGAGCACTTCAGGGTATGCCCACACTATATCAACAGAATGACCAGTATGACCTAAAAAACAAATGTCATTCAAACATCGAGGTTCAGAGAAACAACATACAAGGTGAGGTAGAAAACATTGCAATTCATAGATTAGAGGGTTTCTGGATTTAGAAATAAAAGCAGCATATTAAAACAATCATTGTTTGTTTCAACACTTTCACCACTGAAGTGATCAGTGCTGTGAGTGAAAAGTAGGCCATCATAAATGTGTTTGGCAATGATTCATTATCATAATTGTTCTATTAATAGAGCCAGCTGTTCTTATTCGGCTTGTGTGCTGGCATTCAGGTCACTCAGGACAGGAGTTATTTGAAACAGTGCATTTTAAGTGGTCTGTGACTGACACGGAGACAATGGCACCACTCCGAAACTCTGACAGCATATTTGGACAAAATGTTGTTTTTCTACAAGTGATAAGACACACACACAGACACAATACAAGGCACAATGTATGCCAGGTTGTATGTATGAGCTAGGGTAGAGCAGAAGCTGTTATCTGCATAAGTTGGTTAAAACTTTCATGACACGACTCGGTGGATAGTCCGCAGGGACTTGTGATGTTCACTCCCTCTGCTTCCATTCCCTCCATCACTCCTTTCTGCTTCCATCACTTCTCCAGTTCATTGATTAAGACCACAGGCTCCACCCAGTCTCTGATCTGCTCATTTGTGATTTCTCTGTCTCCAGTACGCTTGGCAGTTTTAACAGCAGCTTGTGTGGTCGGGCAAAACTCTTCCCGTTTCGGGTTTGAATGGTGGAGAACTGTGGTTCTCCTCAAGTCTCACACCAAGTCCAACCGTAGGCCCAAATCCTGTTTTGCTGCTCTAATGTTGATGATGTCATACAATCCAGAAGTATAATTACAGCTTAATTCCTTTTGGCTACAGCACTTATGTAAATGACCAGTGATACCAAAATCCAGATGTGAAGGACAAAGAGGATTCGCTTATATTTTGCGTCGAGTAAAAGAGAAGACATTGTTTGTGCCTGGCTACTGAGAATAATACACTGCATGCTACTAATATTAACTCTTTCCCCATCAGATGACTGCTAGATGTAACCTTTCTGTCTCTTTTCTCAACAGAGTGGTCATATTTCATGGCTGCTTCACAAGTTAGTGAGGGTGATATCTACATTTACAGTTTACTAGGGCTTTGGAAAAACCTATAACCTATTCTAATGGTCGTCAAACCACAACTTTATTGATATATAGCAGGGGTAGGGAACTCCAGGCTTCGAGAGCCGGTGTCCTGCAGGTTTTAGATGTGTCCTTGATCTAACACAGCTGATTCAAACGGCTAAATGACCTCCTCAACATGTCTTGAAGTTCTCAACAGGCCTGGTAATGAACTAATCATTTGATTCAGGTGTGTTAACCCAGGGTGAGATCTAAAACCTGCAGGACACCGGCCCTCGAGGCCTGAAGTTCCCCACCCCTGATGTATAGTTATGTGCCAAAACTTGGGGGAGGTTGCCAGATGTCATCTTTATGGGGGTAACAGTTAACACTAAAAGGCATTCTGGTTAAAAATCTACACCAAACATTTCAGAGTTTGGTCATTTTTTTAGTCATAGTATGCTAGCAGCTGCAAATGAAGTCTTGACATCATCTAGCAGCAATAAATAGCAGGTTAGAGAGGTCATGCAAGCACAAGTCCTTAAAACTCGATACACCAGGATCTTTTAAAAACATCTTCATAGTCAAATATCATTGTCTTGAGGTCACATGAGGCTGATTTTATGTAGCCATCCCCAGAGACTAAAGGCTTTATACCAGGGGTGGGCAACTCCAGGCCTCGAGGGCCGGTGTCCTGCAGGTTTGAGATATCACCCTGGGCTAACACACCTGAATCAAATGATTAGTTCATTACCAGCCTCTGGAGAACTACAAGAAGTGTTGTGGACGTAATTTAGCCATTTGAATCAGCTGTGTTGGATCAAGGACACATCTAAAACCTGCAGGACACCGCCTCTCGAGGCCTGGAGTTGCCCACCCCTGCTTTATATGGAGCCCTCTGTACTAGTCTCCAACTCTTCCAATTAACTAGACACAGCACCTAACACATAAACCTATGGGACACAAAGTGCCTGGTGTGTTCTTATGTTATAACTGTGTCAATATCCAGACAATTTATTTTTTAGTCAAACTCATTACAAAAATTCCATAATTGTAATAAAAAAGAAAAACTTATTTTGGAAAGTATTTACGCATTTCGCTTTTGGTAGATTAAACACAAGACAAGAATAAAGAGGCGGGGCACCACACACACAGCAATTATAGCCTAGTTTTCTGGGTTTTTCCCTTCAAACTGGCCACATTTTGTTGATTCACTGTGGTTTATTAGAGCATCTGCTTTGATTAAATAGGTGCCAATTTAAAGAATACTGTATGTAGCTGGTGGAAAACGACAAGGAAGCAGCACGGATTATGGGCCTGCCTCAGAAATCTGGCTACAGTCTTAGACCCAACTGTTGTGCAGAAGCTATTACAAAAGCATTTCCCTCAGTCTCCACAATAAACATGCTCTCATGTCAAAGCTAGCCGGCTAGTCCACATTTTCCAAGAAGATACTGAGGCATGTCTTCATGGATAATTTTCAAGACACGCACAACCGCATGCACAAGCACACACACACACACACACACACACACACACAAGTGGAGGGGTAGCAGACTGTCGCTATAGTCCAAAACCAAAACAGAGCCATCCACCATCTTGGCCAGAGCAAGCCTGCCAGTGTTTTTTTCCCTTCTTTTTTCTCTTCCCCTTTTGGTGTAAGAATGCACGCACGCACACACACACACACACACAAACACACACACAAATGCAGGAGGGGTCACAAGCTGACTGGGGTTTGTCACCACGGCAGGGGGATGAGGCCATCTGTCTCAGTAAAGGGTTAATCCAACCAAAAGCACAAACCACA
The DNA here is from genome assembly GCF_013358895.1 of Oreochromis aureus. NCBI lineage: Eukaryota > Metazoa > Chordata > Actinopteri > Cichliformes > Cichlidae > Oreochromis > Oreochromis aureus. Next base: position 12,297,695 of record NC_052946.1, on the reverse strand, counting down.
AATTCCAGCATTTTCCAATCCTCACGTTTCTGGTTACATTACATCTTTTTTGTTTGTTTGTTTTGTTTTGCTTTTTGTTTTTTGGCTTTTTTAGGTTTGAGGAGAGGAGCAGTTGCAGCCCATTGTTCAGGTTTTCAAACAGCCCCAACACCCCAAACAATCTCCCTTATGTGGTGATGATGGGCAAACAAATATTAAAAGGGGCCATTTTTGTTGGGGTTTTTCTATACCTATAGTTGCTTTTCATTTGCGATTGAGTGCTTTGAGTCAGGGGAGGTAGTTTTCGCCACTCTGGCTGGCTGAAAGAGGCATGCAAATAAGAGACAACGCACACATAAACATACAAATACACACACCACAATGAGTTTACAGCAGGATTTCTCTTGACCCGCTATGTTCTCCATTCCTTCCCTTTATAAGAAATTCATTCAGCCCCATATGATTCCCATACAGATAGATGAGGACCAGGTTAAAAGGAGAGAGCTAATAAAATCCACTGCCAGTAGTGCAGCGTGAAGCTAAATCAGGCAGAAACCTGCCTGAAAATGCCCCCGCGCACACACTCACAGCCGGCCTTTGTCTTTTTTTATTCCACCCATAAAGAAAAAAAGCACCATGGGCTAGCTACTACCTACAGCAACATGAAAATGGAAAAGAAAGGCTCTAAAACGATCCATTTAGAGGGGCGGGGTGGGAGGAGGGATGGGGATGGGGAGGGGGTCATCCAGACATGAGATCGAAGAAAAAGAAAAAAAAAAGAAAAGAAAGGTTGGGGGGAGAAAGAGGAAGGATGAAAGAAAGGCAAAAGCTAACCGTAGCATCCCAGAAGCTCCAGACAGACAAACATACAGGCGGCAGTTTGCTGCTGGAGGTAATGGCTTCCAATGATCACACATGTCAACAGATCACACAGCCTTAACAGAGCCATCACAGGGCTGAAGAGCTTCCACCACAAACACACACACTGTACATTCACAAACAGGAAGTGACACTTTGCACAAACACACACACGGGGGCAGCGAGTCGGGCCACAGACAAAAATACACACAGACACGAGCATACCTGAGACAGACAGACACAGACACACACAGCTTCCATTTGACCACAACACATCAGCCTCCATTACTGCCAGCAATGTGCCTCCGTCTCCCTCGCTCTGCTCCTCATACCTTCCGCCTGATGCACAGCCATCCCCATCGCCTGCCTCTCCATCCCTCTCTCCATCCCAACCCCCAACCATTAAATCACAGCAACCCTCAGTGTCTCTTTTGCAAAGAAAACACAAATCAAAATACCTCAATCAGGGAGCCTTTGAGGGGGGGGGGGCTTCTGCTGCTTCCACTACAGTCCACAGAACAACACCACGTCAACAGGAGACAGGAGGAGGGAAAAAAAATCCAATCAGGTGTAGATGAGGAATGAGGAGGAGGGGGGGGAACAACCCAAAAAACAAACAGTGCAGCTCCACAGTTCCTTCTCCTTTCCACCTTCTCCTTCCTTCTCCTGTGTGTCTGTCCTCTGTCCAGCTTTGGCTTTGTGATGCTAAGCTAACGAGAGCTAAGCTAAGCAGCATCCACACACTGGCTTATAATGCGCTCCCGTCTCATACCCACACACACCAGCGCTGAGCTGAGCTTCAGTCTCTCTCTCGCTGACTGAGCCCCGCTGTTTCCCGTCTCGCAGGCACCCACATGCACCCGCCCACTTCCCCCTGCTCCCTCCCCTTCTCTTGGCTGTTCACCCCTATTCTTTCTTGTTCTCATAGATCCCATCGGATCCCAACGACACCTCTTGTTCCACTGCTCCTCTCAGGACACTGATGTTCTTATACACACAAACGCGTACGCTTGCTCTGGCTGTTGAACAAGTTCCTGGCAAGTCATCCTTGACCGACATGTGACGAGGAACCTTTTGCAGCAATTTTGAAAAATAAAGATGTGAAGTTATGGGGTGAGATGAGAGCTGGCCACAGAGGAATGGACTGAAGTGAGACTGGAGCTGCATAAATTTACATGTCAAACACAAAAGAAGGAGCTTAATAGTCCAATTCCTACACTGCTGATATTTATAGAGGTTACAAGTCTGCTAGATAAATTGGCAAACTCTAACACAACTAATCAACCGGGATAACTGCAGAACGATTCCAAAAGAACGAGTTCAAAGGTCCTTCATGTGAGAGTCAAGCTGAAATATGGACAAACAAGAAAAAACATATTTAAACTTTCCAAGTGGAAGAAGCTGTTACGTTGTGCTTTGTTGTTAAGGAAGGGGGCTGGGAAATGCAGTGCAAAGATATACAATGGAGTAGGGTCAAAGGTCACATGAAATTTGCATGCATGGAAATCTCACTTTATTTTGAGTGTGGTGTTGATAGACTGCAGAGCTCAAAAGTTTAATTTTAAAATGTAACGAAGGAGCAACTGCCATCAGGAAAAGTAATTCACTGCTGGACACTGGAATTTTAGCACTAATATTAGCATTTAATCTACAAGGTGTAATGCTTCTTATGCTCCAAGGGATCTATCACAAATCTCCTGTATGGCAGCAATCCTTTGATCTGATAATGGTGTTGTAAAAAAAACCCCAAAAAACATTTTGCCTACTCGGCAGTTACCGTTTCCTGCACAGTTGGCTTCATCTACCTGCAGCATGCTGGGAACCCCCCATTCTCCAACTAATACAGAGATGCTGTTTTGTGACCTAGAGCCCTACCCCTGTGGTTTAAAAAAAAAAGTCAGCAAAAACAGAAAATAAACCTGTACAACAATAATGTTCCTATGTCTGCATGAAGCTATACCCAGCAGCTGGTTAGCTAAGCCTTGCAGCAGTATTTGAAATGCACAGACACAAATGTACTGTTGGTTTTGGCTACAGTTTCCTCCTCTTCCCAGTTGTTGGGCTAAGCTAACTGTCCCCTGGTTCTATAGCTTAACTTCAGACATAAAGAGATAAATGTAATTCAGAAGATTCTTTTAATTCGCAGATGTCAGCAGGTGTGGTGTGGATGGACTACTGAGATAATGCCAAGTATAGTTCTGTCTCAGTACAAAAGTTGCACTCAAGTATGGCCATGGTGTCAAGTGTTTGGAGTCCAGCGCGTGGCAAACTTGGCTTTGAGAGATGGTTTAATTCAACAAAGAACTGGTTTAACAGGAAGGATGTGCTGTTCAAATACACTTAGGAAAGCTTCCCTTACATAGTGCGTGACAGATACCAGACACACGGATCATTTGACTGACATGCATCCTCTTCTCAGTCGACGAAGAAAAAAAAAAAATAGCCTCAAGTTTAGATCTAGATCTTGTTTTTACCTTGTAGTGCCTTACTTGACTTTGCTGGCTGCTTAGAAAGGGCACCGTCACTCTCAGAGCTTTGTGCATTTCTTTTGCTTTGTTGAGGTACCACTGTGTGATTGCATCTCTGGCTGCAATTTTTTAAACCATGACTAGAGAGGCGGCTTGTGCGTCCCCTGTTGACACAGACGAAAACCCGCTCGTACTGGACAGGACAGTGAGCTCTGATCCAACCACAGGTTATACATCTAAATGCTTATTCATGTTTATGTTAGCTTGACTAGCTAGCTAGAATCAACACTGATTTGAGTGTGTTTGTCCCCCAATCTCTCCATCCCCTCTCTCTTTTCTCCTCTCTGCCCATCCCCCCCCTTCTTGCCCTCCTCCCACACCCAAACTCCACCCTACCCCCATCGCGATCCCCACAGCTTCAGCCCACACCTCCCTCCAAGCCGTCCTCTTAGCCTATATACGGGTCGTCCAATCGTCTGCACTGCTAGTCCCGCAATTCATCATCACACACACACAGACAGACACATGCACGTGAACACAGACTTGTGCAAACCCTTTCCATTTGAGGAGCGATTCCCAAGCCATCAGCATCACAACAACTACAGCAGACAATACTGCTTACTTGCCTTGATGCAGGCGAGATCAGAGCTCCCTTTTCAAGGCTTGTCGACACAGAACGGTGAGATTTAAAAATCAGGTATTAAACCCACAGAGCAACCGTCTTCTTCTTGCTACTGCTCCAATCGTTGTAACTGGCAGGGAGGAAAAAAGAAAAGAGGAAGACAAAGACTGATACAGAGGGAGAACGGGAGCAGCAGTGGCAGCGGGAGGACGAGAGGCAGTGGTGTCATGAGTTGGGGGGGTCAGGAATGAGGAGGAGGAGGATAGAGGGAGTGGAGGGTCGGTGGGGATAATGGGAGACTGGGAATGTTTGACGTACAGATGGGATGACCACAAGGGAAGCAGACAAATGCCTTGGCAGATGGGGGAGGGTGAGAGTGCTGTGCTTCAAATATTAACAGGGTTATAGGGTCAGCTGACTTTTTTGGACATGCGAGTGAGGAAACTAGTTTCTGAACAAATGACAACAAATCAGACAGTTTAAGAGAGCTGCCTAAAGGTGGAAAATTCTCTTGCACTTCTTGTTAGTCATTTCTTTTAGTTAAGTTAATTTTTATCTGGTTTTTACCCCTTAACTATATAATTAGTCCAATTCCACTGTGCCTTTTTAAAACTGCTGCTTGGATGGTAAAATAGCCTCCAATCATTTTTCTATGAAGCGAGTGTGTCTAACCATTTTTTCCTGAAACTGAGTATTAGGACATTTACACCAGCTGCTTTTGTTTTTTTTAATAAAACTACATTCAAGTTTAAGATATAGTGAAGTTGGGTATGGACAGCAGGCAGCAAACACGCACTGAAAACTGTTTGTTGCGTACACGTGCTGCTAGTGGTTGTTTAGGGAACCAGTGTGTGTGATATTTTTGCCGATTTCCAGAATAAATCTTAAATGAATTTCTTCACCTTGCTAAGAACCAAAGCAAAACCTGTTTTTCCATGTTTTTTCTATAATGCACTGACTTTGGAACGACGTCACTCCCGAGTTCCGACATTGCAGCGCTGAAGAATCTGGATCCTGGCGTTTTTCTCGTCTCCCTCACCCTGAACCAGTCGCAGCAGATAGCTGCCCCTTCATGAGCTTTCCTGTTAAAACGGAGTTCTTCCTTCCCACCATCGCCAAGTGCTTCCTCACAGCGGGCCACCTGATTGCTGCAGTTTCTCTCCATTTATTGTACAGTGTACCTTATAATGTAAAGAACCTTGAGGCGACTGTTGCTGTGATTTGGTGCTATATAAATAAAACTGAACTGAGCTAAATGTCAAGCAGCTCACAGGTAATACACGGATTTTGACCTATAATGCTCTGACAGGAGGACTATAAAAGTGTAGAAAGGTTGATTAAGCTGCGTTACAATTTTTGCCAAATTACACCAGACCTCTCTCTCCTTCTGTTTGCTCAAAAATCACACGAGCACAGGAACATGTGAAAGCGCCTTGATCAAGGATTCGACCATTATAAACAAAGATAAACACTGACCTCACACAACTGCAGGTCAAACGCAAACACACCCATTTCACACACACGTGCTCTTTGCTGCGGATGTGATGGGCGTAAGGATACATTTAGTCACTGCCCCATGCAACATGACCTCAAATAACACAAAGAAAATATTAAGCTGTTGCAAAGCATCTCTGAATTCAATATTCTGGTAAAAGATGGACTCTCCTCTACGAGCCAAGACAACGAAAACTTTAGAGTCCTATTAAACATGTGGCCCGGAGAACACCTTCATGCACCGTTTGCTGCCAACAGCAGCGAGGTTTTTACTGGTGTGCCTCGGACCACTCCGTAATTAAAACGGCCAGCCCCTCCCACCATCTACCAGTGTCTAGCTGACATATGGCAGTGGAGGTAATGCAGACAAAGTCAGATAGTAATTTGTGTGAGAGACCATGAATAAACTAATTAAAGAAAGCCAGCTGATAAGAACCATGAACATTTTCATCCTTCGGCAGATCCTTTTCAAATCCAATTCCAAAAGAATGAACTTAAAATCTAATATGGCGAGGACATGGAGACCATTTAGCTGTTGAATAACGCTGATGAACACTTTAATTGAAATTTGCATACTGTGGATTTTAATTTATACTAAAAAAAAAAAAAACAAGCAAAGTTTTTATTGTGGAAATTGTGAAATTATGTAATATTGCTATTGTGAGACTGATGGATATTACTAAAGATCACTATATCACTGCACCACAGAGTAGAGACACTTGCAGACAAGCCAATCATTTATGCAGTTTTGCTCTTTCCCCCTCTCTTATTATAAGTCAGGCATTCTGTAACCATAAGTAGGGATTTCCAACTCGAGCAGCAGGATAATGATTCACTATCCTCTGATTGGTCCAACTGGACCACTTTCAATGTTATGTGCAATTCAAGGTTAAGTCAAAATTGGCATCAGGCATCAATCTATTCTAGGAATATCATCTATCTATAAGAATGCTATTATGGCGTTTATACAATAACACCACATCATTAGCACCAACACTGTATTCCAGTGTTTTTTTTCTTGGAGCAGAGAAGAATGAAACTTCAAATGTCTAATTCCACTTTGAAGCAGTAGATATGAGAGAAATATGCGGCATTAGAAAATAAATGTGCTTTCAAATAGCTGCTGCTATATCAACACTAAGAAAAAACGCATCAAAGACACCAGGCCTCTATTCCTGGATTATCCAACCAGAGAAGATAATGGTTAGTGATAGAGGGATGCTGATAAAGCTACAGGTACTATATTTACTGCCTTTATTGATCCAGTGGTCATGAGATACTACTAGGCTATTCGATGTCTTATATGCTGGTAAAAAGAAGACAACTCTACTTTTTTTAGGTTTGCGATGAGATGAGGTCTCTCATCCAAGAGGCTTCTTAAGTAAAAAACAAAAAGGTGAACAGAGGTGGTGGCTTATGATACCAGGTATCAGACACCTACAATGCAGTCGTGAGATCCCTTCCCAGGTTCTTTAACTCCAACACTCACACCTAACCTCAATGGATCTCAATGATAGGGTGGGGCAAGGCCCTACAGTGGTTTCACCTTTAACCCCTGGTCATACTAATACTAATGGCTTTTTCACACCGTAGCTTATGTGATGACTCACATGATCAATAGGTCAGGACCACCTCCAAAGACCACAATCCCCACCAGGGGTTAACGCTGCATTCCAGAAACCACAGAACTCAGATGTTGGAACTCGGGAGTGACGCCACTCCTGAGTTAGCATGTTCCCAAAAATGTGAAGAAAAACACGAAAAACAAGGTAGAACAATCCAGTTATTACTAGTAGTTCAGCAAAACACTTGTTTTATGCACTTAAAAGCACACTCATGGATATGGCCTGGTCAGTGCTCTGAGCATGGCTTATTTAGTGAGTCACAAATACACAACAGCGGCATTACAGAGAAGTTTCAAAGTTTTATGTTCAGTGCCGCCATCTTGGACTGTTAACTCTGGGCTGCTCCAACTTTCTGAGTAGGACATCCGAGTTGAGAGGGTGTTCCTACTGGGAGCAGGAAAAATTCAACTTTCAACTTATTCAGGAACACACCATAAATGTGCGAATAAGTGAAGAATATTCTTGGATGAGCAGTAAAACATCTTCACAAGCTTAAAGAAGCCCAGCATCCTCCTCTTTTCAAGCTCTCGAAAAAAAAACAATGACCCTACACAGACTAGACTCGCCATTGTGGAAACGGCAGATATTTTTTCCCTTGATCTAAATGGACAGTACTTGACAGGATGGGTGGTGCGTGCAGCATGCCTAACTTTGTGTCGATTATTAGTTTGGAAAGAAGGCAGAAGAGCGGGATGAACAGAAACGTTGTGTGGTTAAACAGATGAAGCCACGAATGAGGTTTATCAGGAAGAGGATATGAAGCAATCAGTCCTGCTAATTGCACGGCCAATATTGGTCTAAAGACAAACAATCAGGCTTAATTAGAAACAGCGGTAAAGGGTCTGTGTGAGGCAAGCAAACTCATTCATACATGGATCTAAAACTAATGAAGCCTGGATGTGAGACGGTGGTGTGCACTGACCTAAACGAAGAGTTTTCTGATTTTGTTTGGATGCTTACCGTTACTGTCCCATAATAACGGTAATACACTACTGCTTAAAGAGTATTTAGGGATGGTTAATCATGTGCACAAGACTGATCAATAGTGATGTTCTTTAAGAATATTGTTGCTGATGTGAGGAAGAGGAAGAGCACTGGATAAATGACTGATGGTCACGTTCCCTAGAATCTACTGTACACTTGGACAGACTTTGATGTATGCGTTTGTATGATTCCTTTAATTATGTGTTTTGATGCAAGTCTCATATATTTCTTGAATGCATACTTATTAAAAAGAACAAAGTGTGAAAGACACAAGAAGGATTCAGCAAAAGACATGTCATGGACTCACAAGGCACGGCGTGACGGTAGAGGTTGTCTCTGATGGTCTGCTGCAGTTCGTGGTCAGGCGAGGACTTCTGGAAGCGCTGGCTCAGATACTGCTTCAGGTCCTTGGTCAGCTTGCTTCCTGTGATTGTGAACACAAATGTATCAAAACAACTGAAGTAAAAAGCAGGCCAGCACACATAAAAACATCACAAGAGCCAAAATGACACTGTTAATCCACAGCGGAGCGTCAAATGACCACACCGCTTGGCTCCAGTGAAAAGAAATACACAGGTCTATCTTGCAACTACAGTAACGCTTGATGCTGAGCGAGTGCACAGCCGTGAATTGTACACTTGCCATCGTCACTGAGAGGGGGTAGCTGGCTGCAGACACTCGCTCCAGCAGGTCAGGACTAGCCAAATCTACGACTGCTAGCACCATGGCTAACACAGAAGCAGCCCTCCTACCGTTTAGCCATCTGCACCTCAGACACACGTTAGGCAACTGAAGGGCAGCATGGGGGGAAAGTGTCCATATGTGTGTGTGTGTGTGTGTTTGCTCCGAATCTGTGCCTGTGTGTGGTTATTACAGATACTGTCCACGTTAGTGGCAGTTCCACACGTGTTTAAACATATCACAAGCAGTCTGAGATCATAACAGAGAAAAAGAGGCGAGATGTCTTATACTCAATTTATACTCGATGGCAATTTCATGATCGAATTTCGTGACAAGACTCCTTCAGGCAACAACAAACATCTTATTCTCTTCATTAGTGTATGTCCCATTATTCATTATACAAATGATGTATCTCCCATCTTTGCATGGCTGCTGAGACCATTTTTGGTTGTCTTGGGCAAACAACCAGTCATAAAAGGCCCTGGTTTCTGTTTCCATGGAAACTGTGTGTACGTGTGTGTATATGTCTGTACATGCGTGCCGGTGTGTGTGTTTAATAAGATGATTGAGATTGTTAGCAAAGTACAGAAGAGCATTCTGCATTGGTTAGCAGAAAATATTGTTTTTGTTTTTAATTATATGACCCTACAATGGAAGCACAACATGCACAGGCTCAGGTATGGTGTGTCTGCCTTTTATTTGATTGTGACCAAATATTTTGTCTGTGATGCATGATAATATATATGAAGAAGCACAAAGTAGATGCAGAAACATATGGGCAAATTATCAAATTGTGGTTTGGAAGCAGTCGGGTAATTAAAACGTCATCATAGAACACATTTAACTGTTGTTCCTCTGAATTTGTAGTTTTTTTCTCATCATCATTTTTCTATTTTAAATAAAAAGGACAAATGTTATATTTTTCTTAATTTCTAAAAAAAAAAAAGCGGCCGTAGATCACATTTTTTATCGCAAAGTTCCTTACTAGGAGTTAATCCAGCTTTGTGTATTGAAATGTAATTCACTCAGGTATAAATAAACTGGGGTCTTCGACCACTGCAAACGTGAACCGTTATAAATCAGTTTTACTAATCGATGATGCGTAAGCTGTCTATAAAAAGAGGTCAAGTCTTCCATCACTATCTGAGCATGCTGTTGGGAGGGGATGCTGCTCCTGGCACCGTCCCATACAGACATATCACTCAGTTGTAATCCTCACAACAGGTCGCAAGCCAACTCTCACGCCAACAGAGAGCGTAATGCACTCTCTGATGTGCTCATGTACACAATTACTAGAGAGCCGTGGGTAATCCTTACTGCCAGACTTCAGACTGATTGTGTGACCCAGTGTGAAATTCGGACTGGACTCCCTGCAATATTACTAAAAGGTCACCCAAAGTGAATGACGACACAACATAGTACAATTTAGGTTTTTCCTAGTAATGTTAACTTGATATTGTAGTATATTTTTAGCCATAAAGATGTGTAGCCACTAATATGAATCAAGATCCAAAAATGCTGAATTCTGCAGTTCCAATCAGGCTCGAAACCAAGCGCTCATCAAACTCAGCAGCAGCTTTTGTGCATCATTATACATAATTTTGGCTGATTAAAAGATGAGTCACTCTTTCAGATGAAGCAGACAGGCTTAAGAAAGCTAGCACAATCCTTTTACGTGGTTGGTGATGGGTGTGCCATCAACAGCACCTCAAGGAGCTATTGCATAAGAGCTAATCCAGTTACGCTGAGTCTGTCCTCCCCCAACTTTCTCTTTGTGTGCCATTATCTTGATGCTTTCGTAAAAATGAGCAGCCATCCTTCAAAGTCACAAAAGTATGAATAACAAGACCCTAAAGGACTGCCAGAGTAGTGAATGATAAGAAGATAATTACATCGGGACATGTTGATTAAGTAGATAGCGCTATCTGTCATCCTTCTGCTCCTGTACAGAGCTGACAATTAAGGCTATCCACTGATCCCCACCTGGTGTCAAAACACGGCATTTAACAGTAAGCATTAGGGAAAAGTCTGACCCAATTTCAACTACCTGCATAGACCAGGCTGGTACTAAAGCTCACCATTACAAGGAAGCTGCTTAAGCCTTTTTTCCTTAAAACTGAAATTACCTGCTAGAGCTCGATATTAAAGTGAGACTCGATGCCAAAAATCAAGTCCTAATATATCTCATCTGGCACATCTGCTCTTGATTTTCATTTAAAATCAAAAAGAATGTTGAGTATTTAAAATGACAAAAGCATACAAATAATAAATACAGAGAAATATAAAAGGAACACAATAAAACAAAACAAAATAAAAATACAATTAGGATTTGTTCAGGATACAAGATCCAGATGTGAGAAGCAAATCAAGTCAACTTAGATGTTACTTGTGGAACTCGAGGCAAATACAAAATAAGGAAAAACCAAACAAACTCTAAAGTAGTCTCTTTTCAGAAATCATGGCCTACAAACTATTTCTTATCTAAAGTCTGCATTTGGCAGCCAAAAGAAACATACAGCTAGCTAACAGTAGAGCCTGGCTGAAGGAGATGCTGATAATATTTACATCCTTTCACACTGTCGAGCACAAGCTTCTCATCACAGGTTAAATTATTCTTTTCTTCTATTGTAGTTGGATATTACGAATTCTCCTGACATTTAAACCATGAGTGACAAGTTAATCTTAAGGTCCACCAGAAAGGACAGTAGAAGTATAGCCAAACCCCCAATCTTCCTGCACACTGTCATACTATTACTTGCATGCTTTAAATGCAATCCAAATAAAAGCACACCATCTTGAACAATGTTCTACAAGAAGTGAAGGATGAGTGACCACTAGCTTTTCCTTGGCCGGTGCTTATATGTCTGCTGGGACCAAGTATGCATGAGGTTCGGGAGTCAAATGAACCTCTTTCTGCAGCTACACGATGTACTCTGTTGTTTCTGGTATGAGGTCAAATACCATTCGACCACATTTCCTATTGCTTTTCCCTTCCCAGCTGAGTACTTTAAAACCACTATCCTTAAGTGATCCAACAACGTGAGATTCTTTTGCCTCCAAATATGTTTTGGTTGATGAAACGGTAGTAAAAAAAACCAATCCACTGTTATTGAGTGGATGGTGTACCAGCAATCTGTCAGGTAAACATGATCATGTTTACCTGACAGATCTCATGATCGTCTCTCCTTAAACCTTAAAGACAGCTAGTCAGCTCCTTAAAAAGACTGCCAAGTATACATTAAAACCAAGGTGCTGTTTTGGTACCATCTATATAATGACACAGCACTCTAGTTGTGATGGCAAATGGCTCTGTTTCTGTAGCTGAAATGAACATCTTAAAAGTCTTTCAGTTCAGATAGTTTTACTTCTGATGCCCTGATGATTTTACCTGTAATTCAGTTATTAACACAAAAACATCACTGGACTCTATGAATCTGCCATGATTCACATGGAACAAAGAGCAGGCAGGCAGCAGGCTAGAATTCAGAGACCATTTAGCCCAGAGACCACCCACCCAAATCATACTGCAAACACATAATTAGAAAAGACGTATCCTTCAAACAAAGCCCACCTGTTATAGATTTTCCATAATCCCACTGAAACAAGCGAGATTTTTCTAACCGGAGACGTGCGATCTACAACAGAAGGGAGGTGAGCGAGAAGGGTTTTTATACAAGACAGAGAGAGAGGCAGGGTCTGTCACACAGAACGTGAACATCAGAGTAAGCCAGGCAAAACATCAAAAGAGTTTTTAGACATAGCTGAAATGTGGAAAGCCCCACTACTTTCCAGGCATCTCCCCCCACTGAACCCAGCCCGGCACCCCTCGGCTGTGATCAGCCAGCCAAGTCCCTGCTCAGACATGCATAGCCAGCCGTGGCACCAGCTAGACCCTCCGCTGGCAGTTGACATCTGTATTCACAGCATGGAAAAAGCAAACTTCATTGAAACTCGATCCTCCTTGCTCGCGGGGCAGCCTTAGTAAGAAAGGAAAGGTTTGACCGATTTCTGCTGATTTAGTAATGGGAGGAGTCACGCACCCGTTACACTCTAGACAAGGAATGGCATTGCATAGTGGGGGAGCCCCCAAAAAGCTGGCTCGATATCCAAAAACCTACAACTACACGTTGGCTACATTACCCTGCTGCTGATCCTAAAATTAATCTTACATGTGTGCACAGTTTTAAAGTAGCTGAGGCTGTCCATTCAGGACCTGGGCTCAGGCCAAAATCCAAACTTACTTAAAGTCGATTTCTTTTACTGGAAGAATCCCATAATGGAAGTTTGGCATGCTCTACATGTAATTCCAGACAAGTACTCGCATAAGAGAGTGTGTTTTTCCCCACTCACATTACTCTCAATACCTTGCAGAAAACTAAAACTATCATTTCTAATTTTCTCAGATGTGGCAAGAGGAAAAAGATGTCAAAACAGACTGAGTGCTCATGCCACAGCTCAAGGAAACACAGCACTTCTAGGCCAGTTGGTACATCTTTCTGTCCACTTTGAAACTCTCACTTTGAGAGTGAAAAACCTCAGCAGCCGTTGGATTGATCAGTTTTCATCAATGCTCCTTGCAGGCAGAACCTACCATCTGATGGTGATGCCCTCACCTGATTTTTAACATTTTGCAATAGTCTGCATTGTGATTTATCACCTTTTTTTCAATTGCAAATTATGTCCGTAAAGTTATTTCATAGCTGCAAAATGACTTTGTAAGACATACCAACCCTGGTACTAAAACCTGCCATAAGATAGAGTTTATTTACAGTTTAGAATTTATAGTTGGACATCAGCATGCTGGTCTTATTATAACCATAAATTCCCCACCGCTCTGAATTAAATGCATTTCCTGCACTGCTTAAAAGGCTCTTTGTGCAGAGGCATCTAACGATTCTGACCGCAGGTTCGGTCTTCGCAGCGGGCAATGGTAGATGCAATCGTCCTCTTAACACAAAGCAACACAAAGTGACAAAGCAGAAAACGCTGTCATATGCCAGCGAGGATGCCAGCCTGTTTTACACTTAGCCAAGCCAGACTTGGCAGTGCCACCATGTTTGGCTGGGCACTGAGTGTCGTATCGATGTAGAATACACAAACAGTCTGGCACACAAGGTAACAAATAACTTTTTTTTCCTCCGTCCTCCTCTCTCGAATTGTCTTTTGAACATCAAGGGGCATGTTGCCAGGCAAAAGCTATGATTAGAACTAAATCCTCCCTTTCTCTGGGCTGTTTATTGTTAAATTTAGTTCCTCCAAAGTGGGACATAGCAGGCTTTAAAGTCAAATGGATTCATGCCATCCCAACTTGACCTACTACAAGTTAAATTTAGCTATGTACACAAGCTGCCCAGAGTCATGTCTTATATAATCATCTCTTAAGTGAGCAGTCCATCCGTGGCTCTAGTTAATCAGATAATCGGGGCTAATCAGCATTTAATTGATTTAAGTCAGCAGCTATCTACACTTAACATTTTCATCACCCCTGATCAGAGCTTAGCCATATGTCATAATGATTAAGAAACAGGCAGAGAAGTCAGAGAGAGCCGAATGTCACCCTTGACCAGTGACTTCTAGTCTAGATAGTTCACATTTATATTATCACCGATAACTAAACAACCATGGTAAGGTCTGTGTGCACCAGCAGAGATTATGTAGATCCCTGCAGATGACAAACATGGTAAAATGAGGATGGCAGAAATACTTTCCCTTCTAAGTTTTTTATTAAGGTCGTTGTCAAGATATTACTATAATGAACAGCCCTTTGAAAAAGAACTCCCAAACCACCAGGCAGAGATTTCAAATTCACAGAGCAGACAGGCATGTGTGTCTGTGCGAACAAGCCCGTCTTTGAACTCAACACTACCCCCTAGGTTGCTCTATTAGATGTGGCTTGCATCACAGCAATAGACTATCTCTGTATCCATAGCAACAGCTGCCAGATGAGTACAGGCTGTGGTAAAAGGTGGTGATGGGAGACAGCAAGGCATAGTCTGCTGCCCCCCTCTGGACTATCAAGGCTTTACAAAAATACAAGAAAAAGCAGAAATTGATCATCAGCCACATTAAGAACAGTAACAAATGGAACTGAGTTTTTAGTGTAAACGTGCTGCTTGGTGCAATATAAAGAAATTATGGCTTACTCTAAATGTATCCATGGCCCCTTCACATGTAAAATATTGCTTGAACTGATAAAAAGGTCAACAAAGTGACTGAAATATCACAGCTACAAAGACTTCAGACCAAACAAGAACTAAAATGAAGTTTAGAGCTTAAAGGTTGAAAAACAATCTGCCTCAATAGTTACAGGATGAGCTACGTGAACCTGAAATCTGAAATGGCTGTAGTGAGACATCGGTACTATAACCTCACGGACAAATTACCGATGCAAAACTGATTGAGGTGTGTGGATGCTAAAAAAATTAGTTGAAAAACAATGTTGAGATGTATACCTTACAGTTAACTGAAAAATGTAATCAAGTCTGCACATCAGAGGTACTGGGAACTCTGAAATTCAAAAGATGTCTTTGCAGTGACTAACTGAAGTGAAAAGATCACAGACTGCCTTCAGCGCAGTGTTGGGTTTGCCGTTTTGTGTCACGATTTCTTTAAAGAGAACTGCTAGCGGCCTCGCATACGCAACCATGCAATTGTTAGACACAGCAATATGGATACTGTTGTACCCGTGCGTTTGCAACAAATCGCGTGAATGTGTGAATGAATGAGTTTTTAGTCGGAGGCAGGGGTACGCCGCTTCTCAATCAATGCCTGCATGAGACAGACGGAGGTCTAAATTGAGGACTAAATGCACTCAGACACTGAATAATGTATCTGGATATGACTTTGACTGAATGACAAAGCCATCTGTTTTCTCAGAGGAAAATCCATTTTCACCAGCATTTTTGTTCCCCCTAACCAGCTCAGTATAGCAAGAAAAACATCAGAGCCCATCAGGAAACATAGGTTGTCCTCATAATGTCAGAAACGGGACTCAATTAAGTACAAATCAGATCCTTTTGTGAGAGGTTGCTACAGAAATTGCTTGTTTGCTAATGTGTTTCTTGAAAATCTTCACAGCTGTCGGTATACAACTCTCAGATTAGGTGCATCACTTTGCAGCCGAGGCTGGGAAAGCGCAGAAGATGCAGGACGAGATACGGTCTTTTCAGTGCAGCGGTGCAACAACAAATACAAAGTTTGGTACTTTGACAGATGCACCTTGTTGAGTCCAGATCAGAAAAATAAGCAGATCCAACATGATCAGGGTTAAGTCTCTGGCACATTTTCAATCCTGTCTATATGGGTGCATGTCCCACAGCTGCTTGCCTGTTTACTATATTCCTAGATTGCTTTCATTGATTGCAGTCCTTCACAGAGGGGAAAGAAATCCCCAGAGGATTTACATCAGCATGCGGGTGCGAAAAAAGGCTGCAGTAGAGATATCACTTCCCCATCTGCAATCTGACAGTGGACTGTGAGAAGCACATCATGTGACCATTCACAGGTTTGAGCACTGTGTGTGTGCTGCATGCATGTGAGTGACGTCGAGTTGGTATTTGTAAAGGCCATTATTTACACAATATGAGCACCTGTCTGATGTGACAAACATCAGCAATCCGCTAGCCAAGGACTCGGACACTATAAATTAATAACAACAGTGGCTGGATCCAGATTTATGTGGGTGCTGAACAGTGCCATAAGTTCTGTGTTATTAATAATGCTTTGATGCCTCCTACATACAGGATGAGCCTGTGCGAACAAAGAGGCTTCCAGATTAGGCTTGTGAGTGAGAAGACCCATCATGCATAGATCTGTATATATTTAAATAGGAAGTCCTTTACAGTCTCCATGATCACCACAGAACCAAAAAATAAAATAAAATTAATATGCGAAGTAAATCAACATCAATAATAACTGCTTAATTAAGAGGTTCCTTTATTGAAAGCCAGGATTTACTCAGCTAACGATGAGATTATTGACTGACTGACGTAAAAGCCTCTGAGACAAGTATTTTGGAGATAATTGCCTCTCCATCACCGTCCCTAATGCACTGACAGGCAACATTTCAAGACCAATGAGTGTTCTAGTCTCCTGTGACAGTCCAACTGATTGGTCCTCTGATACGAATAAGGTCCCCTGGCTGGAAAGGAAGACCTGTGCTTTAAGCCAGAGATAGACAAGGGAAGCACAGGACTGCGATACGAAGGAAAAATCCACTCAAAGTGGAAGATGGCAAAAACGTGTAAGATAAATAAGAACAGGCAGTAAAATGTTTACACTCAGTGAAAAATGTGATGGCAGAGGTCTCTGTGTGACAGACACAGAGATAAGGGGGATCCTGGGACACAGCGAGCCTAAACCTTCAAACACAACAACTGTCATTTAGCAAAGTGCTCTTCTTGTACAATCACAACAAAAAGACACGTGGCAGCTGAAGAAAAACCCATTTTAGAACAAATCGCCACTATAAATGAAAGCCCTGCTCTGTTATTAACCTGGTTACTGCATGACACATGAATTTTTCTACTCGAT
The DNA here is from genome assembly GCF_013358895.1 of Oreochromis aureus. NCBI lineage: Eukaryota > Metazoa > Chordata > Actinopteri > Cichliformes > Cichlidae > Oreochromis > Oreochromis aureus. The sequence continues at coordinate 12,280,452 of NC_052946.1, read as the reverse complement.
GATTTATGCAAAATAATACATCACTTAATGCAATTAAGGACAAGTTATGAAAAGCAACAACGACCGTCAGGACCAATCAGACACAAATTGTACAATTTTTAACTACAGCATCATCAGTAACTCCCACCTCTCGACTCTGCAAAATGCATGCACAAGCACAGAGGTAACAGTGCTAATTACATGCCTCATTGTGCTGCGGTTTCTCAGAGGTCCTAGATTTAGTCTGTATGTAACTAATATAATACAACCATAAGGATTATATCTGATGACATGAGCAACAGCAGATTGTTGAGCTTTGAAAAGAACCTCCAGATAATAAAAAAGAAACCTTTGGTCGTGATGACGAAACCGGTTATCAAAATAGCTATACAGAACAACAAACTCCACAAAGGTCTCTAAGCTAACTAACTTAACTATGTGCTGACCAATAGAGCACCACCAAAGGCCTGTTTTCAGCCAGGAAAAGCTCAACGGGATACAGTGTGCCAATGTAAATTTGAGGGGTTTCCCCCCACTCCAAGTTCAAAATTCACATGCATGCAGCAAAAGCATGACAGTAATCCAAAGCAAAGATGTGCTCAAAATATCAAGCACAGACCACCAGAGGACTGCTGGCAATTTCAGTGACTAAGCTGAAAATGTCCGTCTTTATTGGCCCTTTAGATTGCCGAGATGAATTACCATAATATGTCCTGGCCTCTCTACACCCTCTATTCCATTTCAGAGAAAGATAAATTGGGCATCTGCTGGGGTGTAATCAGAGTCAGTGTGTTAAGTCACCCCAGGACCACAGTGGGCGAACACTGCATCGACAGGCCAACCACTGGTCAAAGCCACGGATGGATTAAAGGGAGGAATAACTTAAAGAATTACGGCCGTGTCACAAGCAAACTAGTAAAGCAAAACACAAAAATGCGAGCAAGTCAGGAAAACATCAAGTCATAAAGAAAATAATAAAGAGAAAAGCAAATCACAGAGAAATGGGAGGCTTATTGTAAGCGTGTTCATATTAAAGACAGACCCAGAGTGAGGTACGTCCCTCCTGCCTGTCTACAACTGTACAACCAGCTGTTGGGATTCCTTGTGTTCATTGCAGATTTCCTGGCTTCTAATTGGCCACATGGGGAAGACTCAGTTATTCTCTATGATTAAACAATGTCTGCCACAGTCGGCCTCACCTCGGAGCCCAGGGCGAGCTCATTAAGTCTGCCACCAGGGGGCACATGTCACTCAGGATCATTAAGTATGAGAGACTGTGTGTGCTGTGGCTGTACAGCCTGTTTGCTTATACTGATTGTCGGCTGTGTTTGCTGATGCCTTCGGTTAGAGGTGTGGCCACCAATAACAACTGTAATTACAACAGACACCTAAACAGATTCCCCAACAGGGTCTCCTGAGCTGATCTGACAACATGCCGAGTTCAGAGGAAGAGGAACCCCACAGAGCCTTTTAAGTGAATGAGAAATTGTTTTTATATAATTAAGACTGACCCCCTTTTTCCAGGTCCTCAAACAGCTCATAGACGTCTAAAAGCACAAAATAATGAGTTTAACATTAAAATACAATGAAAGGAGGGGTAACCCTCAGAACTTCAGATCCATCTTCACCCATAACAAACCTAAGATGCCAATCCTATAGACTTGACTTAGGCTAACTTTGTCACTGCTTTATTACTCTGCTTCTGTCCACTCATCTGCTCTGTGTGAGTGGGGCTCAGCAATCTCCTTCACACTCTCAAACACACACCAACATGTGAACTGAAGCTAAAGACTTACACGTTTCATTTCCCCCTTATCCATCCCTCCCTTTTCTTCTGCTTATCCAATTCAGGATTGCGGGAGGTGGGGGGCTGGAGTCTATCCCAGCTGCTATATGGCAAGAGGTGGGGTACATCCTAGACAGGTTGCCAGGATAATAAGGATAATTCCAGTGTTTATTAAGTGATTATTATTATTGTTTGACGCACCTTTTTGTTTGCTCCTGCTAAATTGCTTTAATAAAACATCCTGCATTTAAAAAATCTCCATCGTGGACATTCACTTTTAACTCTTTGTGAAACAGGTAAAACTTGTGTATGAGCAGTGCATCTAGTTAAGTGTTCTTACAAGTTACAGGTTTCAAAACCCCCCAAAAATTCGGGATTTTAATCAAATTGGAGATAAGATGCTATTAATGCAAACAAGCTGGTATGCATGTATTTTTTTGTTGGCAGGCACATTCCCAAAAGTAGACAAAGTCAGTATAAACAAGAAGGTCCTGTCATGCAAAAAGTCAGTTCAATGTCACGTGTGCCCTTTCTGTGCTGTGCATCGTAGATTTATGGATATAAACTTCTTTCTATTACATATCTTGAAGAGCAGACCAGCTCTTCTGGTTCTCTCTCATCTCTTCCCCCTCTTATGCAATTCCTTACTTGACCTGCCTTCCATCATTAAAATACTAATTTCCTTCCCTCTGCCACATCCTTTGAGCCATCAACATCTACATCCAGTCCTTCTCTTCTTTTTCCATCCATCTGTCCATCCATGTCTCATGCCTGAAGAGGGCATGACTGACCCACTTTCGTGTCGCACTGCTGACTCAAGACGCGCTCAAGATGTTGTGTGAACGCAAAAAACAGAGGCAACGCAGCCTTGCTCATGCGGATGAACACTGAAACAAACTACATCTGCTGGCCGATCTAATTTTAGAAACAGGATGAGAACGCACACGCGCGCACACTTACAGACATACAGTGTGAACGCGAGAAACACAAACTTATCCAATGTGCATCATGCTGATCATCACTCTGTCCACCTTTGTAACACTGTGTGTTATTCATTTGTGGAAACGCTGACAAATGTTATCCGAATACCATATTTAAAAAAGAAAAAAGTATTAGAAAATTCCCACTTACACACACACACACACAAAACATTATGAAATTTCAGAGTTGTGGGCTAATAGGGCAGCAGTCACTGCCGGTTACGTCTACAGTCGTTTCTGGGTCAGCATCAGGCATGGCTCATCCAGCCCTGCATCCCTTAACAGCTGACTCCAGGCCAGACAGGATGAGACACACACACACACACACACTTACAACCAGCAGGACAGATAAGCATGAGCAGTGCATTGGGTATTAAGACATTTACTAAACACTCAGAAGCAAACTGTCATAGCAAACAGCAGTACACCAAAATTCCTTAATTAAAATGCGAGGCGTTCTCATGCATTCAGCACCGAACACACACAAAAAAACAAACCAAACTCTTAAGCCCGAGTGCCTGCACAGGCAGCAAGCTCTCATGCATCAATTACTCCACATCACACTCCTGCCTCGTGAACGCATGTGTCCTTGCATGAGGCCGTACGAGTGCATCATGCGTGTGTTCATCTGCTGCCCGTACGGTTATCTACGGTTATTTCCCAGCTCTATAACATGACGAGCAAAATGAAGCCCAATGAACCATGTGCTGGGCTTTGTCTATGTGTGTGTGTGTAAGGAGACACTTAAAGTGAAACTGCGTCTATCTGCGTATGTAACTCGAGTTGTTCTAACACACATGCACACAGAGCAGGAGGAGAATGCGCAGAATCCGACTGCACACATGCACGCACAGAGACATGTGTAGCACTTAGCACCACAGTATTACACCAGAGGCTCAGGCTGGAGAGAGCCCAGGTTTGAGGACACCAGTTCACCGCCTTAATCCACTGCAAAGGTCCAATTCCAAACCACGGTGACGAAGCACAGGACACATCCCCCCACCACCGCCGCCCAACACTGTGCTCTGCCCGTGTCACAGCTTCTTCTCCACTGCTTCCTGTCAACAGGAAAAGCTGAACTGCTCGACTGGCTGTCAAATGTGAAAGCTCAGATTTTCCTTTGAAGTGTGCTTATCATGGACAGACCATTTCATAACTGTAATTTAAAAACTGCTGCATTTCTACCGCCACGTTTTTCTTTGAAGGAAGTAAACACAAAGACATGCATTCAAGGCCGACACTTTCTCACCCTCTGAGATATAAATTACCCTGCGGACGGAGACCACCAAACTGAGACGGTATGCCTTATCCAACTGAAAAGAGGCTGAAGATGGGGCATCATGGTACCACTTATCACAAGCAGATTTCATCTCTGCAGCTGGGGCACAGCTTCAGTCATGCCATCATATTATGCTTGGAGTTAAAACAACTAGCATCTTCTTTTCCCCAGCATGTGCACAACTTAAAAAAGTAAAAAGAAAACAAATCCTACACCATACTGTCTAAGAATAACCCTTAAATCATCCTCTCACCTAATCTTAAACCTGTCAGCATGGACGCTGTCCAGATACCACCTGAAATCTCCCAAACCCAGGCAAACACCATGCTCTGGCATGATGATCAATTTTAGAGCCAACACATGTGACCATGTGATGAATCTTTGTGATCAACAAAGACAAGAGAGAAAAGAAACTCCTTGAAGGTGTTTACTCTGAAAGTTTCTTTAAAAGGAACCCCGACTATTATGACAAGTTACTCTAAATATGTTACAAATTATCTCCACTACATAAAAACTCTGAGAATAACTCCAATTTTTTTGTTATTCATTAAATCTTTGTTGTTTAATGAATAACTGTTTTGGAGCCGTTGGAGCGCCCATGTTTTTTCGCACACAGTGCATTCTGGGATGATGACATGTATTGGTTGTCGGCATTATAGGCGCTTTCGTTCAGCTAACCCGTTTTGTTTTTTTATAGTGTAGCAACAGTATTAATTAACTTGCCTATTAGTGACCTGGTTACAACTTGGTAGACCAGCACTATACCGATCATGGAGACTAACAAGGGTTGCCCAAAGAACATCTGAATTAAGACATACGGCTTCAAAGTTTGGTTGCATGGAGAATCTATAAAAATAACGATATTGTAATTTCAGTGTATTATAAAAATTCGAATTCTATTAATGTTTTTATCATGTGGTTATGTGATACCATGGATAGCTGCTGCCATAAAATTGAGCTCTTTACAACAAACTCTCTCAGTCGCCGTTGCCATTGGCAAGCAGTAGCTGCATAGACACCAGTAGTTTTCCCTCACTCTCGCGTCCTCGTGTGACGGATTGTTTTCATCTTCATCTAAACTAAGTACTGGTTGACTATTTTCATTCTCTCTCTCGGTTTGCTCTGGTTCAAACTGGAAAGGTTGAACAGGAGCCATTTCCAGTGCGCCACTAACTGTGAACTCAATGCGGTGCAACTGTATGATGTCACTACCCAGAGTGCATTGAGAAGTAAATAACAATGGCGGCCTACTGGTATATCAGTTTTATATAAAATGTGCTTAAAAGGAAAACATTTGGAGTATTTTAATACCACATATATATTATTGAAATCACAGTGCATATTTTAGCGCAAACATGTCTTAAAAGCTGGGGTTCCTTTTAAGTTCTAGTTGCAAAGCCCTCATTCATCTGCTGCATATACTTTATGTATGATTAGAATCGTTGTGTGATTGCTGTGTCTCAGTTTGCTGTAGTATAAGGAATAAATCTTCATGTATATAAAGACGTTTACAGCTACCTCACTTGAAGTTGAACTTCCTCCTAAAATAAACTTAATATTTAATTCATTAAGCTGACTTTTCCTTGTGTTGCTGGCCAGTGGTTTAACATAAGTGGTTATGGTTCTGCTTATTATAATACATTTAACCCATATTCAGTTATTATCAGTGCAAACTGCTTAATAACTATCATATTCCTTGAGATGATTTAACTTAAATCATTTTGTGTTCATTTTTGGTAGAAAAGTAACAAAGAGGCCCGGAGCAGATGAGCGAGCAGAGTCGCACAGATGATGGATGATGTTTATGTTGTCATTAATGGATTACTTTTTAAACAAAAGGCAATCCATTATGAAACGGTGCCCTTTGAAATTCTGCAACAAAAATGCTGGAGCTCAAGTACTTTCAAATGAAGGACACTCGGTCTTAATGCAGCCTGATAAGAGCAAAGTCGAGAGTACTGCAAAGCAGTGAGCCACTCAGCCGTGGGAGAACATCAGTCAAACTTGAGGATGAAACAAAGAGTGGAGCACGGCAGGTCTACGTTATTGGCAGACGGGGAATCAGCTGGCTGAGAGCCAGTCATCACCATCAAGTCTTTACATCGTGCACCATCACGTGTTTGAGCCGTGCAAAAGCATCCTAACACGTGCAACTAGAAGTTAACAGCTCATCTTTCACTGTGACGACTCGGCAGGATAAACACTGGATCAATGCTAAACATCGCTCCTACACACAGATACTCTGTTACATTTTTGCATCAGTGTGAGACACTGCAGGTCAGGTGTCAGTCCGATATCATCTAAAGCCTCCAGGTTTGAATCAGTTCGTCAGCGACAGAATTGGTCATTCAGTGTGATGTTAAGTGGTGCCTAAGTAGTCATTTTCTACCTCAAGTCCATCCAATGTAGTGTGTAGCATTTCCAGATATTTGGTGAATGACAAGCAAAGCAAGGGACCAAAATTTAAGGTCTCAGCTGCATGTTTCATTAGCAACAGCTTAAATTTTAATTTTCCTCTTTGGCTCTCTATGGATGAGGAGCTGTGCTAGCAGCCTTTTCAAAATTAGGGTCGGTGAACCAGTGAAGCTCTGGGGATTCTCATGAGACAGCCCAGTTGGAGGTAGATGGAGACAGATGGAGGGGTGACAGGGAAGAAAGGTACAGGCGAGGGCAGTAAGAAAGAGGTGAGCGCAACAAAAACCAAGAATGGAATCTTGTATTTGAGCTTTAAAGTTTTAAAATGATAACTTCCACCTTGCACATGAAGCAGTTATATACTGTTAATCTCTGAAGACAGTCAAACTGGTTCAGGCACTTGGTAAATAAAAAGTTAGCAGCAAGTCAGAGCAAGTGAAATATTTAAAGGGAACAATATCTCTAGTGCCAAACAGGATGGAGTTGCTGTTGGAAGGCAGTAAAACTGAAATTGGAGGGAGAGCAAAAAAACAAAAAAACAAAACAAAAAAAAAAAAACGCAAAAGCAAAAAAAAGTGAAGGACAAGCAAAAACAGAGGAAGAGGAAAGCAAAAAGCCAGGGAGGAGAAAGCCTGGAAGGATGCCAGGAAAGGGAGTGTGTCACAGATGTGCCCCCGTTACTCAGGGGAGGATGCGATAGGTTGACTGGGAACGCCCTACAAACTTTACATGCCGAAGCTCCAGAGGTTCTCGTGTCGCTGAAGTCACCGAATGGACAAGAACAACTACATTACAGGCTGTGTGTGTCTGTCACACTGTTAACTGCTGCTCAGGCTTTACCTGACACACAGCAAAAGTTGACTAATAATTGACTCTGAATAAGAACTCGCTTTTTAACTCTGAAACCAGTGAGATTCAAAGTGAGAACAAGCATCAGGCTGCCACCTGGTCACCTGGCATTCAGTAAGAGCCCCGTAAATATATTAAGAATGATATTTCTCCCTGTTTACTTTGTTATACAACAAATGACCCTTAATGACTTTATTCAAAAAGTTTAATGATTATTATTGTACATTCAAGAATAAATTAAAGTGTCTTCAATTGAAATTCTTGACAGATGTTTTTTTAGCTGTCCCCGATGCCAAAACCTGGCTTCCTGGAATCTCTCAAACTGCACTGAAATTGAAAGATGCATTCAAGGTGCTATAAATGTGTAGACAAATGCTATATTCATGAGATAAATCAGTGGAAACTGCTGTATAATTCGCCTCTTCCCCTTTAGACAACTCCCCATTGAGAGCTTTATCATGCTGCTGCCTAATGTTGGACTTTGCGGTTCTGTGGCCAACCTTGAAAGCTCAATTCTCACAGAGACCCTGGATTTCTTGAAGATCAGAAGAATGGGATAAAAACTGTACTAAATATACATAATATACAGTAACAGTGACAAAGTGAGCATGGTTGCGGGCCTCGTCATTGGATACAGGCAGATACAGTCTAAATATTATCATAATCCCCCCACTGAAAGATAAAGAAGTACGGAAAAATCTGCTCATGTTCACGACTTCCTTTCATTCTTCTGGATACAATTCATGGAGTGAAGTAATTTCTACATTGTTCTTCCTGTCACAACATGTGGATTAAAGGAAGCGTGTTCTGCTGAAAAACTGCATTCGTCACAGTTTATTTTCACCCATCTTACATGTGCAGGTGTGCCAGATGTGCAAGTCAGAAACAATTTCTCTTACCTGATCATGTGATTGAAGAGGAGTCATGGTCATTTTCAAGGATCAACAAGAAAACCAGCAAAATGAAAAAGAGAGAAAAAAAAAAAGTCAGGTTAGAGTTCATGCCAAACCGAACTTAACGGTAGCTTCTTCAAAGATTCTGTCTCAACACATCACGTCATCAGTTATGCGAGGCATCTTGAGCAGCTGCAATTTTAGTTTGCTGACAAAAATACATCCTCAAAGTATTCAAAGCTGCTTTTGTGGTTTTTCTCACTAAAGTTGTGAAAACATTCAATTCTGTGGCAGAAAAATCGCCAACAAATGTATTAGAATTACGCCACTGAAAGATGTTTTTCCTTAAATCAGGCTAAAAGGCCGGATATTCCTGAAGATTCAGAACCAGAATTAGTTAGCAGCAAGACAGAAAGAAAAGTACATCTTAAAATTTTAAAAGAAATGTATGATAATGATTCTATTACACTAAGATTTAAAGTTGATGTAAATGGTTGTATGTTCTGTAATAGTGGTTTGGAACATCAGCATCAGTGGGATCTACCGCAGGGAAAAAAACTTAACTTACATAATAACTTTGATTTACTATGATTGTTTTTCTCTGCACATTTTCACTTTATTGATTTATACAAGATGAATTTGGATTTTTTATGTTTAAACTCACAGATCGTTATATTTGTCCAACCAATTTTATTGTTTGCTGTGTACTTTTGATTGACAAATATCTGCCCTTTTCTGTACATATGTTCAATGAAGTTTTTTAGGGGGGAAAAAAAAAGTCTTTTCCGATTTGCCCCCCCGTGTAGCAACAGAGAAACTCAAAAGATCAGAAGTTGTAGAGGTTTACATCAACCATCAGAATGAGGGAAAATGTGATCTCTGTGACTTTCAATCTTCGTGACCTTACTATGATTGATTGCAGCCAGATAAACTAGACTGAATATTTCTGACCTCCTGGGATTTTCACAGCTACACTCTCTGAAGTTTACCCAGAATAGTGCAAAAGCAAATATCCAGTCATGAGCAGTTGCACATACAGACAAACTTGCAGTACCTGTCCTACAATTGTTCTCACTGTTACCAACTCCGTCTGCTTGCGTGTACAGAAGCTCTAGTAAAATTCATTGAAAAGGCCACGATAAGCAAAACTGCTGAGGAAAGTAATGTTTACACATAAACTGAGGTGTCACACGGGGCATAAGTGAGTTCTCATTATGCTGTGGTTCAACACAGCAAAGAATATCAGTGTCATTTCGGAAAAGCAGAATTTCAAGGGAGGTAAGTGAATAAAATCCCATTACAAATCTTCACAGCATAAGAAATTCTAGCCTAGGTGAGCCAAGACAAACACTTAACGGCTCCCTGCAGCGAACGCCATCACAGCATGTCATCACTGCGGGCCCTGGCGAGCCGGAGGAACGGCAGATGAAAATGTGGGTCGTGGTGGAAATTGAATTTGTTTTAATTAGGTGGTGAGGGCTTATGGTGTTGATGTTAGCATGAGCGCTAAGTCCCGGATGCAGTCAGAAGAGTTAGCATTAACTTGAGCAATGTGCAGGAGCCGGACCCAAAGCTAACATTACACAGAGCCAAGGCTGCTGAGGCTTATAGCTGTGTTTACCTTGGAGTCTGGCTGGGCAAATGGAGAGTTATAGCTCAGCGATGCTCGACTCATAAAAGCTAAAGAAAGGCACAAAGATTCACCAGCATGAAGAAAACATAGTGGCACACCTACAGCAATGACACAGTGATGTTTAAACAGTAGCCGACTGAAGCGAAACCACTAGACATAGACAGGTCTTAAAAATGAAACTGAATCTGCCTCCCAAAAATTAGACAACAGACGCCGTTGCACTCACATATCAAATCCACTAAAAACACCAATTAAAAAAAAAAAAAAAGACCAAACAGAGGAGGAGGAAGAAAAATCAGATAGGGAGAGGTAAGTGCTTCGTTGATGAGAGCAGGTTATGAGTGTTTGCGATTTAAGCCTTGTTCGAGCAATTAATATTCTTCCAAACTGGGGCACGCTCGCCAGCTCTGCCTACTCAAAAAAGGTGGATCGTTAATCATCGTTTTGGAGGGGAAAGCAATCTTCCGCCGTAGAAAAATGAACTGTGGGCAGGAAGCCCCAGTAAGTGCTGGGGTATTGCGACAAAAGACACAACACAGCCGATGAGAGATTGAAAACCAGGAAAGAGGAACAGACTGAGGGAGAGAGGAGGAGGGCGCCGACGCTGACAAGCCAATCTAGAGGATTCATCAAGCAGACGGGGAGACAGAGAGAAAGAGACGAAGGAAAAAGGAGAGACAACCAGAAACACAAAGAGGTCAGTTATCATATCACTTGCCACACACTGTCCGTCAGAAGGATCCTATCCCCCCTCGCCTCGTCTGAAACAGTCAATTAGTGGTTTAATATGTTGTCAAAATGACAGAGAGTATTAATCAGTTTATATAAATGAAAGACAACATGAAAGAAGCCTCAAAGAGCCGTATTTGAATGAATATGAACTCAGGTCACCGCAGGCTTGCTTGTACATAGCAGCTTCCAAATATTAACTATGGGACAACAAGGACCAAACCCCTCTTCTTTACCTCGCTTTCACACTTGATTTCTCTTTGTAAGCACTGGGAGGAAACAGAAAGAGAAAAGCCCAGCACCAACAACATATGTCAGAGTGAGCAATACTTCTGGGTTTCCGATTCTCTCCTCCTTTGCTCTGACTGTAATAACACGTTAACCTCTGGGGAACATCAGGTTGCACCCACGATTCATAGGTTTCTGAGTGTCTGTGAAGTGGAAATGTGTGCAAAGTGCAAGGTCAGGTCACTAATATGTACTCAGAATTTGGGAAGTAAGAGGAAACAAATTGTTCCTCTTCAGAAGAAGCTTCCTAAATGTTTAGCTACTATTAGTGCAAAACTTCACTCAGGTCATCTGAACACCACAATGTTACGCAGGCTTTACAAGCTGGCTACTTTCCAGCTCAGAGGAGCTGATGTTTCCAATTCTCTGCCATGCTTCACAGAAGCCATTGAGCTAAAAATACTACCATGTCTTAAATTAAGTCACTGAGTGGTAAAATAAAGAGCTAGTGCTACCAGAAAAAGGACTTGCAACTTTGTTTCCGAGAAGCGAAATGGTTTTGGTGACACAAAGAAAAGGACACAGCGAATGTTGGGTGAGGAACAAGAGGACGAAAGAAGAGAAGGAATGCACAGAGGATGTGAGTCAGAGAGCAGGGGAGGAAAGAGAGGATTGTCGAGAAAAGAGAAGAGCTGAGGAAGGGGATGAGCAGGAGAGCAAGCCACTTGTCCCCAAACAACTGGAACAACCCAAAAAACAGAGAGCAAGCATGGCAGCCTACCATGACCTCGCTAATGGAGTCTTATGAACTACTTTAGCAGATACAACCATAGACACAAAATAAACATCTCCCTAGTGCACTTTTTTAGTTTATTTCTTTGGGGTGCGGAGGGGGTGGGACTTTAATTTGAGGTCAAACATGAATACGTGCCTGAAAACTTTGCAAAAGCTGTTTTCTTTTGTGTCAGAATCTTTCAACCAAGAACTATTAAGGAGGGAAGAATTAGTTGTCCATTTATATGCAAATGAGCTTCAATCAGTGACAGCTCACTGAAAAGGATGAATGCAGTGAGGTGTGGCTAACCCCCGAATCCACTGGAGAACTTATTTTTTTGGGGAAGGGGTGTGGATGAGATGGTTGGGTGAGGGACGGGAGGTGAAACAGAGCACACAGTGATGGAGTTCTCTACTGATGAACCAAGACTTATTCCAGGCAAAACAATAAGGCTGTTATTGTAAAAGTAGCGTGTCTAGGACGTAAATGCATCAACATGATAATATTAGAGAGTCATATACGCAACTGATCAAGGAACTGTTTTCTGCTGGTGAGATTTTTATAATTAGTTGTCTTCAAAGGTTCAAGTGCAATAGCTGAATATAAATGAATAAATATGCTAACTTGTCTGCATATACTCACTAACTACCAGTTAAACTGTGAAGAGCGTAACAGAAACTACAAATGGAGACAGAAACCTGTTGATTTCAGTGGCAATGCACAACTTTTACATTTCGGTTTGCAGTTTCACTACAGCTCTGTGATTAGTTAGCAAGTGTTTGCAGGCCATTCGGTGTCTTGCATGCAAACTGTGGGTGACTGTGGAAATCTGCTAGCAACCAAAGCAATCAAGCAGTTTTGGTGCAGCAACATTTTAGCCAAACAACAACCAGCAACCACTCGCCAACCAGTCAGGGAACACACGTTCTTGACAAACCCTACAATTTTCTGTTAGGTGTGAGTCACTTGTGTGGATGGTCGGCAAGATATGGCAGTGCTTCATAACAAGCATTTGATTCTGTTAAACAAAATATAAAAAATAAATTAAAGTTTTGTAGATGCTTGTTTTTTCTGCCCCATCAATTATTTTACAGTTGTTATGTCAAGATTTCTTTAGTCTGTATGACCGATTTTTGTTTGTTTGTTTATTTGAGAGTGACATGACAAAGTTATTTTCTTTTTCTGATATTTTTGCCTCCCCTGGTACAAAAAATATAGAAATAAAAAAGAAACAAAAAGAACAGAATTTTCAAAACTGATATCGCCATTGGCAATTAAGCATACCGCATGTCCATCACTATTGGTCAAGAATTATACAAATGGAAAATATGTGTTCATTAAAAATCTATCAATTACAGATTTTTGAAAACAATTTCAAAACTGCATTTGCAGAAGTCCCTCCCCCTCCCACCCTGCCCGCCCGGTGAACCTAAAAGAGTGAACCTCCCTATCAATTACACCAGTTTTCAACTCTTTTAATTTACTGAGGCATGCAGGATCACGAGACACGCAAAAGATGTAATAACTTCACAGCATGCAGTCCCCCATTACAGCTAACTAAGCAAGTCAGTAGCAGCCTTTTATGACGGAAGATGGCAAAAAAAAAAAAAAAACTAAGGGGAAAATCACATCTGATCACATAAATGTTGGAAAAACAAACATGGAGGAGGAGTGGATAAACTTAACAATTTGGGTTCGACTCCCTCAGGAGGTAAAAGAGGTGTTTAAGTGTTTGTGTGTGTGAGTGAGTGTGTGGATTAGTCGTGGTCGCTCATTTATCCATGCGTGCGTGGTAAAGTATGCATTCCAGTGAGTGGGGAGAGAAGCACTGTGAGGCAAGAGATGGAGTGAGTGAGAATCAGTCACTGTTAAACCACATTACAACAATTAGGCAAATGTGCCCCCCAACCCATTCCCAACTGTCGTAATACCCCCTCCCTCCGATGTTCGCACTCTGCCTGCAGCAGAGTCTGTATGCAAGGCTGCTGAACTAGAAACAGCTCTTCAAACAACTGACTGAACGTTTGGATTAACCCTCTACCTCCTAACACACACGTCAGCTACCAACGGTTTGATGACCCGTGTCTTTCCTGGAAACTGCATTAGCAACTTTAGCAACACGGTGGAGGCATCTGTCTGCACATTCTTAAACACTTAGTGGTTCAATTTAGGATTAATACAGTGGATTCCAACAAGTCAACAAATTGGTGAAAAACCATATTAAACCACACCACCTTCAAGGTTTAATCTTTCTTGGATTAATTTCCTTGAGAGTTTTAACAAGTTGAAGATTTATAGATAGAATATCGCACACAACATTAGGAGCGTTTTCAAGAACTTCAACCTGATCGGTCAATGCAAAACTAAAGTTGGCATCACAAACCTGAGAGAACTGCTCATCCATAAACCTGTTAAGCAATTCTTCATAAAGCAGTTCAACATAAAAGCGTATCATTAAAAGCTCATTTGGCCACTTGAACATTTAGCCTTGTACCTTGTTAATGAGTTCTTAGTCTGGCAGGTACTTAGGGTAGGAGTTTTTGATAGCCCGCAACAGCAGCTCAGTAACGCAATGACTGATTAATACATTAATAAACAAGTGATGGCAGACACAGCATGGTTTGTGGGACTGCGCAAAATTTTTAGCGAGTGATTTATCGGTGGCGTCCCATCACAGTGGCCTCCGTGCAATCTCCCCACCTCTTGAACTGCAAGATTTCAGAGAAAGACGCCAAGCTGGAAATAAGCTGAAGCTAAAGATGTAGAAATATGTTTTTGGAAAGGACTGGGAGAGTGGTGCGTGGGCAGAAACTAAAAGAGATCGCAAACCAAACATGTACAGGAAGGTTTGGCAAAACACCAAGAGTTCCCACTCATAACTTCATAATGTTAAACAGCAACGAAAGGAAACAGAACATGAAAATTTCAGAACAGACATTTAAAATGACCAGCCCGGCAGGTCAAATCGGTCAACTCACAGAAGAGAAACCAGTGAAATTACTGGTCAGAGGTCAAGGAGAAAGGAAAAGCATTACTGAGATAGGAACCAAGTTGCCACAGCAAAAATTAAATTGTCCAATTCTGGTAATAGTTTATTAGAATCCAGTCAACTGCAGCACAGTTTCACTGTAGCATAACAGTCCCAAATTCCTTCTCTCCACAACATCCCAAAATCTAGGCCAACTTGAGTCCCGTAAGAAAAAAAAAAAAAAACAAAAACACCCCACAGTCCTCTAATTTGTTACCCAGTGATGCCAATGTAAAAGTCTGTGGCGAAATGCAACTGAAAACTGGATTTCAATTAATTACCACATTTGACAAAAGATAAATCAGTTTCTCTTATCTGTTTTCTAAAGTTCTAAAATCCTATATAATCCTTTTAATGCATTACTTACTTCAAATAGACTCCCTCTGTGGTATTTCACTGGCTCAGTGGTCTGAAACCCTGCTAATAAGCCGACATTACTTTCAGACTCTCTTTGAATAAAAACATCACCTCGAGTCCTTTCCAGTGTAAAATGCAAGCCAGTTTAAGAGCCGCTTCTAAATGTCATTTCCAAATCTTGGGGTTTCTAGGTGAGGTTTTGCATAACAAGACAAGTTAACGCCTGGATTTTTATTCAGAACACACACACACAAAGGAGTGCCTCACAGAGATGTCACCTACAGTGCTAAGTGGTTGCTTTGTTACCCAATGGTTTGACACAATAATCATTTGTAAAATTATCCAAATGCTGGAGTTAAAGAAATAGCACAATATGCCATTTCTCATAAGTGTCATATGGCAGGGTGTGATTTGTAACCTTTAAACAATATTTGCATACATCTATAAGACAGAGGCTCTAAGGCAACCCTCCTCTGAAGCTAAAGGTAATATCCTTAAAATAGATACGTGGCAAACGCATGATGTCACACTATTAAATCCGAGCACACACAAATGCTTTCAACAAAATATTGGCTAAAAGAAAAATCATATAACGTATGCAACAGTAAGTCAGAGTATGTGGTCATACTTTGGCTGTGTACTGGACAAGGACATAATGCATACCAACAGAACTATGTGACGCCATGTCTCTTATTGTACCCACTTTTTTCTCCTTTGTCTAATTTCTAACCCTATTACATCAACAAACAGCAGCTATTAGAACTATTTAAATGTCAATTGAATATTTGAAAAACTCAGGGTAAAGAAAGTTTCTCTAAACTTTAGTGGCCGTCATTACTTTTGAAATTTCACTTTGTGATCTCAGTGTTGTTTGAGGTGGTGTGATTTTTATCATTTTTATTGGTCATTACAGGGTCTTCATCATCATAATACTCATCTACCAGTTTGTAGTTAGAAAGCATGACTCTGTTTTCCCAGCTGTAATGAAAGGGACAAAACTTAAAGTCCTGTGATCTAGATCAATGCTCCGTCCAAAGAAAACAAAAGGCACCACACACACGTTTGCTAGTGATCACTCAGCGGCGACCACATTAGGCCATCAGCCTCATACTTGGCTAGCAGATCTATGCTAACAATGTAGCTGCAGGGACCTCGCAGAGGTAAAAAGGTCATTAGAAAACAGAAATCAGACTGGAGCCAACAGCTGTGAAGTAAAAAAGAAAAATCAATGGCTAACTGAGATGTATAAGGAGAGAGTGGTGAACCAGAGGTGGAAAGAGGTCAGGGTGGCATGTGGTAGGGAGAAAGATGAGGGATACAGCAGGAGCTAGGGGGAAAATTAAATTAAATTAAATAAAAAACAAAAAATAACGCATCCAAACTGAGCCAATCAAATGTGAAATTAGGACAAAGAGAAGGTAGATGGGGGTGGGAGCCTGCTTCTTAAAAGTGAAAGGAATAAAGAATATTACTGTCCACCAATTAGCTGATACGTCTTTCCCAAAAAGCTACGCAGCATCTGAAGCATGAAAACACGATGTTAAAAGAACAATTCTCACCTCTGAGAGTCACACCAAGAAGTAATCTGAATCTACTCTAAAACTGGGAAAAGCATGTATTATGCATTGGCCTGTACAGTCTAGTTAATGCTTTGATAAATGAATGAAAACCTTCTATTGGCCATCAGGGCTGTGATTATTGCCAGGCTGAATGTGTACACATTTCACCTTCTCAAGTTCCTCGTGCCTGGAGGTCTGACATGCCGTGAAACTTAACTTCTTTGCAGGTTTGGAGGAAGTAGCAGCTTTGATGGACCAATCATTTGAGGCACATGGTCTAAGATGTTTCATGACCACCTCTACATCTACCAAACTGGTTAAATCACACACACAAAAAAGACACCCCTCCACAACACAGTTGCTTTTGGATTCACTGTAAAGTTATTTTATTATCGAACTTGGGGAGGGGAAAAAAAAAAAAAAAAAAAAAAAAAAAAACATGTGGAGAGACTAGAAGTTCCAATTTAATTAGTATGCTTTCGGTGCACTCACACTCCATTATTTGAGAGGCTCAAAGAGGTCTATCAAAGCCAACGCTGGCACCGTTTGCAGTTAAGGAAACAATAACGACAGAGATAACGCTCTCCATTACAGTCAGAGCTGGAGGAATCCGTCTCCAGATAACCTCCATTTGATTGGACACTTTAATCAAAAGGACCAAATGTCTGTGTTCCAATCTCATTATGCAGCAGAGCAGAGGAGAACACGCTATTGAATTAGCTTCAAAGTCAGCCTGGAGCCTTCGTGCAGCATTGTGTCTGCACATGCAGAGTTGCTCTGCCATGACTCTTGCTTATTAGTGAGTACCGTCTGGCACAGAAAGGACCGAGACCGAAGTGCATCTAAGAAACTTTACCAGAGATGCATTTTTGTCTTGGATCACTCACTTTTAACCTTTACATTTATTGTAAACCATACAAATTGAAGCTGTCACCTTTTATGCATTTACATATCGACTACTCTACCCTATTGAGATGGCCATGTAGTGTTACTGAGACAAAAAGCAAGTTATAAAACATGAGCTGTAATTGCCAGCTTCTAGGTGCCGGTGTTACCATAAACAACAGCTCAGGGCGCCTGGAACACTCTGCCGCCATAAACAGAAACCAATTGAAGGCCGAGGCAGGGAAATCGCTGGGAGGACAAAAAAGAATGCTGCTGTCAAAGTTGGAAAGCTGGCCAGTAAATAAAGTTAGCTTTGATTCCTGTCCGCCACGCCAGGAGGCTAAACTGCGGTTTCTCAGATGTGTGAACTTAAAGGTTGGAAAGTGAAGATGAATAGTGCAAACTCTGGTGCTGAAACTTTTCACTCTTATGACACACTCTCCCATAAAAACTAATAAAAAAAGGTCCAATGTGTCTAATATCAACATGATAACATACTGATAAAGTACTTTTGTTTATGTTTCTGTGAGCTGAGTGCACTCTGCATGCCAACACCAACTTCTTGATCACTTAAGAAAAAAAATAAATAAAAAAAATAATACTTGCTTGTTATCATCATCCCCTTATTACTTGTTCACTTAAAAAAAACTGAGCAGATACATTTGTGTTGGAAAAAAATAGGAAACCCGACTCATTCTTCTCCAATACTGATATGATGTATTGGATCAAACACAAAGCAGAACCACTAAAGCCAGATAAGGAAAGCAGCCTAAGTAATGCAGTGTGCAACATTATAAAGCGTGCAGATATATCTCGCGTATTGCTTGTGCAGATGGTCTGCCAAGGGGCCGCTGGAAAAGGGCCCTCACATAGGCCTTTCTATTGCTGTGCACTACTATGGGATTTTAGCTTTGCGAGCATATACTGATAACATAAGAAAAATGGTTACGCCAGACACCCTGCATATGAGTTTAAAATGGGGAATCATTGCTTTTTGCTTCTACTTTATCAAATTTGGGATTCAGTCTTCAAGAATTTACATATCAGCAAACCGGTAAAGGATGTACCAGAGTTTATCTATTTGAGCAGTAAGGTGACAACAGACGGTGATTTTGACAAGGAGCACAACATCACGATAAGGCGATGTTTGGAGATCCACTAGCAAGAGCTCTAAAGTCGAAGGCTATTATGAGCAATGTCCTTCGTCAGTGTTCTCCCATCTTTAGGTCAAACATCCTCACAAATGAATCTCTCTGAATGGATTTACACTCACTTTAAGACAGACAGTCCTGCTATGCCATGGAGATGACTTGACGTGTCTAATGTACACTACCCAGCTCACTAGCCAGAATTGCTCTGTACAGGATGCGTCTACAATGTTATTTTCTTCTGTCTGTACAATAAAAAATAAAAAATATATATCAGTAGTATATCAAACTTCTCATTTCAATGAGCAATTGCAACATTCCTGCGAACCGTGAAGCAGATGCTAAGAATGCATGTGTTGGCCAAACTATGTGAACAGATAAGATACTCCAAATAAACTGTTACACTAACTACCCCTTTATAGATGTGAGGAGTTACTTTCCTGTCTAGCAATCTCAGAGAAATCTAAACACACTAATGGGAGGCACTGATGGCTACAGTCAGATGAATCACCAGACTTTAAAAACATATGAGCAGAAAAAGGGACAGTGAGTAAGCTGAACGAGGTTAAAACAGAGAAAAATGCCCAAAACAGCAGTAAGGAGAATACATTAGTCTGTTAAATGTATCCTGCTTCGAGCTCATTTGTCAGAGATAAAGAATATTCAACAAGCCTATACTTCAACAGCAACAGCAGGTGTTGCTGTCAGAGTACTGATCAATGGTGACAGAGAACAAAAGAAATGTTGCAGAAGACTCAAAATGTTCCAGAGAACTTTAAACCCCGAGTGGAAACCACTCTGCTCTGGGCAAGATGAGTGAAGCTGGACAGTCTCTGCCCATTCAGAAAATCAGCCACAGCTTTCCAAATGAGGCTCTTTAATTGGTCTTTCAGTGGGGACTGGGCATGGCTTTGTTGCCCCAATTCTCTCTGATCAATAGCATGACATTTCTGCTGTTCACTCTTCTAATTACATTTTGGGGCCAGGAGAGTTTTCATTCTGCAGCTGTTCCGATTTAGCTCCAGTAAAAATATCAAGAATAAGAAACGACAGCTTGATTAAAATATAATCTTGTGCCATACTATGCAAAAAATATTACTAAAAAAACAAAACTTTTGTGAAGCTAGGTTCCTTTCCTCAGCGTTAACCAGTGTGTAATGGGCTTGCACTGAAAGTAAAATGTGTTTCAAATGTTTTTCAACCCTCATTTACACACGTGAAATGTCATAACTACCTTAGGGCACCACACTATTCCACTGAAGTACTTTGGTAATTTTGATGGGCATGGCATTGCATTCAAAACAGCAAAAAGCCTTTGCAGAATTGCACGACTGGAGATAACAAAAGGCTGTGTAAGAACTTTTTTCCATCTTGATCCTGCATTTAATTACATAAATTTATGGATGAGCATGAACCCGATGATGAATGTATGCAGACGTGCATAAAGGAAGGGACAACAGAAGAATGGGAGAGTGTGCGAGTTTTATATACAACCCCAACAACTCAACTGACACAGCAATCAGAACTCGTGGGGACACCAATGACTGTGTCACACAGGTAAAGAGGTCAATTACAGATGTACCCAGTTGCACTCTTCTTGGTCGATTCCAATTTCTCATTTTTTAAAAGTCTGACATAATCCAGCTCTTGCTGATTGTCACAAATTTTATGTTCATGCTCATATCAAACACTTCATAGCATAAGCTCTTTTTCCCAAGTAAGAAACAGGTGGTCAGACTTTTTACCACATCTTAACTACTAGACAGAGTTTGATCCACAACTTAAGAACTCATTTGCAGTGTACACCACTTCGTCTAACATGTTTTACATGTCCACACGAACATCTTGAACTACACCTCCAGAACACTGCTGACTGCGCTCAGCAGATTAGTCACTTTAACTTTAAAATTACTTACATGCCAAAAAAAGATTTATGAACCAACTGAATCTAAACTCCAGGCCTCGAGTGTCGGTGTCCTGCAGGTTTTAGATCTCACCCTGGGTCAACACACCTGAATCAAATGATTAGTTCATTACCAGGCCTCTGGAGAAGTTCAAGACATGTTGAAGAGGTCATTTAGGAATTTGAATCAGCTGTGTTGGATCAAGGACACATCTAAAACCACCGGCGCTCGAGGCCTGGAGTTGCCCACCCCTGCACTATAGCCAATATATTTTATTTACTGGAAGAAATGTATTAGTCCCCCCGCCAACAGTACCCCTTTATTTTGCTTTAGATCTTTATATTGCATGTTCCTACCAACGGGCGTTGCTGACCAGCTAAAAACGGTCCGATTCTGGTGAGCTCACAATCAACTGGTGGATCTCTAGGGATGGACGGTCCATTTGTGATCTGTGATCAACAGTGTGCACAAACGCACCCATTTATTTTCAATTAAGTGAGCCAAGAGCGCCAGTGTGAAGCATTAGTATCAAGTTAACGCTAAGTCAACCCTTTTCTCCTGAGACAAAAATCAAGCTTCATATTGACCACATTACATCACCGACCTCATGAGGCTCCAAAGTAATCATGTCATCATAAAGCAAAGTGGAGTGAGACGTCTGCCTTGGGATCAATTACAGTATCAACTTACAGATGAACACACACACACAGCAGCGCTGAGCTTTATAGATGGTAGTGGTAACCTACTCCTGACCTCAGCTTGACTGAATGCAGTGAGCCACTGCCAAGTCTGCAGCTTTAGACACAGCTGGAATAATAAGTCACACACTGCAAAGACACAGTCATCAAAAAGAATGCATGGAAGCCCAGAAAAGGAAAGATGAGCACAATATGCTGTGATGGGGGGGGAGCAGCAAACTAAAGTGTTAATGGCCTTCTTCATTGAGATCCCTGAAGGCGAGTATTGGCATTGACAGAGACGTTACACCAACACGTCTGGTGATTCCCTTTCATTTTCCCATTTCTTCTCCTCGACCGGTCCGACTAACTCAGAAATGCTGAGGCACCATATGGCTGCATGCTGCGGCATGTACTACTGGGGAAAATCATTTGGATAGCCTCTGTGACTGGAGCGTCATTTATATTCATTTGATATGTGGCAGAAAAGGAGATGGGATGAAGGGGTGAGATCCTCTCTGAGGAAAGCTGCTGATGAATATCAAGATCCAACACCAGCAAGCAGATGAAAGCAGGAGACCGAGTCTGTCTGAATTAGTTTGTTAACAGCAACTAAATCGTAAAAAACAAGCATAAAGTGGTCGCGTGCAACTAAAAAAATAATTGTGATAGCAGTAGTCCTACAGCTTCATCTGTACACTACGTCTGGTCTCGTGTTCCCCAACATAATAATGACAGCAATAAAGTTATTTTTGGAAGTGAGAGAACCTTTTATTAAGTACAGTCTCTCTTCACGCTCTTAAACAATAAAATCACCAAGGGAAGGGCAAAGAACAGGATCCTCATCGCAACATAAAC
This sequence comes from Oreochromis aureus, assembly GCF_013358895.1. Classification (NCBI taxonomy): domain Eukaryota; kingdom Metazoa; phylum Chordata; class Actinopteri; order Cichliformes; family Cichlidae; genus Oreochromis; species Oreochromis aureus. Next base: position 12,258,490 of record NC_052946.1, on the reverse strand, counting down.
CAACTGTTTTTATTGGGAATGCGGATTGAGTTTGCAAGCACAACAAAATGCCACTGTTCTCAGATAGAGGTCCTTTCAGCAATGATCTACATCCTTTGATTTATCCGTTTATCTTTTTTAACCCAAAAGCTAGTTAACAAAGAAACGTCAGATTTGGCAAAGTTACAAACTTCCTGAATGCGTATCTCCGTTTCTCTAAAGCAACTTTCAAACTGAAAGTGACAATGATACTTGAAAACTAAACTTGGCAAACAGATGCAAACTTTCGATAACAGAAAAATACACGGGACAGAAAATTCAGCGCAGGCTACCTTGCACCTTCCCCGTACCTGGGCATCCACATTTCCGAACCACCGTTCTCATCATAAATATAAGCAGGTGAAGTTTCTCTGCCTCGCAGCACATTTATAGGCGTCGTCAACAATTACGTCTACTTCAGCATTATGTCAAGCAATAAGGCCCTCGTAAAGAATATAACACAGCAAGGCCTTCATTTCTGAAATGTTCCCACTTCGCCTTGAAGAGCGCAATAAACACAAAGTAAAAGCAGCTCTTAGCATAACAGTGCTTACAATATTGAGAATGTCCCATAAGCAGCAAGTTAAGAATAAAATACCTTAAGAAAACTCTTTTTTTAGGAAAAATAAATAAATAAAAAACCTCCTAATAACTGTTAAACAGCTTGTGAGGCTTCTCTCTGGGGGGGGAAAAAAAAAAAAGAGCCGGAGGACCGATCTTACCTTCACCTCAACTTGTCCGGTGCCGATCGTTATGTGCAGTGTGGGAATTCAGGCAGAGATCGGGCACTTTTCTGTCTCCTCAGCAAGTCTAGTCTGATTAAACCTGTATGGGACACTTGCTGCGAGTGTGTACAAACATGCACACATAAGCATGCACACTCAGCTGTCACATTGTCTTGGTGGGAAGGGCAAAGCACGGGCATGACTGTATCATCGCCAAAGTACTAAAAAAAAAAAAAAATCGGAGAAGCCGTTTCAAGTCTCAGGAGCCATCAGCCCACCGACACACGAAGGTGGGCGGATGCTTCACAGTTTGAACACAAAAACCATTTTTCCCCTCTTTTCTCAACATACTTTGTTAACTTATGTCAAAGGTTGGGAACATACCATTCTTTCAAAAATGGATGTGGCGGCCTGGGATCAGAGCACACATCTGTTGTTTGTACAGCTATTCTTTTTCCCTTTTTTCCAGAGTCCAGAGGCGTGGAGGAGACAAGGGGCTTTGAAAATGCTCTCCAAGTGCCTTAACAGTAGATGTGGAAGATCAAAGAGTAAGCAGAGGGAATTAAAACACACGTATGTGCACTGAAACTGAAACGAGGCCGCGCAAATGGGAAGACAGAAACTGGCCGCATGTGTAGAGGATGACATCAGACCACCCACAATCCAACTGAGCAGGTCCGACCACATGCGTCGCATTCAGAGCCCTTTTCATCTGCTCCGTTTCACTCTGCCAAACTACCCCTGATTGCTCATTTTACATCCAAGCTTATAAAACCGTTTCTTATTGCATTCCCGAGAGTTCACCAATACAAAGCCCTACCCAAGACAACTAAACAGATCAAACACTAAAATATGTCCGGGCCATCAATGCTCCTTTTACTGTTTTTTTTTTTTTTTTTTGGTAGTTCTATAACGCAGATGGATGTCCAGAGGAAAAAAAAATAGTTGATTGGTAGACTTAAGAAAATCTTGTTTGTCAAAACAGACTGCAGGCATGATTAATGCAAAGCTATTAGCCTGGTAAAAGCAATCCATCATAGCCTCAGAAGAGAAAGCATGGAGAGAGAAAAATAAAAGTGTGAAACTTCAGACAAGGATGAGTTATTGAGCAAAAGTGACTGAAGGGGGAGGAGACCAACCAGGAGAGAGACAAAGAGAGCAGGTGGAAGGGAAGAACAGAGAGAGTGATTATGCACAAGACAAAGGTAGTGTCAAATGAGACACACACCAAGTCACCATCTGCCTGCCTGCCACAGTAGTGGGGTGCACCGAGTCCTCAGATAACCTCTCTTTCTAATTGAACCTCGTGGAGCAGTGATTCATCAGCCAGTCAGTCCCACACAGAGTGGCACACAATGCTATTTCCACTATCTTTGGGTAACACTGAAGAGGAACACAAGGGCCTAACATCTGGAGTCCTCTAAGTACTCTAATGAGAAAGCACCCTGACTATTTCTCAGCAATGCTTCAGGAGAAGTGGAGGAGCTCCAGGAAAGTGAGGTAGGTCTAGCTGTCCAAGTATCCAAACAAACATTACACTGAATACTTTCTTTTTTTTACTAATCGTTGTTCACTAACAGTCTTTCTGCACATGTTCCAAATCAAAGCATGAAGTGCACGGCTCTTCATCAGACACAGTTTGTCCATGACTAGGATTAACTATTCAAGCAGACAGTCCACCACTTTTGGAATTATCATTGAAACTTGACGCTGATTACCTCGAACCCCTAGACTTTTCAGCTAGCACCACCAACAGGTGTTTTTCTTAAATGCCTTCAGTAGACACAAGCCAGGAGGACAGGAATGTGGTGAACCACAGCAACGGTTAGATCAAACCAGCGAAAAACAAAACACAGTCATATCCTGACAGTATCTGGACTCTTGCAGTATGTGCTCCAACTCCATGGTCATCTGGATGCAGCACTAGTACTAGTTTCAACATTTGGATCATTAACAAGTACACAAACACACTAAACTATGTGATAAACACAGTACCGAAGAACACCGCTGTGCCAAAGTACACTCTGTAAGAGAGGCACGCAGACTTGTCAGTTTCCCACTATGGAACAAGGTCAACATGATTCGGGGAAGTCTTTCGTCTGTTCAGTCAGCATTTCTCACACAGGGCTCCCACAATCCTCTGAAAACCCCGTTTCCAAGCCGATTCCGACACTCCCGAGCACAAGTTGGCTCGTTCATATCCCACACTCCTGCCTCTTCAGGTGTGATATGAACTCGAAAGTGTACTGATATATGATATTTTACAGGCAGTCTGTCAATTTCAGGTGTTTCAGCCAAGTAATTCAACAAGCTTGCTAGCAGATTGGCTGTCACATTACTGGCAGACTGTAGGCGGGCTGAGGGTTCAGGTACCGGGGACAGGAATGCAAGGCATATGGTTGTGATTAAACCAGGGGCGGCAGAGCGCAGCGTTTACATTAGCATGCTGCCTATGGGGCTGTGCAGCTTTATGGAGGTGCTGTGCCAGTCACCGCGCTCACTCTGCTGAGCTCTGTGTTTGCAGAGGCAGAACTGAAAACTGAAATAAGAAGAAGCAGCAGCAGTGTGTTTCTCTACCTGTGTGCTGTACCGACCAAGTTTATTCCTTTGCAATGACTGGCATCACAGCAGTTTTGAGGTCTCCAGACTGCAATTATGTTTAATTTGTTAAAAAAAATTTTTTTAAAAACAGTCAATTTCACTGGACAATTTCTATTGGAAAAAAAGCTTTAAATCTGAACATCAATTTTTATTACAGTCACCAGAAAGGTGTTGAAAGGCAACGGTTTGAAGGCGATAATCTTATACAGTACTGCCGAAGAAGGCCTTACTGTATCGACTTTGAACATAAAAGTGAAACGAGACCACCCCTGCATGAAAATTGATTCTATTACCACAGAAGGGCAGAATTCAAGTGAATGTAACTGCAAACCCGCTATAGGACTCAGAAAGTAGAAATGAAGGAGAGATAGATGGAGGAACAGAGGGAGTGAAGGATGAGCAGGGGAGTTGGTTTGAGTATGTTTACACTCCTCCTCTTTGAGCAATGGGAGGGAGTCATTAATACAGATGAGCACTCGCATCTGACACAAGTGAGCATGAATCAAATCCATCTTTCACACACACACACACACACACACACACACACAAATAGAGATTACACCGAAAATCCCTAGAAAGTCTCATGATCCATTTCATCAGCTACTCTGTGACACTGACATTGCTTCACCGAGGTTTGCTTTCTTCTAATGTTCTTCAGTTAGGCAGAAAAGGTGGATGAGCGTGTTGCATTCAGGTGTGAGTTCAGTGTGGGAAGAGCAGCGAGTGGTGACACAGAAGCACAAAAAGGCAATCGTGTCAAAGCAAGATTTACGTTAAATAAATGAATGAATATACTGCAATTACAGAGCAAAACACATGTTATAACAGGCCTACAGCCGACTCCTCTGAGGCTTTTTGGTTTCTCTCCATAGTCCAGCTACTAATGACCAGTCGCATTTAAGCAGGCCCAAGAGGTTTTCAGGTAACAGTAAGGGGCTACCCAGACTATTACTAGCATGAGACACAGAATCTCTGAAGTTTTTTTGTATTCTGGGTAATCTAAGAGCCTCATTTGGATTTAAAAAAAAAAAAAAAAGTCTACAACAGTCTCTATTTTGACATTAAAATGCCAAGAAAATCATCAATCATAAAACCACTTGTGTGGATAGTTTAAATCTGAAGAATAATTTTAGTTGCCCACCTCCACCACAGTAACAACAGCACAGATGAATTAAGAAAGAGCTAAAAATGAAAGAGTTCTGGCAGTTATCTGCTAAACTCTGCTGCAAGTTGACGGCAATACCTGCACGGGTGTCTGAAGTGAGCGTAGCATTTACTCCACTACTTTTTCTTCTAATACAGATGATCTATAGACCAGGTGGATCAGTGGGGGAAAAGGTTATGTTAAACAATGCTGTAAGGCGGTTGTTGAACCTTTCCAGTGTGCATGAACACTTGGAGTCAATATGAACTAAAATGATGCTTGCTATTCAATATAAAAAATAAACAATACCCAAATTGAGTGTTCAAAAATCTGTAGGTGTTAGTACCCACTCTAAGCCATAAGCAAGCACCTTCCCAAGTCATCGTTTTCATTTTCCAAATAACACCACAGAGTCCTATATTAAAATGAAGCCAATCCAGTTTTACATAAGAAACAGATTTCATTAGGCTTTTCTTTCATGATTTGAAATGGTATTTTGTCTAACATCCATCGGAAAGGACGGTTTAGTAACTGCTCTGACAGAGATTGGACACCATCTGGTGAGAGATGAGGGGCACAGTGCACCTGCAAAACCATTTTTCCTGCTTTCTATCACAGTCTTAGATGAAATCTTAAATGAAACAGCAGGTTGACGTCTTTTAATATCATTCCACTGTTTTCTTCCTGAGCATTAGAAAGCATTTTAAGTCTTAAAACACAGCCGGCAGAGGTGCTTCTGACAGCTGGATTACCTAAAATAAACGAGTTTACGATTAAAAAGTTTCAAAATGGATTGAAGTTGTATTGAAGTTTCTGTGCAGCTGCTTTTAACTTTCCATCCATCCATCAATCTTCCACTTATCCAGGCCCGGGTCATGAGGGCAGCAGCCTAAGCAGAGAATCCCAGACCTCCCTCTCCCCAGCCACCTCCTCCAACTTATCCGGGGGAACACCAAGGCATTCCCAGGCCAACCGAGAGAGGAGTAATCTCTCCTCCCCTTGTTTTGTAACTTTAAATGAGAAAAAAAGAAGCATCCATCCATAGCCCACACTGTAGGTACCAGCAGATTTAAACCTTTAATTTATGTAAGCAATCACATATCATATTAATGGCAAACACGCATATATAATCTCTCAAAGAGAATTCAAACCGTCAGTCCCTGTAGTACAACAACACACCTGAAGCCAAAACAGGACTTTAGAATGATTTGTAGCTGCTGTATATTAACACAGTCCACTTTGGGCTGATTAGACGGGGGATCGACAGCACACAACTGTTCCTTTGGCCATGAAATATAGAGGTAATATCTGCTGCCTTCGGTTGGAGGATCCTGACAGCTTAACGATTCAGTAAGCGCTGTCTGACAAACATGGAGCGTAACCACCCAATCCACCTCTCTATAATTCCTGTCAAATAAAAAATACATTTTAACAATGTTGTTGTGCTGTTTTTGCTTTATTTTTTACTTGGTGATACTTGTTATTGATGGTTTTCAGTGGTTAGGACTTAAGTCCCATAAAACTTTTCTCACAGTCCAAAAAGAGCCAAACAAAAAAAAGAAGCATGAGAGGCAGTTATTGGCCTAGAGTGCTTCCATGTTTGCTTAACAAACGATCAAATCTAGACAATGCAAATTCCACAATGTCAACTGGCTGGGCTTCTTATGCAACATCACCACAGCCACCATCCATCCAAGCCATGCGTCCAGTGACTTGTTTTGGCCTTGCTCTCATTCAAGGTTCACCTGCTGTGTGTCAGAAAACGTGAGAGCTCCACCACAGTGTCAACAAAGGATCTGTTTGGTGTGGGAACACAACGAAAGCCAGGCGCCCGGGACAACAGAAGAGGGGCTAGGAGGCGGACCAGGAGAGAGTGACGAGTCTGAGTACACAAAGACGAAATGAAAAAGCATTTAAGACAGAAAGATCTGAAGGATGGAAGTAGTAGCACTACACTGGGTATATCCTCATGTGATGTAATTGTATTCATGGCAATATATGTTTGGAGGGAGACAGGAGCATGTGACTGAACACAAAGATAGACAGGGATGGAGATGAAAGGAGGAGGGGTTAAGAACAACAGAGGAGAAGGCTGATTTGGTTTTAACACTGGAATGAGTCTCAGGGGAGAGGAGGGAGGGAAAGGGGGCTCCAGGCCGCCTCAGAGCTGTCATCTCTGTAAGGTTTGTTCAAGCTGACCGCGGCAGACGAAAGAAACTACGCACGCCCAGACTTTCTGACCCGTGTGGATTCTGTTCAATCAGTCGAGGAAACAGACAGATCCCAGGAGAGACTGAGCAAGAGAGCAAAATTAAGTTAAAATGGGTGTGAACTAAAATGCTAATGAGAGAAGAATGAGGCGATCCTTCATCCTCCTGGTTCCCACGCCTCAGGCCTCAGAACTCCCTGACCTCAGCTGGTAATTTTTATTTTTAAAGTGTTAAAAAACAAAACAAAACTGGGATTTGCTTCTTATTAAAGCACAAAATGAGGAGTTGCTAAGATGCGTTTTGGGCTGAGGCATTGTGGAGGCATCGGTGGAGCTGGGCTGGTCTGTGCGACTGCAGCCAAGCATGAAAGCTGGCACAGAGTTACAGTGTTCATGAAAAGGTAATGTAAAGATCATATTGACGTGACAGATGTTGCCAGCTTGTAACTGAAACAGCTGGAGAAATTTTCCAGGAGAACAGATCACCCAATACTAGCCAGTCGTGTCAGGAGGGCTGACGTTAATGAAGGAAAAGCTCAAGCCACGTCTCTCTAATTGCATTCTGAATTATTCACAATACAAGAGTGAGACTCTCTTTAATTCTAAGATAACAACTTCTGTTCTACAAGACGCTGCGCTGACAGTGATGAGCATGAACAAACTCTCCTCCGACTCTTCGTCGAGACCTACGTTGTCCTCTGCCTGTCACTCATCCTACTATAAATAGAGTGATGGGCTCTGTGGTTAGCCTAGCTGAGCTGCTGAACATCAGGTAGGCTGAAAAACCTCCCTGTACAGCTGGCACTTAGCAGGGCAGAAACACATCAGAAATGGACCAGATGAGCAGGTACACACAAACACGCACGCTTAAAAAAAACAAAACAAAACTCTTGTCTCTCATCCTGCCTCTGCTCCAATTCATCCAAGTGTCAGGCAGATGGGATGTGTATGTTTGTCTGTGTGTGCGTGTGTGTGTGTCGTCTTTTCCTGCCAGGAACTGAGTGGAGGTTAAGCCAGGATCGCAGTTTGAATGGGTGACTTCCCCACATATACTCGACATCTGAGGGACTATGTGCTCTTAATAAACTTCCCCTGGGAACGGTGACATAGAGCCAAGGCGCATGCGTTAATGAGTAAAAAAAAAAAAAAAAAAAAAAAAAAAAGAAACCGCCTTAGGTTGACATTTCATTAGCAAACAGTAGCTGAATACGGATCCATTGCTGACTCACATCCAGCAAGACAACCGCCTTTGGAAAACAGTATGAAAATACAGAGCCGATCCTATGTTTGGGACAGCAAAGCAAAGTCACTTTTATGACCTTGTTTTTGCCTCCTGGCGCTCGATGATTTAGGCAACATTAAAGAGCTGTATTTAGACCACGCAAAAGCATGTGTGCCAATGCACGGTTGCCAGCGCTCACACATAGAAACACACACACACACACACACATTACACACCCTGTGGTCAAGAGTCTGGCTACTTAGGGAACAAAGCAACACATTTTCCTCTGCTGTCTTTTACAATGGAGCGCAAAGTATGACATCATTTGTTTAAAGTTGCATTCAAATGCAACTGGCTTCCCTGCAACTGTTTTCCGGTGGAAACTTTAATGCCTTCCCATAGTTATCTGCTTCCCTTCAACTCTTTAAAGTAAACACTGCCTATTTTAAAGCGCACCCTGTAGTTGCTATGTGTTCATTCATTATGATCCCAGCAGCTCTAGTAATAATTACACCTCTATGCTAAAGATTAATCATGAGTGAAGTAAGTTGCCATCACAGTGTTTTCCAATGTTAATCCCTTAGTCTTCTCTCTTTGGCGCGGCACAGATGAACAGAGGCTGGGACTAAGGAAAGCCAGCCTCCCTTTTGGGGAACAAAGCTACAGGGAAGCACAAATTTCCATTCAGAACTGCCGAATAAGGAAAAGACAGAATGTAAGTAAAATATACAGAGCTTAGAGCAGCAGTCTCCAAAATGCTGCAAAATAACTTTCAAACTTTTCTGTTTTGGTTAAGTGACACAGGATAGCCATTTCATTAGGAAACAGAATGCACTGACACCTCAGTGGAAAATTCCAATTTTGGTGATGTCTGGCACATTCAGCTTCCCCTCTGCGAATATCAGTCAGCCCACCCCAAAGCGCTGAGTACTTAACCCAAAACAGACCATTCATAAGCTCAGTACCTGAATACTTCACCCAGTAGGCCATCTCTACTGGCGTTAATGTGCTTCTGTTTAAAAAAATAACACAAATGTCCACAAAACAACAGAGTGTCTAAGACCCAACTCCAGCCAGATGTGCAGAGGCTCTTGTACCCTGCTGTCTGTGAAGAGATATGGCAGGAATGTGCTCTGTCCATATTCAGGCAGCCAAACAAAGTTATCTGCCTGCAACATCATCAGACTAAAAGCTTCTCGCTCTCCCCACCACTGTTTATCTACCGCTTTTCCAAGGCCCTGTGTGTGTCCGGAAAGATTTTATTTAGCAAATTAGCCATGCCCCCGGAGATGACCGGAGCCTTGGAATTCAGGACCCCGTTGCCAGGGCAACCTAAAGGTCACCTGACACCAATCACCTCGGACGTCATGTTTACCCTGTTCAGATGAGCAGCTGGGATAAAAGTGGATGGGACGGAGAGGGCTGGAGAGTGGCATTTTAACCAAGGCTAAAGCCACGTCGGCCTCATTTAAGTGCCGTCCACAGCGAACATGTGACGCTTACACTTTAAACTACGACAATTCAAATATCACGCCCGGCGCGGTTTGACTGCCCGCAGGAATTTGCATTCCCCAGCATGATAACATGCTGTGGAGGGAGGCGGGGGTGAAAACAGGGACGTATCTAGGCGTGGCCACATTTCCAGGAAGCGTAGCAGTCTTTCTAGTCTTTATCTCGCTCTTACGAGGCTTCTGTGACGGAGCACCTGCTGACAGGTGCTGCACAGGTATGCCGCAGTTTCACTCCAACCTGTCCAACTAGCTCAGCTACAGGAACAATGGCAACATATTACACACCACACACACACCACCCCTCAGGGCAGTTTAAAATTGGAATTGTTTTCTCAGTTTTGCTCACTGATGAAAAACTAGTTCAGGATGCTGCTTACAAACTGAATCCCTACTGAGAATAACTTCTAGTCCGTCTTATAGACTAGCGTTCACTTATCCTGTCCCTACCATTTTCTTCCATTTTGATTCACCCAAATAGTTTTGTACTGAACTTAATGTCTGACACAAGCCTGTCCTTCTGCTGTTAACTAACAAGAGAGGCTGATGAACAACAGAGAAAACAGCCCCGACTGGCTGTAGAAGATTCCAACCATTCCTACCAAAAGGACAATGAACTGGCTGTCGGGTGCGTGACACTAATAAAACACACCAACGCTCCGGCAGAATAGGCGGAGTCTTGAAAATGTGAGAGCTCAGGTTGATTTCAGACAGTTTAAACGTATTTGTAACAGGTGGTGATTACACAAAGGTCTGGTGCTGCGCCTTACATGTAGGTATGGGAGAATAAGCTCAAAATGTAGCCTATAAACCTTTGTAATACGCATTTTATTTTAAACTCTCAAACGGATATTGTCGTCAAAAAAAAAAGAAAGAAAAAAGGCAGAGATAAAATTGAGACAAAAAGGGAAAGTTATGCAAGGAGAATGTTCTGAATGCTCAGTCTTGACGTGTACTGTGGCTAATCTTTTATCTGTCCAGGAAAACAATCTCAATAGAAACCAACCTGTGAGTCACATCATTTCATTATCATCAGCCAAAGAAAAAAATAAAACAAACTCATGGCATGTGTCAGGTTTCAGATGAAAGCCCTGTAATTAGCAGTGTCAGGCAGTTTTATCAGCTTTTATAAACACACCCTTCCGAATGTTTCATGTACTGGGAAACAGTGCCCTATCGATGAGTTAGGCAGGTCGCTGTGGTACTTTACCAGTCTCAAAGGGTATCTGGCAGCTCATTTTGCCTTTATACTTTCAGCCTATCCAAAATAATGACGCCATCTGCTATCACTTTGCTAGTGGACAACTCCCTTGCTCTTATTTTGACAGTTCAGTCACAACTAACTGGCTAGACCCAGCCCTTTTCTAACTTCCTTGGCTCACTGGCGAGGTTTGCTGTTGTGACCGTCGTTGATATCTCCGGACTCTCTTCGCTTACAGTCAGACGGCCTCCAACTCCACCGTCTTGGACAGCAGCTGACAGTAGTCCTTGTTCTGCTCTGGGGACTTTTATCTTTATTGGCCAACATATATAAAAGAGAAGAAAAACACTGAATGCAGCTGGCAGCTACTTTTAAAGTGGAATGTTTTTTCTAACAGGTTTTATTTAATCCATGAGTTGATGCTGCGAGTTACACTCCAAATAGCAGTAGAACTCTTCAGTTTGTCTTTATTGGCTCTCATGCATTAAATACACCTCACCTCACATGCTCACAGGCAGCATGACAATGCCATATACGGCAAATACCTTGCTTGTCATGATAAGCAAGGTAATGGCTTTGCTATGATAACATTGTTCAAATGTGTGTTTGGCACCTTCTTTGACCCTCACGAGACTTGAGACTAACGCAGTTCAACACTTGTAATAAACTCTCACAGTAACACTGTCCCCAGTCGTGAGAAGTCGACTCCAAAACGTTGACTCCACTCAATGTGACAGAAAGCGTGTACTACTTGTCCACAGTGACTCAGCATGCAACTAGGCCACAATCCAGTTCCAACTGTCCTCTTATCAGTCCATTTACATCAAGAAGAATAGAAATCAACTACCCCTGAAAAGAAACAGTGTGTCTGCATGCACTCAGACCCAAGAGCCCCACAGGGAAATTAGATTTCTTGTCTAATTTATGAGCTCTGGAGCCCAGTAGAGCATGAGGACATGGAGGGCCTTCAAGTGCTCACCAGCAATCTTCCCCCTATTTGTGCCAATGAGTTTTTAAGAAAATGGTGATTCTCAATGTGTTAAACAGATTGGTGCAATACATCACCAGTATAGGAACTGTCATTTCACAGCAGTTCACGGCAAGGTGCATTCATTGGGAACATCACAGAGGGAGGAGGAAGGGCCGGAGATCTCAAAGAGACATCATATTAAAAAAAAGCATGCTGATGCTGCACATTGCTGTTACAATGATGCAGCTGGCTGAGGAAGAGTCACTTCCAGGAGTGGTGAGAAAGATAAATTCTGTTCAGCAGTCCGTATGGCACTCACTCACAGCACACAGACTCGTTTTTATGGGTTTTCTGCAAGAATACGCGTCACATTTGTACGAAGTATTTACCCTGAAGGCACGCATTTATCAACGAGCTAGAAGTTTTTATTCCCCTTCTTCTTTTAAACGGGCCACAAATTTTTCTGCAACAACAAATGCTATTAATTTGGAATCTTTCTGTTAATTCAGAAGATCGGTGACATTTGGTCAAGGTGCAGCAGCATTGGCTGGAGTACTGACTATACTGTGGCCTGTAAAATAACTGCTACTGACACACAGCAGACACCTGAGAGACCAAGTTACTGGTATGGGCCAGGCCTAGCTATGTAAACACTGCATTCCTGCACCGCAGAGCACGGGGAAACTGTGGGGCGTGTGTGTGTGTGTGTGCTCATGCAAACTTAATGATGTCCAGTTATTAAACAGAAAAAAAAAAAGTTGTGTGTACTTATTTTCATGTACGTTTATGCAAATGTATGAATTTCACCCCACAGGAAAAAGTAGTAATGGGTCATTACTTAGCGACAAGAACGTAAACTGAACATACAGGCATGATAACACAGGTTTATGTTACCATTTATGTGTATGGGTATCTGATAAGGCTCGATGCAGTGCACACCACTGGACACTCGGCATACCATCACATCTGCCCATTTTTTGCTAGTTTTCTAAGAACCCACAATATGGGCATGTACAAACGTAACACTGCAGTGGGAGATTTATTTCAGAGAGTTAAGTGACAAATTTAGATGCCATGAACACACGTACACACAGCTCTGCCCCAATTTGATAATGCAGTCTCTAGTAATGAATAGTTGTTAGCTTGTGATGCCTGCATGTTACTTCAGTTACAACTACAAAGGTTTACAGCCTGTTTTCAATAAGTCTGCATTGTTTCAGTAAAGTCTATATTGAAATCTGAGCAATAAAACAAAGCTTATGTCAGTATTTGTTCAGTGCAGTGTAGGAAAGGAAACGAAGCCAGTAACACGAGTAGTGGATGGTGTGAAGCCTATATGTAAGTCTATATAAGATGGAATGAAACATAAAAAAAGGTAATCAATACAAAATACATTTTAAGTAATCCTCTGCACTTTTTACTGACCTTGCAGTTGCAAGGACTTAACTTAGCAGTCATCGTGCATTTGTTAAAGGTATGCCTGGGGTGACTTATTTTTGCTGCATGAACCCATTATACTTTAAATACTACTTTTCTTTTTTTACTTTTAACTCCAGTATTCTGTACCTTATGAACCAGGATGTAGTCGTGTATTTGTTTTGCAAGTTTTGCATGTTGGGTCCCCCCTTCACCCAGCTCATAACATAAATTGGAGACTGAGCCTGACCAAAATAACTTTTGCCGACTAAAGCAAAACAACCTGTTGCATATGTTTGCCTGATGTTTCACTGATACGAGTGTAAAGTAACCAATTCCGTATCAAACAGCGTGTTGGTTAGTTCAAGTTGTGTCAGAATGCTATGATGAATCCATATTACACCTGCTTTGGGAGGTAGTGCAAAATCTACCTTAAGATTTAACTGAGTCAAATGCACACAGGAACGAAGGAGAAAAAGAAAAGAGAAAGTCATGGCAAAGATGTGCACTCTGTCTTTAAATAAGTGGATCATAATTGTAAAGGTGTTGAAATTTGCATATAAAGTGCTACAATACTAGCCTTAAACTTCAAATTCCTACATCTGTCACAATCGTAAGGAACTTCTGAAGTTTGAGAACTCCATCACCCTCTATACGTGTGTCAAACAGACATTTCAGACGTTAACATCTGTAACTGATGACGACAGCAGTGAGAGTCGATGGACACCAGTAACCTTTTAATTAAGACTCAATCCTTTTCCTGTCTTTGCTAATTAGTCTCCACTTGTCTAATTAAGATGCCATCATTAAGCTGTTACAATTTTACTCACTGCCTGAGCAGGCCTGTTGAAGAAAGTGGAGGACAAAGACTTTATAACGTAGCTTTCATACCATATTGTGTACTGACCTTTAAGGGTCCATATGTATTAGTGACCTTTATGTTCCACTATCACACACACAAATGTTCAGCATAACTTTGTGCTGCCACGGTGCCCAGCGACACAAAGACAACCAAAGGAGCCAGCCTGTCCCAGAGCTGTACTGTGCTTTCAAGGCCGTGCCCAATCACTCAGAATCAGATCAGATGCTATCTGCAAATTATTTGTATAATCACAAACGAAACCACACTTGCTATGACCACAGGGTGAACAGGAGTCCTTAGACAGACATTAGCTGTTTGGATGATAAGTTGTTAGTTGTGTGACCCTCATCAGTGTTTTGTGCCTGGTTTACTCAAGATCGCACAGAGTCAAAAAGGTTTATTAGACCTTCCACCTTGTTAGTTTTTCTCTGCATGTAGCGGGCAAATTACAGTGAGAATTTAACAAGTCAAAATTATACAAAAGAATTCCCAGAACTACAAAAAAATAAACAAATAATTAAATTAAAAAGTCAGTTTAACTACTCAAATTGGGGCCTTTTAACTGTAACAAAGTGAGCTCATCTGGGTCAGCGCTGCATGCAATTCCATCTGAGCTCATTAAGTTTTAGTGAGACTTTAAAATATCTCTAAATGGTTCAAAAACACTAGAAAAAACACACATTGTTTCAGAACTGTTCTAGACATTAGTAGTCTGCCTACTTACTGATATTTAGAAATTCAGTAGTATTTCTAAATATCAGTCCATGAATAGTTTCACTGAAGTGTTTGATGGTTCTGTTGATACGTATTGAGCCACAGGACCCCTACATTCAAATTCAAGTGCATAATCCTAGCTATGGTGGCTGCTGTTGGACATTCTTCTCTGGCCACCGTTAATCTGTATTGCATGCAGGCTTTCATTTCGCTGTTTACCTCAGCTGTAAATATGTCTACATTGTCAATATGCCGGGTGTCCACATCTATGTACTCTGGATGAGGCTATAAAACTTTGTGATAGGAGTCCAGTATAAACTGATGAGTCACTGAAGTTGACTTCTGTCCAATAACAGTGATACTAAGTGACTTATTGAGAATATCCTGAACTCTTCTGCTGGTAAGTGCTGCTGTTTTAGCTGCTGTTAGCTGGTGTTAGCTGCTGTTAGTCACACTAGTAAAACTTTCTTTCCAGCGGATCTAACATTGTTGGACTCAGACACTTGAACTCTCATATGATGTGAGTAGTGCTGGGCGATATGACGATATATATCGTGTGGACGATAGAAAAGTTTCTATCGTGCCATTTGTCTTCTATCGTTTATATCGTTTCTAACCCGAATTTTACAAATTATTACATAAAATATATCATTAACCCTTTACAACTCCGTTTTCCCTAACTATTTTTAAATCCCTGTAGAACTGTAACCACGTAAGGTAGCGCAATAATGTTTTTTTTGCATATGACACTGTAGGAGTTGTACTTACATCTTATTCCATTAGCTTGCCCTAGGTCACGGTTTTCTTCCACATATAGCTTTGCAAAAAATTGCATAAAAAACACTTCCAGCAACAAAAACACAATATTCCAGACTTGCAGCAACAAAAACACAATATTCCAGAAACAGGCTTTGCCGATCCGATCAGCTGTTCAAGTCAGCGCGAACTATCTTATGTCCACCATTACCTGTCCGAAACCGGAAGTGATGTCATTTTCATGGAAAATGTAGTTTTTAAGCTTCAAAGTCTATGTTGGTATTTTTAAAAGTCATGTTTGACTTTATGCTCTTCTGTATCGCTTTCTGGGATGCTTAGAAGTCAAATTGCACTGTTGTAAATAGTTTATTTTGATGCACATGCTGTGTTTTTGCAAATTTGCATTTATTTATTTTCATTTTTCCTGTAGTATATAAAAATTTGTGCATCTCAAAAATAAAACTATGAAGACACTCAAAATAAATAAATGTAAAGATAAGCTCTGGCGGACTTGGTTCTATGGTAGGTCTTAAAGGGTTAAATAGCCTGTGCAAATATATTAGTGTTGTCTTCTCACTATACATACTCTTAACTTTATGCAAGAGAAAATAAAGTATAAAAAAATGATATTTTTCGCAAAGAAACTCTGTCTTGTGGTTTCGCAAAATGGTGCTGCTTTACGTGCACCCGGATTTGCGACATGCTTTACAGTAACTCAAAACAAAGACTGCACCCTCTCCACTCGCTGTTTAAAGACTGCATACTTTCCAGATGACCACAGGTCAGGTGGTATATCGTGATATATATCGTTATCGTGATATAAAATAATTCATATCGTGATAAACATTTTTTCCATATCGCCCAGCACTAGATGTGAGAATGTAATCGAACTGTTTATCAGAGTGAAAGTCTGACTTCAGGTCATTCAAGCCCCTTATTAGCTGGCATGATGTGCTGCTGTTTAGATAACTTGTTGTCAGCCATCTGGAGATCAGAGTAGGGAGGGCTACACACATGTAGCCCTCCCTGCAAAAATTTTGGGAATACATAAGCATGTTTTAATGTGTTAGAGCAGCGGTCCCCAAACTTTTTTGCGCCACGGACCGGTTTATGTCCGAAAATATTTTCATGGACAAGCCTTTAAGGTGTCACGGATAAATACAACAAAATAAAACCAGTACTTGTACCAAAAACAAGAAGATTTATTCATAACACACGGGAAAAGACCCAGGGAAACAGAGTTAACAATAAAAAAAAATAACCATAAAAACCCTGAAAACCATAAATTTCACACCTGAGCCTCAACTCTCGCGGCCCGGTACCAAATGTGGCCCGGGGGTTGGGGACCGCTGTGTTAGAGCACCGACTTCAGCTCAGAACAATAAGCCTGAGGTGGGGAGGAAGAGGATGAGGTGGAAATGAACGAGGAGAAAAGAGACCAGTGGTGGAAGAGGAGAAAGACATGAGAAAGACATTATGAAAATATACGTGTTCAAATGTTAAAGGTGAAACTTACATTTTGAATTGTGATTAAATACAATCACCCAGCATGTGTAATGCTGTAAGGGCATTAAAAATACCAGAAACTTGAGTTTCACTTGCTTCTGTAGTGACTGAGTCATGCCGTGAATGCACTGCTTTACGGGATACACAAGCACAGTCGATGCAATCACACAATCCAACCAGGAGAAAGCAGATAGTTGTGATAGTTGGAGGACGGCATCACTTGGCTGCTAGCTGCTCTCAGGAAGTTTGCTGCTGGTTATTGCTGAACATCAGAGCTACCCCACCATAATAAAAATGATCAAATCCATTTGACGTCTTGAAAGTTTCCAGCTAATTGTAGGAGCCACATGCTTTTCTAATCAAGGCTGCTTCAGCACCTGTCACAGTCACAATTTCAGATGGGACTGTCTGCATCTTCTTAACTCTGCATGTTCAAAGGAAAACAGCGGGATGTACAAATGGTTTTTGGGTTGCGAAAGCACATGTTATTAGGTAGTTTTCTTGACAAAAGGTTGCTTGTTTAAAAGAAATTTCAAATTCACTGCATTATTTTTCACATTCAAGATATTAGGTATGAGTTAGTGAGCTTTAGATGCTTTTAGGTTGGTTTAGTTGGCTCAAGATAAAAGCCAGGTCGGCTGCTAAGACAACCTTCTCCAGCTATAGACCACTGAATTAAATCTCCATCTTTTTTGCCACAATCCATCACATTCTCACATCCCAATGACTTCTAGCCACATGAGACACTCCTGAATGCTTTTCCATATGCTACCATCTGCAACTACTGAAAAATGGCCTGTTCAACTTCTCTTTTCATTAGGATACTTCAACAGAAAGAAATAAAATTTAAAAAAAAAAAAAAAAAAAAAAAAAAAAAAAAGGGGGGGTTAGGCTTGGGGACGGGAAGTCTGTCATAACGGTCTGCTCATTATTAAGCCCCACAATTCCCACATTCAGATGACAATAAGTAGGGAGGGAGAAGAAATTAAGGCTTGAGAAGGAAAAGATAAAGAGAGCAGAGTAGGGGAATGGAGGCAGGTAAGATGAACAAAAAGGCAGCGGCTTTGAGAAGTGTTGTGTGTCATCTAAGTCCTAGTTCAGGAACACTAAGACTTTGGGGCTGTGAGCGTGGATGCGTGCTCACAGCCGTGGCCAAACAGACAGACTCGTGTCTAAATCCCCTTAATCAGGGCTGGACCGTTCCTTAAACTGTTTATACCCCCTTCTTTTGTCTACGTGTGCATGTGAATGTGCGTGAGTAAGCTTCCCAAAGACTTGACTTTAATGGGATTTGTGTAAACAGACCCCACAGCTTCAACCATAGTGTAATTAAAGGTAAAGAAAAGAGGGAAAAGACTGGGGAGGGAAAGGGCCTTTACAGGAGCCTGAGAGGTAAAGGACAGACATTCACTGTGCAACCACAACTACAACGATAACAAGCTGATGATTCGCTTTAATGACAATAATTAACTCCTTAAGTATCTCACGAAGTTTAATGTGAGAAAGAAAAGTTTCAGAGCCCCAACTTAAAATCATACAGTCTCAGCTGATTTAAAACAAGTTATAAAACCAACTTTTCAAGAGTCACCCAGCGTTTTTTTGTGGGCACATCAACTTGCTTCTAGGGCTAGTCTCAGCCATATTAATAATGCTCACAGCCACTGCCCATCTCGTCATTTCGCTTCCTAGTTATGCCAGCTGGAGGCATAACCACATCTCATCTGAGCTTTACAGCAGCAGAGCTGACAGAAATACTTGGCCATGTCAGCCAATGTGGCACACAAACACACAGATGGGGATGCTAACAGACACACACACACACAAAGACACACACACACACACACACACACATATTTGTTCACATATTATCGAATTCCTGACACAAAAAACAACAAAAAACAGAACTGATGTGACAAAGTTGGTGTCTTGGTACAAAGTTTAGATAACATATATATACTGGCTTCTCACAGATATATATATATATTTATGCAACCATAATAAAACTTCTTATTCAATGGAACATGGTGCAGAAAAGGAAAAACACTTTACACATGATGTTGTCAAACAGGTCACAAACCAAATTGCCATAGTTTACAATGCAATACTCCAGACTGTGTGTAGCACATGCAGAGTAGCATGACAGCTGAGCAGAGTCGACTAGCTTAGGTAATTCATTGTTAGAAACAATGACTCTGTCATTTTCCTATTTTCAACACAACTCTCTCATACTTTAATAGACCCATTTATCAACATGAGAATTTTTGCTCTCTAAAACCTGGTTCTTGTTGCGCTCTAGCACAGATGCAGATTCTAAGCAGTCTTAAATTTACGGACGTTCTTCCGGACCCTAAAAGTATGCAGTTTTTAAAAAATACTCATTTAAACTCTCAGCTTGAACCATATTGATATAATAGCAGAATCATAGTATCAGCATTTGCAACCACCAATATGAGATTTTTTTTGTAAAAAGGTAAAGAAGAGATGGGAGAAACACCCACCGGGTGTTATTTTTTAAGATATTTTTTAATAACTTATTAATAAATATACATGATGATGATATATATGTTAGGAAAAAACAGTTTGTGCTTCATGTCTGTGAGAGAAAAAAAAAAAAATCAGCACATATATCAGATTTTTAAAATCTCCAAAATATCGGTATCATTCTTAAAAGTCATATATGGGTCAGGCTTGTACCCCGTGCACTCCAGAAAGAAAGCGTTTTATGAAGCATTCACCTCTGATGATGGATTATGCTAACCAGGTATTGGGAGAATTGGTAAAGAGCTTTTGGGCAGATTTGTCAACTCATCCCACACTTTGACTAGGTCAAGAGTTACTTCACTGAACCAAAGCAGCACAATATTAAGCCTTTGGCTTTCCCCTTCAGTGTGTGTTATGAAACTCATGAGCAGCTCATTATTTCATGGTTTGAAAAATGACTTTGTTACAAACTGTCAAGCAGAAACAACTGGAAAAAGAGCAAGTTGACTGGTTTGTTAGAACTGGTTTGGAGTTAGACTAGTATCCTGGAGGAACTGAGTGAGCTCTTCACCTACTTCCTTAATAATAGCTACAAAAGTCCCAGCTCTGCCTAAATGTTTCCATTTCCTGTGCAGAGGACACATCCTAAGGCAGTCAACTAAAGCTTGAAAGACCCAACGCTCCTGACGTCACCTTTGTTTAAAAGTTTCGGGAACTTTTCCCATATCTCTAATGTACATTTGAGAAGGGTGGATCAGGGCGGTCTTCAAAGACAGCTTCCTCTCCCACCCTACTGAACTACCATTAATTAGTTGCCCTTTCTCTTTTCCTGACAGGCTGTGTAACTGCAAATGCCAAGTGTGACCAATGCCCATTCACTGTCAATACAACAGACTACAATACAAACGAGAGAGAATATGGCACATGCATACATATGTGCTTCTCTTAGTGGGATAATAAAAAGCGATGCTTAAGTGAGACAGCATTTCATGGTCTATTTAGCTGGTGAGGGAGTGTTCCTCCAGTGCGTCTAAATGTAGAGATCAAGCTGAGCAAACTCAAAGTGTGCAAGATGCTTACACTGTACACACACGACTCCTCTCATCGTCTCCTTTTTCCCCTCACCTGCACACACATTTGAGCAAATACAAAGACCCTGAAATTAACGCTGAAATTCCCTACAGCACGCAATAAGGGAGGAAATGAAGTCGTCCCAAGCCATCAGGAGAGAATACAAAAGTGGAAAACGGGTGTGGGCAAAGAGGGTTGTTCAACACCCTGCTGAGAGAGAGGAAATAAACACTTCCATATGTGATCCCTGCCAGAAACACTTGTGCGTGCACGCACACACACACAGTGTCTGGAGTTAATGCAGTGACACAGTGTTGTAAATCTGAGCACAAGAGGTCTAGTTAACAGCTCGCACCTCCATACGAACGGAGGGCGGAATATTTTCTGCTTCCAGAAATTTATAGCTAGTAAGGCCTCGTCCATCACGGGCAGCTCTATGATATAATGAAGCTTGGAAAGAAATACACTGCTCCGAAGCTGTAAGACTGGAGGTTCCTGATTGGTCGGGTAGCAAAATGGCTGGTGAAGAGGAATCCAATTTCTTGTGTGTGTGATTGTGCAGTCACGTGCTGACTGAAAGGAACCCACACACACACACACACACACACACACACACACACACACACACAGCATAACTCCTGCCTGGGGAAACCCGTGAACTCTGGGCCACTGTGCCATTGGTCATGTCCAGAAAACAAACACATTAACAGTCACTTGCATTACAAACACTTCTGAGGATTGTCACTGGCTACACTTCCTAGCATAACACAATTATGATTATCAGTATACACTTCATCCACCCTCAACTTTAAGCCTAAATACAATCCTAGCTGTAGATCATATACAGTATCGTTAAAGCATCCAGCTTAAGTACTAACACCAGCGCGGGCACGACATTAATCTGGTCCCATCTCAAAGCCTCTCTGATGTGATTGTGTGTTCCTATAAGCATGTGTGTATCATCCATAGTTTGTTTGCATATGTGGAGCAGACGGTCATCTTCTTAGGAAGATTAGCCATAAAGAAGTTCCAGGGCTGATCAGCTGGAGAAGTCTTTTGTATAATGTGCATGCTTGCTTTCAAACACAGCACTCTGTCACTGCAGTACATCTGTGTGTGTGTGTGTGTGTGAGCACTAAACTGCATTGTGACAGAGTCATCAGCTGCTTGTTTCGAAAGGGTGAAGAGTTAAGAGTGCATGTCCATGTTTGTGACAGTCCCTAATTACATAATCCAGTTATTCTCCCACAGCTTCAGTACACACTGAAGTGGACATCCGATGGTTTGGCCTCAGCAGCGGTTCTAAGGGTGTGTCTTCTGCAGTGTGTGTGTGTGTGTGTGTGTGTGTGTGTGTGTGTGTGTGTGTGTGTTTTTGCTTTCTCACCGATACCCAAAGCAAACATAACATAAAAAACTCAGCAGTTGGAGCTGGTTGCAGGTCCTTATCAGCTCAGACTAGAAATGCCCTTGCGTGCTCACAGGTCTATAGAAAGTCCAGACAACACAGTATTCAGTATTGGAAACCCTACCCCCCCCCTCCTCTTTATAGAGCTGGCAGTCAACATGAAAGTCTGAGTGTGTATCAGCGAGCCAAGACAACGAAGCAGTACCTCTCCTCACATCTCGCTTGATTAAAGTGAGAAAATGGCACAAGCTCCGGGTAAAATTAGGTGACTTAGATTTTACAGATGGCCCTTGTTGCCAAGCATATTTTCTCAATTAAGGCTGATTAGGGAGGGGAAACTCCCTGACAGCGTGAATTATTAAAAACTTGAAATGGAGTCTGATCATGTGACGTTGTACAGCAGTGACACCCGACATTCCCAGATGAATGAAGAAAACGAAAAAGGGATTTTAGGGGGGGGGTTCTGATTAGCCCAAAGTGAGAACAGAATCTCCTTCCTATCCTAATAAATCATTACAAACTACAGAGAACGGGTCTGGACTTGTGCAGGTGATTCCCTAGAAAGTGATTAAAAAAAAATTGACCAGTTACTTCCTGTTTACAGGAAGGAAAGATCTTTAAGCCTAACACTCCACAGACATACTGAAAAAACACGGGCAACAATCGCATCAGTTCCTCCGCTTTTCCTTTCTATTCCCCGCCCTCAGCAGAGCGACGCATCGTAGCGAGGCTTCTGCTGCTACAGCTCGACTACATTTGCTTCTTTGCTGGAATCCCAAACATTTTGTTTACGCCCGTTTGACAATCCATTTCAGTTTGTTTTTGCTTGTTCACAGCGGCGCCACTGTTGGCATTAATCGGCATGTGATTTCATGGCTTATTTCTATTTAGTTGGTTACTGGGTTCAAGCAGCAGTCACACTGCGAGACAGTCAGGCCTAGAATTTCACCACAAAAAAGAAATCGGGGTGTTAGTCAGCACGTCAGCTGCCATATTTTACCTTTCGACCCCACTTTGGACTGTGTGGGAATACGCAGACTGAGAAGGATCGGTTTCTTCTTCTTCTTGTCTCACGCTGTTCTTGTATTACTTAAGGCCTTCTTAAACGAGTCATTTGGACACGAAACAGAAGGGAAAGCATGGGCGTGAACTATAAAAACTTTATTTGAACAGAGACATTGTTAATTATATAAATAACACTCAACAGCTTAAAATGGCTGCTGTGAAGTCAAGCCAACTGAGTTCTGTGATGTTTTGGAGTCACCAGCAAAGCTACCCACCCACCTCCAACCTGAACACAGGTATAATTTAGCTGGTAAGTGAAAACAAGACCCTAAAATCTGGAGTGTCAAAAATATGGCCCAGGAGGCAGAATTAGGCCAGCAAACACTCCAATACAGCTCAATGGATGGCTTTGGAAAGGGAACTTTTGGAGTTTTAATCGTCTTTGTTTAGTTTCACAGCTTTAAATATTAATAAAGACCTTCCCCGTGGCCACACTGTTGAAATAGCACTTCTTCTTTAAATGTGTAGTTAAACTTCTGTACAGTGGCAGAGAGGGCACTGTCACTGGTCTGACCCGTGTGAGATCAAAAACAGGCTTTATGTGGTCCACAACATAATATCAGTTTGATATCCCTGCATAATTAAATAAATAAATGAAGTACATCATCTGTGCCACAATACAGATGCAACATTTCAAAGAGAAGTTTCTAAATTTAAAGGCCAAAACTTTGACGTCTCACTTCAAACATTACCACTCTCAGTTAATTTGACTTGTTAGCCAAACCTCAGTCTGAAGGGAGGAACTAATCGGTGGAATATGATTGAGAAAATCTGTTCTCACGCCATTATAAATAAATCTGAGCACCCAGAGGTAGCAGTGGCCTTTAGCATTGTTAAAATAAGGCCTCTGCTCCCCGTCTCTAAGAGGACGTTCAGATATTCAGTACTAGATTTCCTTTATAATAAAAGATGTTGCACAACAACAGAGCACCACACCTTAAGAACAGTGCATGATGATGATCGGAGGACTGTCCTGAAATGAATGAGAAAAGCTACACCTTTACCAAAGCGACCTCAGAGCAGACCCACCAGCACGGCCGGAGGCCTTCACAGGTTATCTACATGTGAAGTCGTCCTTGAAAAGAGTTGTTGCTCTTTTGCGCATGTCTAAAAGAAGTCTCTGTGTGTCCCGGGCTGACTCCCAAGCATCCCTTCAGCAGTTTGCGTTGCCACGCTGGGAGCCTGTCAGAGCGGCTCAGTGTCAAACCTCCCAGCCCCGCTGAGTCAAGATGACCATAAACCGAAGGCTAGAGCAGCCACACTGGCCGGATGCTCGCCTTTTTGTAAGGTGCCTGATGTTCCCTTTCCTGTTAGGTGTTAAAAGAAGTGCTCCCTGTCGAGCCTGTTTGAGAAGTCATCAGGTAAAGTATAGGAAACAGACACATCTTAAGAAGGCCGAGGCCGGTCTGCCAGACTTTTACATTTAAACTGAGCTGATCTGCTTTATGGGTCTGTTTCACCTGCCCCCCCTCCCAAACAGAATCCAACTTACTGTAACTGGAACAACCTGAATGAATTTAAAGTAGCACCTCTAAGCATTACTGCTCCTAGTGCTGGGTGTAATTCTCCAGTAGGTTGGAATGTACGCAATATTTTGGACTTCCTTCACCATTTGTGCCTCCTCAACAGCTGGGAAAGTCAGAAAACACAAAGGAAAGCTGAATAAACAACGTGTGTGAAGCCTGTGGCGTTTCCATGTCCCTGAACCAGACAGGTGGCATTCCCTGTTAGGGAGAAAACCAGGCCCGGGTACTTCAACTTAAAAAAAGAAAAAGCCATTCACAAATCTGCCAATTAAACGTGACCTTAAACGGTTCCGCAGCTATTAAATGTCACAACTTCCTCAAGTTTTAGTACTCATTGTAAAGTTCTATGGGCTTTTTTCAACTGAAGATTAACCTCAACGACTCAAAAGTTTCCATTTAGATGAAGCTGTTTTAAAAAAGAAAGCAAGAAATCAAACTTGGCACAAAATCCGTTAAACGCACACCAATAAAAGCGCAGGAGTTTTGCACCCTCACCTTTTGTCTTACCTTGCCTGACAGTTTTAAACCTGACAGGTCCTTTGCAGTTCTTTATCACGGTGTATATGTCGTACAGGGGTAATCCCGAAATCGAGAGATTCTCCACTTCGAGCAGCAGCTCCCCTTCACTCAGTTTCCCACTTTTGTACACCACCGCATTGTGGTTCAGCGGTCCAATGTAGGCGAACTCTCCGTTCTCCGCGCCGCCACGCAGCGGCACGTTGAGCTCACCCCGGGCATCTTTGGACACGGAGACCTCGTTCACCCTGGAGGTCCAGTGGTTCTTCTTCAGCGCGGGTTTGGACATTGCGAACAGTTCACGAGCCGACGGCAAACCGGCCGGGCTCTGCCACCGGGATGGGAGGGAAACACAGTCACAGCAGTCCCTTTCTCTCTCCTGCTCGTTAAAAAGTAGACTTGTATCCGAGGGAAGCGCAGAAAACTTTCTTTCTCTCCCACAGAAACATGAGCGCCTCTGACAGTATAGGTCCCGAATCAAGCCATTCCTGCCTGCCCTGGAATCACTCCTTGCTGTGCGGTTATTCTTCTCATCACTTTTCTTAACATCCCCTCCGGTTTAATCCTCCTTTACCGTTGTCATCCTACATCTGCCACGCTCCCACTCACGGCTCGCGTCCACTTCTTAAATCCTCTCGGTTGTTTTCAAAACTCACTTTTAAAGGTTTTCCTTCCTCTCTTCCGGCTAAAAGAGACTACACTCCTCCTCTGTCCGTATCCACAGAGCTCACTTTATCCGCGGTCGACTGCGTCCAGAACTCCTTTAGCCAGGTACGTCGCTCTGGTGCGTGGAGCTGAAAATCATTCCCACTCTGGTGCTGGGGATGTGTTGCTGTCCGTGCTGCGTTCAGGTGCTGTCGGATTTTTATGCGTTCACGAAGAGGTCAAGTGAATAACCTGTGCGAACTCTTCACTCGTTCACAAGCCATAGATACTACAGGTCATTTCCCAGTGTTTCAGCTTGGTTGTGGTTTGAAATTTACATTCAACTTATATATAATTATGGTGGCACTTATATAAATATGGCAGAGTGTGTGTAATGCTCTGTAGTAATAATGTTCGACACCTTTAAATCACAAGTGTAACCTAACGTAGCGCCTAAAATTGACACTTCACTGAGGCCTCAAGCACGCGACTTAAATAATTGATCATCAGGCACAAACTGACAAAATTACCCTTCACGTGTTTTCTTCAAAGCCCTCTCTGCGTGATTTACAATATTAGTATTTGCAGTATCAACATGGTCACGGTGAGTTGAAGCGCTGTCAAAATAACTTCGAGCACCGAATGTCAGACTCCACAAAGGGTATTTGAACGCAGCGCTACAAAGAGCGCATGCGTGCTGCTTTAGGGGGAAAGAGGTTTTGGCTTTCCCTAAATTAGAGCCTGGTGTCAGTTTGTTTATTTCAGTCCGTTCAAATTAAATTAAAGTGCGCTTGTTGGTAAAATTATAGAATGTGCAGTATCCATCGCGCTTTGATATAATGAATCTGACTGAAATGCTTATTTCCTAACTTAGTGAGTCAGGGGTTAACCATGTGATCATACATACGTCTGGAATTCTTGTATTTCAGGTTAGACAGGTGTCACACCATGTTTTAATGTTTGGCTGAAACCTCCCCTCTCTGCTTATGCAATCTCTTTACGCCTGAGACGGTACTATTTACATACTTAGTTGTATCCCTAGCTACTGTTTTTGTTAAACACAAATACTTGTTGGCAACCACATCTAAGAATCTGAGAGATGCTTAAAAATAATGATGGAGATGGACATATATAGATAGACTGCCTAATGGAATCACATGTGCCGGGCTTCTCACCTTGGGAGCAGCAGATGAACTTTTTTTTTTCCAATCTAAAAATAACAGTAAAGCACTCTTAGTCCCAGCAGATAAAAAAAAAAGAAAGAAAGAAAGAAAACTAGTGGCCTGGATGGAACGGGGAAATAGTAAATGCACTTATATAGCTTAAACTGTAGGTTTCCCTCATCTTCATCCATTATTAGCTGCTCATACATGAAATGCACGATTAATATTTGTTCAGTTCAGTGCAGGTCAGTTTCCACGGGAAATTCACTTTGCAAGCAAGTGATGAACAACAAACATTAATATGGAAAAAGTACTTAAAACACGACACAGGGCCCAAGTGTCATGAATTACGAATGCCTTCATTCATCCACAGTGCACCATTAAACTAAACAGCCCTAACATTGCATTGCTAACTACGCCATAAAAAATGCATTAACCAGAGGTAAGCTATTATGTAGTACAAGAAACAAAAAGTTTGTCCTTTTCCTGAGAGACACACTTATTCTTTTAGTGGTGCTGATGAACTTAGAATAGGAGAGGATAGAGGATAGCACTTCTTCTTTTGTCTTCCATTTGACCGTCTTCTTCAGTTTTTTTAAGAACACACTACACACTGCTGACAAAACACTGGTTCGACCCTTTAGCCCAATGTTAAACGGCTTAACAAACAAACAAAAAAACGTTCCCCTGGAAAGGGTCAGGTACAATGACTGAACTGAACATGAGGGAAAAGCAGCTGATGTACAGAGAAAAACTTTGAAAGACCTGCAGAAAGATTAGAGACCTGTTGTTCAAGACCGCATTAGAAATAATACAAAAATGTCTGGCTCCTTTGAAGCAAACTATAAGAAATGAGGGCTCACTAAGGACATCTGCAAAGTACAATGTATAGCCTAATTTTGTTTAATCCACCAGGCACAGTGTCTTTGGATAAAAGGAGTATTAATTCAAGAAAACATCCCTGACCGGGCACAGAAAGCAGGTGATTGGTTGTCCCGTTGGCCTCCAGGAAAATGGAGTAGGGTTGGTTCATGGAAGTTCTATTCACAAAGTCAGGGTTAACTCTGAGATCATATCTGCCTGAAGTCCAGTAAGAAGAAGGATGCTAAAGGGTTAAAAGAAGTTTAAGTGGTGGTGACTGGGTTTACGTGTTTGTGTCTGCATGTGTATATGTGCCAGTAACTTCTAATGTGACCTCCGTGGGGGTCAGCCAGCTCCTCTGCCAGCTTCCTGTCATACAGTGTCACCCAAATCAGATCGACAGAGGCAGACACAGTGCCACGGGCCCAAAATTTCCTATTCCCTTTCCACACATCCATCACTCTGTATATGTCAACATCTTCTTCCTTTTGCAGCATCTCTATATTTGACTGCCACGTTCTCTCTGCCTTTCACTCGCTCGCAAACACGAACAAGCCACAAACCATTGGTGGCATCACGGTCATTGTTTCGGTATCCCTACGCAGTCAGACAGCCATTCTCACGTTTGTCATTTTGCAACCATGCATTATAAGTTCTATAACACGTCCAGTTTCACACATGTAACACAAACCTGCTGATTATGTGCAGATTCTGTGGAGTTATTTATAAAAGTTATTACCTTGTCACTGAGAGCTCTCATTAAAACAGCACTTGCGTACGCTCGCACTCGGCCGTTGTGCCCCCTTGTTATGACAGCATTTAAAGAAGAAGACACAGATAAGAATGGTTTGCGTGTCATAAACTATTATTAGCCACCGTATTCATTCACTCTGCGTGATGAGCTTAGTGATACCGCTGACAAGTAACGGCAGCTCGCGCTTAATGGCCAACAGTAATAAAGCACCCTTCAGATTTGACAGCTGTGCTCAGATGACTTTGGGACCGCTCTGTGGCAGACCTCCGCTATTAGTAGCTTTCATCGTGTGCACAGCGGCCGAGCCACCCATCACTTGTGATTTTAAGTTGTGTAATGTGAGACATGCATCGTGGACACGGAGGCTGCCCCTGTTGTAATTCAGCAGAAGTTTCAATCCCAGATGATTGCATAATGTAGGCAGAAACAATGTAAGTCTTTGGATAGAACTTTGAAACAAAACCAGCAATAAAAGGTGACAGATTAGCAAGTAAGAGGAGGAAAGTTGGTGTCATATCGCTGTTGTTCATATCTCTATTAACATTAACAACCAGGAGAGAAAGAGAGAAAAAAGTGCTTTAACTTAACAATGGCCGCCACAGCTGTAGAAACAGAATGGAGTGTATAATCTGACGGGGCCCACCACGCCACCTTTCAACACATTCCTTCCTGGAAGCGGCTTCTCTTCTCTGGTACATCTCGTACCTCAAAGCTTCCTTCGATTTGGAAATTTCCAACAGCTTTCCCTCTGACATTCAACATCTCAATCTTTAATGATTTTGCTATCTTTGCACACTTTGCGTATGTGAATGAACTCCATATAAATATTTAACAGAACTCCACATTTCTTTTTAATCCTTAGGATCTCTAATGGGTTAGCATGATCTCACAATCCTAAGTCTGTAAAGTTTTTTCGAACCCGTTTTCTGTTTTGAGGGATGAATTCATCTGTGCACCTACCTCTATGCCAGAGGTGGGGGAACTCCAGGCCTCAAGGGCCCGTGTCCTGCAGGTTTTAGATGTGTCCTTGATCCAACAGCTGATTTAAATGGCTAAATTACCTCCTCAACATGTCTTGAAGTTCTCCAGAAGCCTGGTAATGGACTAATCATTTGATTCAGGTGTGTTGACAAAGGGTGATATCTAAAACCTGCGGGACACCAGCCCTTGAGGCCTGAAGTTCCCCACCCCTGATATATGCCAAGAGGAAGAAATTGAGGTTCGGGGGATGGAAACCTAGCAGCACATGCTTGTGTATATCCGAGCTGATGTCGTACTGATGTACAAGTTTGCACATCTGCATCACTCATAATTCACGAAAACCATGCAAACCTTCCCTGAGGTCTACATCACCGCATCATAGTCGAACCCACTGAGCAGCTCCCGGCACTGTATAACAAACGGGTTTTGTTCAGGTCACGTCATAGCTGACCTGCGACCTTTCTGTGCTCATCACTTAACACGGGCTCTGCAAATGAGGAGGATCATTTTTCTGCTTTAGATGTCACTTTAATCTGTTTTACCTCCGTGCCCTGATAATGCCTCATTCATAATAATAGCCGCAAAGCGATGATGGCAAAGCGAGAGAGACGGAGAGCGAGGCAGGTCGAGAGGGACTG
This sequence comes from Oreochromis aureus, assembly GCF_013358895.1. NCBI lineage: Eukaryota > Metazoa > Chordata > Actinopteri > Cichliformes > Cichlidae > Oreochromis > Oreochromis aureus. Next base: position 12,228,532 of record NC_052946.1, on the reverse strand, counting down.
AGTGAGAGAAAAAGCGCACAATCCTACTTTTAACTAAAGCAGAGCTGCAAAGCTCAGTGTTGCCCTGGAAGATTAAGGATGAATGGCTCAGCACAAAAAGGCCAACAGATTATCAACGGGGCAGCAGAGAGCTGTCATATCAAAGCCGGTGACAGGAGGGGAAGAGGCTGGGGAGTCAGTACAGAGACTAATGAGTTACTTGGAATAGTTACTGTAAGCTGTGCTGTGCTGGAGCTCTACTGTACTAAAATGCACTCTGAATTGAGCTCTTTTTTTTTTTTACTAAGGGCCAGACAGGAGAGGAATGAGTAAATTATCCACATTCAGCATATTAAGGAGCCTAAATAAACGTCAGCACATTCTCAAAGCTGGCTGTGATCCCAAGAAATAAAACACAGGCTGCATCTGGATGCTGCGAATGTTTGGCTCAAGCGTCACTTTGATATAGCAGTAGCCCAGGCTTCCAACCAGTGTTTTTAATACCTGCAGGAAAATGTCGTCTTTAAATTTCTTGTGTGCATAATTGTATTTGGATGCAGGAACGGCTGCATTTAAGCCCATCTGGGTTTCGAATATGCATCGCTCTAAAGGAGATAATTCAGTTGGAAGGTGTGTTTGTTTTGTCGCTACAACAAATGCACCTCGGCACGCTCAGGTTTACAAATTAGTTTTACTCTTGCACACCCTGAATATAAGAACCTCCAGCTACTGTTAACTTGCTAAACACTACTACTGCCTGCTTCGATGATGCCTTCAGACGTATGCCATATGGGTCATCATGTCAGTAGCGCTCTGTATTGCCCTCCAAAGCTCGTCCTGTCAGTGGGAACCCAGAGAGGATCATCTCCTTTTTTGGACTGGCAGCTGAGCAGAGTTAAGTATCTTTTTCTTTTTTTTTTATCTGTATTTTCAGGTCCTTATGAAGGGGGACTGAATACATTTAAATAAAGAGAGCAGGACATTGATGCATTTACTTCAAATTAAGAAGTTCTGCTTGTTGCGCTGACACTTCTCATTTAGAAAAAGAAAGTATATGTTCTGTGCCAGTGCACATATGGTTTTATTGTATTATCATTATCCAGACAGTAAAGGCTGTCACTGATGCTACTCGCAGTTGTGTTTGGTAACAGTGAATTTTTGGTGGTAGCTTTAATTTAATATTAGCATTCACAACAGATGCTAATAGACATTGGACTTATTTTGAGCTGTTACATTTGAGGAAAAAATCCCACGTTCACCCACTTCCAAAGAAATGAACAGTCTCTATTTTTTATGGAAGTTTTATTTTAATGGAGAGAGTGAAATAAGCATCTGATCCCAAAGATTTGCTATGTGCCCATGTGACACACAGGCTCAATCACTCAATCAACCAATCAAATACTCCTGATCTCAACTTATTATGTGTCCAGAGAATCAATTTCTTCCATTACAGCCTCTCCACCATCATGGGCAAGACCAATGAGCTGTCAACGGATGCCGGGTACAATATTGTAGACCTGCACAAGGCTGGATAACCTACAAGACCATCAGCAAGAATGTTGATGCAAATATTCAGAAATGAAATAAACATAAAATGACCATCAGTCACCCTCAGTCTGAGCTCCATGTAAGATCTTGTCTTGTCATGAAGTAAAGCCCAAAACTACATGGGAGGGGCTAACGATCTGAAGGCAGTTAGCACCGTGGTGACCAAGAACACCACTAGTAACACTACGCTGTAATGGATTGAACTCTTGCAGCACCCTTTTAAAGTTTGTTAGTGAGCATCTAAATTAAACCAAAATGAGACTCTTTGGCATCAGCTCGACTCACTGTATTTGGAGAAAGACAAATGCTGAGTATGACCCAAAGAACACCATCCCCACAGTCAAGCACGGCGGTGGAAGCATTATGCTTTGAGGCTGTTTTTCTGCTAAGGGTACAGGATGACTTCAGCGCACTGAATCTCTTAGCCAAAACCAATGAGGATGGGTCGTGGATGGGTCTTCCAGCATGACAATGACCCAAAACATGCCACCAAGGCAACAAAGCAATAGCTAAAGAAGAAGCGCAATAAGGTCATGGAGTGGCCCGCCCAGTCTGCAGACCTCAATTTTGTAGAAAATTTGTCGAGGTGCTTAAAGTTTCGAGTTTCCAAGCATTGTTTTTGCTTGGGGATCAAATACTTATTTTACTTAGTGACATGCAAATCAATTTATAACTTTCATGTAATATGTTTTTTCAGGATTTTTGTTCAGTATTCTGGGGGAAATAATTATTCTATCAAATAATTATTTCCTCCACCATTAGGGTATGAGTGGAGAACTACTGAGCTTCAAAACACTATGCAAACCTTTCTGTTCTGAAACTAAGCATGTCCTTCAAATGTTAAAAGGAAAACAGTCTGCACTTACACAGGGTTTTTTCTTTTTATAACCTTAGCAGCAACACAGAACATGTTACAGTGTGATTCCATTCACATGCAAACTCATACAATAATGATCCCGAAGACAAAAAGGAAAAGAAATAAATGAAAGAAATAAAGCTAGAAGAAAAGCGCAACATAAAAGCGTGGGAGCGTTGATGATGATACGTGATGATGAGCTGGATATGACTGGGTCAGATCACGTGTGCCGTGTTAAAGCATAACTGAATAATTCAAAACAACATAAAGTCTGCACAGAACAAGGCTTTTCTTAGTGCTCTGCTACAGATCCCAGCACAGCAACCACACTGTCTGGAATAAAACAGAAGGAACTTAAGTGGACATTTTAGGGTCAGAGCCCAGCTGTACAGGCTGCTGATACTCTCTACTTGAAATTGTGAATGTTCCAATGGGTGAAGCACAACCTTGAGGAACCACGTGTCTATCAACTAGCTTTGATATCCTGTGTTCTCCTGTGGTATGTTTCTAAGCGCGATAAAATACAGAAGAATTCGAGAAAGAAAAAGGCTGATTAAGGGGGTTGTGAGTGGAGAAGTGTGCTGTATTCACAGATGGATAATTCACATTAGGACCATATGAGCCCCTTCCCAGCTTGCCCTCAATGCTCCCCCTCTCTTGCCTTTAGCAACTGTTTTGTATTTCCTCCTGATTTCAGATGTGATTACTTAAAGCCGCTTGGCCAGGCCACATGAGATGGCATTTGCTCTCCTCCACCTCCTTCTCTTGTGCTATTCCTCTGCCTCTTTTGTTGCTGTCTACTCTGTGCAGCGGCATGTTTCTAATTATCCCAGCTGAAGAAGGCTGCCCAGAGAATCAGTGGAATTAGTTTAAAGTAACTGATTCCCTGCAAGCGCAACATGAAGGAATATTTTCGTGGGGGCTATGTGGTATCAGCTCATGTAAATGAAATGTGCATTACAAACATAACAATCTCACAAGGCTTCACATGCAACCAAAATGGGAAATATTTATTGTTATGTGGACTTTTATCTTTATACTTTTTATTCTTTATTTTCTATATTTGCTCCAGTATCTATTTAATATACTGTGCTGTGCAAAAGTCAGGCCCCCCTCATTTCTTTATATTTTGCTGGGAAAATGGGTACTAGGGGCAGAGATGTATTGAAATAGGTTCAAACATACAGGAACACAGCAGACAGAGTAGGTACTGTTCTATTTTTGGGCCTGAAAGTCGGTATTTGGTACGACCAGCTTTAATCTTCACCACAAACTTGAGTCTTTTGGACAAGGTTTCGTGTCATTTCTTTAACTAGCCTTCAGGAATAGTTTTCCAGGTTTCTTAAAGGACATTCCATGGCTCTTAATGGATGTTGGCTGCCTTTTGTTCTGTTCTCTGTCAAGATGATCCCACTGCTTCAGTAATGTAGAGGTCCGGGGTGTGGGGAGATTAGTCCATGACTGATGGCGTTCCATTGTGTGTGTGTTTTATCCAGGTATGCTTTTACACCACTGGCAGTGTGTTTGGGATCATTTGGGATCAGCGGCCAGATGTGTCGCTCAGGTCCTGTGTCAGGTCTGTGCTGGATATTTCCAGTTTCTTAAGAACATGACTTTTATCTCCAATTGGCTGCTTTCCCCAGATTTTAAGGACACACAGCACACCAAGCTGAGATATGCCAAGTTTTGAGTCAATAGGTCTTTGGAAATCACCTTATTGGTGTAGAAATGCTAATTTAGACTTGTGTCAAACTTTGTTATCATTGGGGATTTTGTAGAAACAACGAAAAAATTGGAACAAATGATGTTTTTGGCCACAGGCTGCTAGAAACAAAGACACAATTGAAAATCAGTTGTTTTCCAAGCTGTCTTTTATGTGTAGACTCAACACTAGTTCATCCCTTGAGTTAGATGTCTTTTTATGCTTGAATGATTCATAGGTCGGTGTTAAGTGGCTTAAAAAAGTCCTCTGAAAATGGTCCGGTACATGGACTGAACTGAAAATAAAAAAGCAGCCAATATCCAAAGAACTACTTAAAGACATTCAGAAAGCCTCAAGAAGTTTTGCTCAAGACCATTTTAAGAATTTACGAGACAGTCCGACTTCCTTAGGAAAATCTAAAGAAATGAGAGGTGTCTTTTGCACAGCACTGTAATTATTTTGGATCATTACCACCAATCGAACAAGCTTGTTGTTGCTTGGAAAATGCATCACTTCTTGATACAGTTACTGCTCCAGTGTCAACCTCTGGAAACCGATGACATGACATTTTCATGGATGAGGACCTCTTCATTGTTATATGGATCCCAGGAAAATGTCTTCTAAAAAAGCTGTATCATTAAAGACTTGGTGGACAGCTAGCCTTATCCCAGTGGTGATGTTCCCACACTTTCCCACACTCTCTCCCCCCTTTCTCTGTTATACAAAAGGATATTAGAGTAGCTAAAATGCTGATAAAAGTTCTTTAATCCAAAAAACAAAAATGCCACACCTTTTCCACAGAGTGACCAGAAAATGTGAGTCACTAAAAAAGTCAGTTTTCCTTGATATTTGTTGTGAGTGATTTAATTTCTTATCTTAACTACTGCTTACCACATCTATTGTTATGTTTGAGAACAGTCAGGAGCCAAAACAAAAATCCTGGAACATTTTTTCAGTGGGGTGTACAGCCAGGCTGATGGAGCTGCTCTGGTTGTCCGTAGAACTGACTAAACTTGACTGACAGTAAATTTTAATGTAATTACATTTCTCACATGGGCTGTTTCCTGGTACTGATAGACTGTGCTTATGCTTGTCTGTGATTTTATTCAAATTTCAGTGACTCCAAAGGACCTTTCTTCCAGTCTGCTGTCAGTGTCAGCCTTGAAATACCTGTCATGCTGTCACACGGCGCCAAACAAGGCTGCTATTGTGTCCAGGTGCTCCTTTGTTTGCTTGACCCTGCTGGGTTGCTCTCGATGACGAAAGACCGCTATACACAATGGGGAAAGAGAGCTAGGCAGCTACCAGTGGCCTTGGGATATACACCACGTTTGTTGTGACTATTCCACACCACTGCTATGTTTAGCTTTGGTGGGAAACTTGCTTCAGAGTCCCAGGATTACAATGACCGATTGCTGAATTCACATGCCAAGCTTCAATGTTTAAGCTATATTTGGTATCAGCTTGCAAACTATAACTGATATCCTGTTTTTCCTTGAGTAGGTGTGTAATGTTCACATTGTTGATGCTCTGCACTTTTCAGTATTTTATTCAGCTATAGACCTTCTCTAAACACAGCAACACACATGGGTAAAAATGTCAGGAGAGCCCCTGCACACTTAACACTGAATCCAGTGGAAACTGGATTGGGGTCTAGTGCACCCTGAAAAGAATAATCTTTATATTTTCTTCACGTATTATGTCACTAATAGTATTCACCTCTGGGTGCACCAAGATGGACTTAAATCCAGACTTTCAAATCTCTCTTTGTTGTTTAGAAACAATGGAGTCCCATCTATGAAAGCACATAGGGCCAATACTTTTCCACTGAAGTAGACTGACTAGCTGGAAAGACAGGGTCACAAATGAAAACATGTGTTCAGGTTATAAGGGTTCTTAAGCTGGCATGAATTCAGAATGGGGAACAAAGCAGGTTTGCCTGAGTGCTTATTACACTCTAATGGAGGAAGCATACGATCCCTTCTGTTGGAGTGCAGGTGGTTCCCCTCTTGCTAACTCAAGCAGAATGGACCTGCTCCATCAAACAGACAACAAAACTTTGTTCCACAGTGCTGGAAACTGATCCAGAAAGGCTACATCTGTTCTATGCAAAATAAAAAGAAACAAAGTTGATCATTTTTCTGTCTCAAGCTGATAAATATGTACATTTCACAATAAAGTGTAAAATCATTATATATATATATATATATATATATATATATATATATATATATATATATATATACATATGTATAGGCAGATGCAGACAAGCATCAATGGACCAACATGACTCCACTCAGCTGACCTGCCTGGAGCAGTGTGTGGCACTCAAACCATCCTCAGTCTGAAGCTCAACACACAGAGCCAGGCTTTGTGCCTGAACCCAGTGCTGATTACAGAGAGAAAAAAAAAAGATTGTTGTCATGGGTTCACTGTCTGGGGCAAAGTATGTCATTGATGATGATTATTAGGCTAAGAATGTCCTGTTGTCGCTCATCAAGAGTTTTCAGACACGTTTCAGGGGGGAAAAAAGAAAGATGTTAGCTATATAATTTGTGGAATTACTCAAATTATATAACACTATGTCAACTGGAAAATGCTGGTGACACTTAAAGCATTTACTTTGCTTGCTCTTATTAATTCCGGCGGTGATGGAAGGCCACTGAGCTGCAGACAAATCTTTGATTGGTCACCAGAAATAATTAAACACTTTCCCTGAGTACTGTGTTGAACTTTTGTTATTAAAGACCCAGTCGTAATAAATTTAAGCTAGCACAATGCTAACCCTAAAGCATAAAGCACCTGTAACAAATTTTGGCATCCAGCATCAAAGACAAACCAACTACTGGACAAAGTTATGCATAATGTCGTTGATGCAAACAGCTTCTTATTGGTCAGATTTCAAAGTGCTGTTTAGCATTCACTCGGGCCATTTTCACACATTAAATCTGGACTCTGTTAGGACACTGAGTTAGGACAGGTTGCTGTCCAAAATCGTGTTTTCTCATCGGTAGCATACAAGAGTCTGCTTAAGGCTTCATCTCACTACTGGAAAGGCTGATGCCTAATTATCCTTATACCTATTATGCCTTCAATACGAAGCACGCTCGTTATTAAGGTGGTATGGGCTCTAAGGCCTGATTTAGACTTCTGCAAGGAGTCTTTGCAGAGCCTACAATGCAACCTACATAACTGGCCGCTGTCGTTCCCTGCAGTTATGCTCATGCTGGTGCATTACGTGTTAATTGCCTTGTGCATGTGTCTCAGTGTTTTATATGTGGTGTGAGCCGACAGTAATATAACATGCAGTAACTTTTTTCCCTCCTGGGTCTCTGCCCTTTGTTGTGGTCAGGATTTTTTTGTGTGGCAAACATATTTAACCCTCTAGTTTTTCCACTTCTTTGTACGATACCTCACACCCATTCTCATCATTTCAGCAATCTACCTCAAGGAATTTGATGTCATATGTTAGTCCTTATATCAATGCTATGATTATTTTCCCTTATATTAAGTTGATTATTGACACTGTCTCAAAAAACTGAGATAAGAAAATAGCCAAAAAGGACCGACAGTGCTAAACAGGCCAATCACAATTGTGCATGCGTTGCACTGACCAGATATGTAGTTTCTAGGGAGGTGGATATCCAGTGACACCGTAAGTTAGATCGAAGGGTTTCAGAGGGGTCTGCAGTTATGAGGTAGCTAAGGCGTAGACTTCCTGCTAGGACACAAAATCCCAGTATGCAGAGTGGACTGGAGGCAGGACACTTGACAGTTTAATATCTGAATGAATGGAGAATAAGATTTCCATTCTCACATTCAGCTCTGTTAGGCATGTCTCTAAAAGTTCAAGGGTGCATTGCATGTGTGAAACTGTGAGTGCAAAATATTAACTCTGTTCTGCACTTTAAGTGGCTACTTGATGACTTTGTCTTTGCATACAGTTAGTTTAGCAGAGATTTGCCTCTTAAAACGTGTCTGCGGATATTAAAGAGCAGAGAGAGTATTTTTGTAAGGGTGTCAGTATGAGTGACAACTTTCACAGTGCATGTAGTCACTCTGAGCAGTTGTTAGTGTAATAACATCTGTAGGGACAGCTTTAGGTTCATGTACTGCAGTTTGCAATTACAGTTCCGCTTTAGCTCTACTTATTTAGGCCTTCAACAATAGTCAAAATGTTCTTCTGCTGCTGACGTTGAATGACAGTTCGGCAGAAGTCCAGGAGATGTTGGAGTTAAACTAGCTGTCCCCCTGAGATAGGGGCTGTGTGCTGCTGGGGTGAGAGCCAGAGGACCTGGGAGTGCCTGGCTGTAACTATGCTAAATTTCTGTATGTCAAAGCTGTATAAGGTTTCACAGGGAGAGGCAGGGAACTAGTCTGGGAGAACATTCAACGGCAGGGAAGTCTACATTCAGGAAGTGAACAATAATTCAAAACAGAGCTCCAACAAAAGAGGGCCTTCAGATATGTTGACTTTAAACCATGTCATCTATCCATGCATTCAGTCATAAAAGAAAACAAAACAGGCACGCAGGAGCTTTCAGATGGAAACAGTACATTCTAAAGTATTTTGGGTGGGTGGAAAAAAAGGAATATTCTTTACATATGCCTGGAAAATGACAGATATATTATGCTAAGGAATCTCTGGGCATTTCAGCACTTCTTGTTGCTACTGGAAGTCACTGTGACTGACATGTTTCATCAGTGATGCTGTATTCCATGAAGAATGAAACTACAAATGCTGCAAAGATTGTTTTCGAGCTACGAGAGGTGAGATTTAGTAACCGGATTTAGAAAGCTACACTGTTTACCTGGTCCCTAAACAGAGCTGTATCTAATTAAGAAGCACTGCGGACCCTCTCCCTCTCTCTCATTGGAATTAATTAGAAGTTAGAAAAAGAGCATTAAAGTGAGCGGGATATTGAACTTCATCATCTTTTTCTACTTTTCTGACGACATATAACCTACTTAAACATCACCACAAAGGGGCTTCAAAGCCATTTGAGTCCACTTTGACACAGCCATGCATGAACACACACACGCACACACACACACACACACACACACACACACACACACAACCATCTTGTTACGCTTTTTTTGTGTGGCTGTGCAAACAAAGTGATCCATTTCAGTGAGCAGCCAGCAAAGCGTGAGCAGCTCTGTGGGTTGGGAGGACTCAGTTGTTCTCTGTGTTGAGTGGGATCGTCTTGGTCACACTGCGCTGTGCTGCGTTTACTGTCCTCAGCAGGAATCTGCCTCACCCAGAAGCGGATTGGGCTTCAGAACTGCAGGTCTTCAACGACTTTTTCCCATGATTCAAAGTGGCACTGCTGCTGCACCAACTCAGGGATGCACAGTGTGTGCGTGGGTGTCCGTGCATTAGCGTGCTTGTACATTCACGTGAACTGGTAGAATGGTGCGTAATTCAACATGTAGGTTTTGTGTCTGTGTGTGCTTCAGCTTTAATAAACACAGACAGGATGTGTGCGTGTCTGCGTTAGCGCAGTTTGCTGAAATGTGAGTTGTTTAGGTCAAGGTTTATCACCATGACAACGTGAGAGACCATGTTATCACTGCAGGAAGGTTGTCATGATTGTGTCATTTCTTGGAGGACTCTCAATTATTAGTACACATGTTGGCATCAGAGTTTGCACAAATTAAAAGTTTTGATCATAGTTACATCCTTATATGTTTGGATATAGGCAGAATAATGCATGTTCAGAGTTTGACACCAGAAGGCTTGTTTTCATGTTTAAGACTTGCACATTCAAGCCTTATTGGACTTGGAACCCAATCGTGGTCCTTCAGGCAACAGGACAGATGTTCAGTACTGTCTCCAGATGAACTTTTGAAATTAAAAATATTTCCATATTCATAGGTTTTTGACATTTTGGCTGGATAATAATTTCTGCCCAAACAGATTTATTTTATGGCCAAACTGCCAGAGCACAAAGTATTTCTGAACATGTTTAGAGGGCATCCTTATTTGACTTTGATCTCACACAGACTGGGCGTCAAATTTTAGTCAAGCATGACTTTTATATGGAGGTGACGCAGAATGGTGCATGGTGCATACCAGGGCAAGTGAAAATGAACTGTTAAAAACAAGTAACTGACACACTAAAGACACTATCGCCTCTGATGCACTTTACAGGCATCTCCCGGAGAAGGAAAGTAGTATGAACATATCAAGGCCAGCAAAAGCCAATGTTGTTTGACCCCATGGGAAGGTTTTCAGCAGCTGAAGTAAATTTGTAGCTGTGCTGAAAATATTTTGGCATGACCTGAGGTCGTTCACATGTCTGGCCTCTCGTATATAGGAGGAAAGAAAGTGCTTTATTCAACAAGATCACAGAATACATAGCTGGAATACCATTATTATGTCATAAAACGTTTGTACAAGGCATGGAGGCTCTGTCCTCTATAGCTCACATTTTGGAGTCTTGGAGCAAAGTTTTGGCCTTTCAGTAGAATAAAAGTCTATTTAGTTTTTCCACATTTTCATATCCAACTGTCTGTGTCACTGGGGCTGTGGCTGGCGATGACACAGTTGATCTAATAAGCTTTTAGGGATCATCTTTCATTCTGCTGTTTAGATTTCTGTACATGAATACTCACATCTCAATACTACATTTTACTTGATTTACTTGTTCTCCTCTTTTTGCCTTATTCTCCCACTGCCGCCATCAAAGTAGAAGCTCAACAAATGGGCAAACAAGTCCTTTATCTCAGGCACTCCACCTTTAAGTGAATGAAAGGGTGGAGGCAGCCGTATGCAAACAACAGACATGTAATGGGTGTGTATGAAAGGCTACCATGTGTGAACACCAAAAGACACCCCCATGGTCTGCATATTGCTCATGTTGTGGGGACCTAAATATTTTTATATTCCAGGGACTCGTCTTCCTCAAGGGGATAAAAAGAAAGTCAACATGACAACCCATTAAGTCTCAGTCAGGTAAACTATAGCTGAATACAAGTCATTTCCATTTGAAGACAAAATATTTAGCAGCATGTCTTTTTATTGGGACATTACACATGTACACATGGGAAGCCAGAGGTGGCGAGAGCAGCAGTGAAGCCCCACAGCACAGAGCAGATACCAATAGCAACTGATAGGACTCAGATTAAGCCAGAAACTGCATGAAAGGAAGAGCAGAGGTGGGTTTCAAAGCAGCTTGCAGATGTGCAGAAACTCAAATCGAAGTAGCTTTACTACCACATGACATATGCCTGCTTGATATGTAGTAATCAACTAGGTATCAACTGAACCAATAGCTAATGATGGCTACCACTGAGGTCAGCTGATCTGACTAGATCAGACCAGTTCATGGCCTGCCTGAACTAATGTTGTGCTAAATTTTAGGGTTCGCTGTCTTCAGGTGAGTGGAATCGTAGATTTATATCAGGGACAGTGTAGTGTGTGTGCGCGTGTGTGTGTGGTATCAGGTATTAAGATTATTCATTTTACACCCCTAAGTAGGGATGGGTACTGGTATCCGGTTCTGACATAAACGGTAGTAACCAGACCGAAAAGCAGCGCACATTTCGGTGCTTTTTTCGGTGCTTTTTTTTTACTGAGATGTCATACACTTTGGATTCTAGCCAATCATTTTACCTTTGCAAGCGTAGTAGGCGGGCCCAGGTACGTACGTTCTTTTAGAGCAGAGCTACAGATTAAAAATGCCCAAGGCGAAGCGGTCAAAAGTCTGGCTGTACTTCACAGCAAAAGATGCAAACTCAGCAGCCTGCAACAAGTGCTTTAAGCTGATACTGAGCAAAGGAGGTAACTCCTCGAATCTGATGAAACACCTGGCGACGCATAGCGTTTTTTTAAAAGCCGAGAAATGCACCGTATTTGGTAGCTTGCTGCGAGACCTCACGCCGTGCACATCTACTGCGGGTGTGGTGCCTGTTATCGGACCCGGAGTTAGCAACATCCCCCAAGAACCCGAAGAGGAGAGTCCTGGCCCCTAGCCCTGCCAGTGTAGCTGAAATGATGACGGATGATGATGGCAGCAGCAGCCGTTCTCCTCTGCGTGAGTAGCTTCATGTTGTTCGTGTGTAATTTACGTTGAGTACGCTAACCACGTTATTAAATTAATGCATGTAAGGTGAACTAGCAAACACCGTCGTAGTTACATGCGGCTGTCTTCTTGTTTGATGGCAGATGCTCCCTTCACCCTGGCCAAAAAGGCTAAAATGACCAAAGAAAAAGTGGGAAACAGCTAAACATGAGAGGTTTTTGGACAAAGTTTGTGTTTTTCCATTGTTTAAGCACTGCTTCCAGCCAAGAGTGAGACCATATATGCCCTATAGCTGCAGAAAAGGCTAACATTGTTATCTTTTTACAAAAAAACAGCTGAACATGAGAGGTTTTTGGACAAAGTGTGTGTTCTTCATTCTTTAAGCACCGGCTCGAGCACCGTTTAAGCACCGGCACCGTTTCAAAAGTACCGATTTGGTACTGGTATCGGGTAAAACCTAAACGATACCCATCCCTACCCCTAAGTGAGTGCATGTGTTTTTATGCATGTGGATTTTATGAAAAAGTCTACCATTAACCAAAAAGGGTTTTGCACCCAGATGTGACCAGACAGATTGAACAAGTAAACAGACTGCTGTGTGTTGTGTGCATTCATTTTGTGAGCGGTAGACAGTAGTTATGTAAGGCAGTAAACTGGGAGGCGCGAATGCAATTGATATTCCCAGGAATTAATGAAAACCCAGAGTAAATGAGATCCCAGTGGACTGAGTTTGCTGTGAAACTGGTCATCAATGTAGATGCTCAAAGAACAGACCAATTCCTCTGAGGCCTGAAAAACTGTTTTCATTACAGGGGTCATTCAGAGTGTTATCTATACATTATCAGATAAAAATGTTAGGCTCTGCTGGGCCCTTTATGTGGATGCTGCTGCAGTGTGTTCATTTATAATTCAGCAGCCAGCTGTACTAGCTGTTTATAAGTTCAAGATTATCCTGGTTTTAAGGTAAGTATTGGCTGGAGACTTCCCATTATTATGTTGCACCACAGCACGATGGTGCAGTGTTGTAGCACTGTTGCTTCACAGTATGAAGATCCTGAGTTTGACTCTGACACCATCAGGCTGGAGCCTTTCTGTGTGGCGTTTGTTCTGTATTTGTGTGGGTTCTTTCTGGGTATTCTGGCTTCCTCTCACAAAGGTAGTGGGGTTAGATTAAACTGGTGATTCTGAATTAGCTATAGGTGTGAATGTGACTGTGTATGGTTGTCTGTTTCTCTGCGTTAGCTCTGCATCAGATTTGTGATCTGTACGGGGTGTATCCTGCCTCTTGCCCTATGGTAGCTGGGACAGGCTCCAGCCCCGCTAGAGCCTGTTCCAGCGGAAGCGAATGGATGGATGTTTGGATGTATGGATGGATGGATGGATGTTTGGATGGATGGATGGATGGACATTGCACCACACAGACCAGAAAAACTCTCAGGGATGAAGTTTATGTCAGTTTGCTAATATCCCTTTGGAATGAAGAGTAATTTGTTATGTAGTGCTACATCTCAAACATTTGTTGCTATTCTACCTGGGCTTTAGATATGAAAAAATAACACAAAAATAGTCATGAAAAAAACATGACTCTTTCAATTAGAAAGTTTTATGCATCAAGATATAATAATTGAAAAACAAATCTGGTCTAGCAGGTAAAATTATTTAAATACGAGCTCAAGTGAACCAAAATGTAAAAGCAGTGTTTAAAAAACTAAGTGCAACTCCTGCTAATTAAATGCATTTTCAATAATTAATAATCAGCAAGTGTGTTGTCTCTGTAAAAACACAGATTTGGGCTGTTTGCTGGTCTGGAGCATTCATCTGTATCTCAACACAAGAGGAACGACATGAGCAAAAACAACTATTGCTGTGGTTTATAAGGCCATTACCAAACAATTTGAACTCTATATTTATACAGTGACAAAGATTATTCACAAAACATTCAAGACAGCAGCTAGTCTTCCATGGAGTGGGCATCCTAGCAAATTTACCCCAAGGTCAACGCAATGCTCAGAGAGACTGCAAAAAAAATCCAAGAGTGATATCTCAGACTCTACAGGCCTCGGTTACCATGTTAAATATACCATTACAAGTCAAAAAAGACTGAACAAGTTTGGCATGTTTAGAAGGGTTGCCAGGAAAGAGCCTCTCCACTCTAAAAACAACACGGCAGCATGACATAGCTTTGCAAAGTTGCATCTGAAAAAACCCATAAACGTCTGGAACAAGGAGGAGATGTTTGGCAGTAATGCACAGAGCCATGTTTGATGAAAACCAAACGCAGCATGTCAGCACAAACACCTCATCCAACTGCCAAGCACGATGGTGGAGGGGTGATGAGTTGAGTTGTTTTGCAGCCACGGGACCTGGGCACCTTGCAGTCATTAAGTGGACCATGAAGTCTTCTGCATACCAAAGTATTCTGGTGTCAAATGTGAGAACATCTGTCTAACAGCTAGAGTTTGGCTTTAACACAGCAGCAAATCAACAAGCTGGAACCTGATGGAAATGCTGTGGACCTGGAGAGAGCTGCCCCCAAACTTTACTGAACTGAAGCAACGCTTTAAAAAAGATCGGTCTAAAAGTTACCAAATCATGGTGTGTACTTTTTTTTTTATGTCATGCGGTCCTGTTAATCAGAAGTTGTATTTAAATCATTTTAGAACTGGGTAAAGGTAAGATATTTTTTTTAATCTGCTGATATGTAAAACCTCAGAATTGACATAACAGATTAAAATTAGCTTCTTTTACCATTAATACATGTACTTATAGGAGAAAAATAACAAGCTTACCAAAAGAGAGCGAGATAAGGACAACATTCACAGAAAAGAGATGGCGAAACAAGAAGAGAAGCTGAACCTTTTAGAAGGCAAAAATCCAGATGTAAAACATGTGGAAAGAGGTGGGGGATGACAGGTGATAATGTACAGTGAAACCTCTGTAAAAAGTAAGAACACGGACAATGACATATAATGAAAAAGAGAAAGATAAAAAGGTTAAATGATAATTATGAATGGCCATGCAGTCTAGATGGCCAAGACGCAGGATCGCAGACAAACACAAACTACAGCGTAATTACAAGGCCTAATGAATTCACTGAGACTGAAACTTGAGGAATAAAGAGCTAAGAGGCTTGAGAGAGAGCTTTTAAAGCACAAGATTACAAAAGTAATCATCTGGATGGAATAAATGCGCAAATTAAAAGGACAAACAAGAGGAGGGTCTTTTAATGTGTTCATAGAGTTGATTTTAACACCAATAATCTGGGCTGTCAAATTCTGATAAACATCTCTGTTTGGGGGTCTCTTTTATTTACTGTTGGTGTTCTGTGTCACACATATTATAGTTGAGAATAATGAGTGTATTATAGGATTCTGTCATCAGGTGCAGTTAAAGTTGCACAACACTGACATGCTTGAAATTGCTCATGAAGGTAATCTGATGCTACAGGAGAGATAGTCAGGGCAGAATGCGATTATCCCATGTGATATCTTAAAGTCAACAGTGTTATCGTTGTAGCGAGGGGCTCATGCACAACTCGGGGAAAAAATATCAAGGAGAACCTGATCTGATTTAATGATAGGATGTGTACAGTGCACACGTTACTGAAGTGTTTATCGGCTTTCCTCAGATGGAATGGTTCAATCCAGTTCAATAAATCACTGCAATAGTAGTTGAGATCATTTAAGGAAAACTTAAGGGTTGATTTGGATTCGTGAATAGCTTGTTTAACTCAATCCTTGTGGCTATGTCTGTGCAAGAATGACATAGAAACCATTCTATCTATTGTTATTCTTTCATGTGCTATAAGTTCAGTGTTTCTTCCTCATATTAGCTCTCTGGTTGGCGTCCACTCCACTCCAAAGGCCATTATGTGGCCTTGAGTAAAAGACAAGTTATCCCAAACCCTGTCAACACCCTCTCAAGTGGAAATAAATTAGTGAATCTTTCTTGGACAACAGAGGACCACATTCCCTTCTTTGTCCACAGCCTTGTGATAGGATTACAATGTGAACCAGTCAAGGGAGGATCACTGCATATATTTACTATGGAAGCTGTTTAATAAGATTAGCTTTATTGTATCCCATCAGTCTGAAACCTAAAGCTTTACTGGCTCATTCTTTGCACAATCTGGTTATGCACTGATGCAGCCTTAACAAGCCGATGCTCTTGAAATCAAAGGAGGGAACCACATGGAGAAAGAGCATGAGAAAGGTTTGACCAGCAAGCTTTGTGCCTTAAAATATTCAGATTAGTTCTTGGAGCATGCAAAAATGGACACCCAGTGATGTGGTGCAGCTATCTGTGAGGAATTCCTCCACACGAGAGACGATAACAGTTACGTAAACTCTTCTTTAGATCAGGTTTGGGAGTATTTTTACCCACATGATGGAGATGCAATGTCAGTCTTCTGAATGATCCAACACTTTGCAGTTTAATGAGTCTGAGGCAATCATTTTGATTTTGTACAGATTCATCAGCTTTTCTGTTTGATATTTGTCCAACACAAGTGTATGCCTGCCACATGGTATTCCCATTGGTCCCAAATTTAGGCCTATTCTTTTTTACTAATTTGTCATAATTTGTAGAGTTAGAACTCAAAAGCTGGACAAAAGCAGATTAACTAAGGTCTATGGTAAGCTTCAAACATTAACAGTCCAAAAGACAAAGACAGAATAAAATCTAACATAGACACAGAAAAAGACAACTGGGAAGGATGACGGATAATCCAACATGGAGAAAGAGTGAGGTGGGACTATTTATACACTGAGTGTTGATTGGGAACGACAAACAGGAAGGGAACCAGACAAGGTTGAAGTTAATCAGGACTATCATAAAGAAGGAAGTAAAACTGACACAGGGAATGAAGGAAAAGCAACCAAAGTAAAACAGGAAATATCCTAAAGACAAATAGTAAACGGAAACAAAAAAAAAAAAATACTAGACATTACACGGGATACAGAAGGAGGATAACATCAACACAGGAAGATGAAACGGGAAGAAACAGACAGAGAAACACTGAGTACTTATACTTGGTTGTTACACACACACGTAGTAACCAACTATAAATGGAAACTGAAGCTACATAAAGACCAAGAAATCACAGCCACTACTAGAACAGTAAATCAAGCAAATACAACTCCATGAAAAATGAACATGGAAATTTGACAGTAACTAGAACTTTAATAACCCTGTTATGCCCTCATTGTAGCAATAAATTCCAAAACACAGGATTGCAAAACAGAAACTTCTCCCTAGGTGAACTAAGTACCAAAGATGGAAATCAGATCCTCATCAACATCACAAGACACTAAACTCACATTCACAATAATAAAGAAGTCAAAACACTCCAAAACTGTGACTACTGTTGAAGTCAAATACCTAGAACTAATCGCCAAGATTACGAGGGTGACACTGAAATCCAAACCAGAAACAAAACCTCAACTTATCAATAACCAAAAACTAGAACAACACTGATAATGAACAGAAAACTCTCAAAAAGAACCACAAAGACTCCAAAGCAGCTCAAAACCCACAGATGAAAAACCAGGGATCAGCGAGCAGGGACATAATTATGGTAATTATAGTAAACATCTGTATCTGCTTAACCTGTATCTTTGTCTTTGAGCGCACATTTCTATTTCAGAATTTAACTGAAAGCATTATAGCATCTAACTTCAACTTTATACTTATTTATACAACTTATTTTACAATGTACTCACTGTTATCTACAACAAAAGTGTCTCTATTTAAAATATACTATGTACCGTGCTCTATAGAATGTAAGTTTCGCAATGTAATACTGTCAGCTGTCATAACACTGTTGCTTTAGTATTCTGAATATAATCTCTATAAACAACTTATTACCTTAAAATCCATAAAAGAAGAAGGTGATGCTGGCCCACAACCTTCTCAACCACAGAGTGAGACTCAAGTCTGAACTACATTGAAAGAAACCCTATAATTCTGCATGATTCTACAATTGCGTGCTGTTTACCGTTGTCCTCACATGCATCAGCATTCAGCATATTCACAAAAAGCGGTACACTACTGCACATTTTTTATTTTATTTATTTATTTTACAGCAATTTATTCCATAGTAGCATGCTGGTAGACTTGTTTTAGCAGTTTAGTATGTGGCTGCCATGAGATTTACCAGATCATGCCTGACTTTCTTAATATGAAAAGAACAGAACTATAAAGTACACCATAAGTATTTAAGATGCTTTAAATTAAGCATGAATCCTTGGAGGAGAGTGGATCAGAGATCAAAGAGATTAATCTCTTCATACGCTAAACTGTCTCACTGCACTTACGTCTTCATTCGTGTGACGGTAACCCAAGTCAGTCCCTTCAACTCGTACTGTAAAAATCTGTGAAATTTATTAGTGGAGAAGAAACGCTTTTTAGGCAAAACGCCTGCGTGACTGAACCACGAAACTGTTCTGGCTTTCAGACTTTATTTCAGCATGTGAACACTCCAACTGACTCTGGAGCAGGACGGTGACAGCTCTGTCATGCCATTAAAAGATCAGCTCTTTACATATCCATTCATCTCTCCCTCGTCTCTCCTTTTACTGTGCCTCTTGCAGGTATAAAATAATCCTCATATCCAGCCTATTAGTCACAGAGGATTAGACCCATGGTAGAGACAAGCTGAGATGAGAGGTGAACGGAGCAAGAGAGGCAGATTAAATGCCTGTGGTATTATGATGTAATGCTCAGGCCCCACGGGAAAGTGTCCATGGAACTTTTGTGTGTGGATAAAGGTATACATTTTGATGAACAGCAGTATTTTACTAAAGTAAAACACGGTGATGAAAAGATGAATTTGCCCCATAGCATCAGCTGTGTAGGATCACAGTTTGCATGAATGCACTTTCAGGACTCTGTGCGTGTGGTTGAGAGCACATGTGTTTGTAAACAAATCCTCCCCAGTTTTCTGCAGAGTCCCTGATCAATTGCAGATTAGACCCAACTTTATTATCAGCGTGGATAGAGATCTCTCCACCTCCAACCCTTTCAGGAGCTCATTTGAAAGTCAAGACTCATTTATCAGCTTTTGATCTAATTAAACAACCTGGAGCTTAGATGAAAGCAGGGACAAGCCATTATCTGACTCCATTAGCCACAGGCACGGCATGAAAAATCACTCCCCCATCCTTCACAACTTTAAGCCAACTTTCTTACTCTTTCTGCTCCTGCAGCAGCTTTTTAAGAAATTTGATCTTGTTTTTATCTCACCTTTATTGCCTTTCTGCTTATAACTCTTTCCCTCCGTTTACCTCTCATCTCTCCCTTCGTAGCTTTCTCCTGAGAAACTTTTCCATCCTTGCTGACTTATTGCATTTAGACCTTTTAATTCTTGTCCCACAGGTCAGCCTTTGGATTATGACTTTATTGTCTGTCCTTACATCAACCTTCGATTCAGGCAGATGGCTGTAAATCTTCAGTTATGATTTGTTTTCCTAACATCGGTGTGTGTGTGTGTGTGTTCAGGACAGGAGTCACCTCCTCTCCATAACTAGAAAAATAGATCTTCATTCATCCCTCTGCTCAAGGGACTTGAATGACTGACATGAAAATTTATGACTATTGATTGAAGCAGATCAAGAAAAGACCAGACTGAGCCGGAAACCGGATCAAGGATTGTTTTCCCCCAAAACTTAGTTTTGCATGGGCACTGCGTTTGAGAGCATGTTGTGATCCGAAAGAGCTTTCTGTTTGCCAGGTAATGCATGATGCATAGGTGTCAAGTGGATCAACAGCCCGAGGAACAACACGTGTTAACATAGCCTGCAGTCAAATACCCTTTCACCCTGCACGGATTCAGCATCGCAACAGAATGACGTGGGCCCTCCCTGCTGGTGCTTTTATGCATTGCACTTTACAAACACCATGAGGGACCTTCAAAAGTGAATAGGTAAAGCAAAAATATCGGAAAAAATGAATGTTTAAAGTTGCTTTTTGACAAATATCCTATGTACAAGCCCTGAGATCAAAAGGGGAACTCTTTACTTATGAGAAATAACTTTACTGCACTGCTGATTTTAACACTGAAAAAGTAAAAGAAAAGCAGAATGTTTGTCATTTAGTTTAAACAGACACCCCATCCCCCACCTCCCCAAGAGACATTATTAATATTACTTTGCACAGTTATACTGTCAGGAGCCATTTCTAATGTATCTAATGCCTCTCGTGTTGATTGCCTTCCCTCAACCACAGCAAAGCGCCGAGCATACTCAGTAATCACTGAAGACATCATGGAAGTCATTTTCAGTAGGCCTGCAGGCGTCTGGGAACATTACCACTGGGAAAATTACATGGCAGCAGTTTCCTAAGATGGGAGATGATGGGGGGACCAATTAGGATGGAAAGACATATGGCAGTCCCTCAGTCAGAAAAAAAAAAAAAAAACTAGGGAAATTTACTGTTAGAGTGTAATTAGCCATGTTTACTGTCCAAGCCATTAACACTAATTTGTGATGCTTGCAAACAAGCTGTTTAAGGTAATGGGGCCTCGCCTTGTTCAGTAGAGTTAATAATACTATTGCCATGCAATTACATGCACAGTTCAACAAAGTGAATCATGGCCTGGAGACGTGATTTCAAATTGCTGGACTCAATAATAGAGCTGAAATGGGTCTGTAATGGCAAGTTACACAGTCAATCCATCATCTGTCAGTTTGGCAGGCAGGTAAGTCACAGTGGTGGAAGAAGTCCATTACATGACAAGTCCTCCATTTAAAATCCCACTTATGCAACAGTAGGGTAAGAAAGGAAAGGACTAAAATAGGTAGACTTTTTTACAATGTGACTGATAGAGTACTGATCTATATTATGTATCTACCTGTTGTATATTTAAACACAACTCAGGGATATCGCTTATCAAAAGGTCACAGGACAAATTTGAAAAGGTTACTACATCATCTAGTCATTACCGAAGAGCAACATTTTCACTCGCTGATTTGAGATGGGGAGGCATAGCAGAGCTGTGTTTTTCATCACTGCTGTTATAGCGTGAAGGATTGTGGTTCAAACCTTTATGGTTCGGTTTGGTTCTTATGTGGTTGGTGTTAGACCTGTGGCTAAACTGGCAATCAGGATGGAACCCCCACTCTCAACACCATCAGGATAGAACAATCCAGGATCCAGGTTTTCAGGTCTTCTGAAGCCCTCCCGAAGCTGCTCACTCCACCATGCTCTTTGCGCTCTATGATGAGGGTCTCTAATGTGTGACATTGATGTTGGGTTTAGCCATGTAAACTCTGTGGTCAGTGAATGTAGGTGGCCATACACATGCTCTATAGTGGTGTAAAGCTGTAATCTTATTAAATGGTTTCACAGATGTTTATAGTACATCTGGTGCTGCTGTAAGCAGTAAGAATGTGTCATTTTTCCTTTTGCATCATTGACACTAAAATGACAACTATTATACTACTTCTGTGCCTATGGGATGGTAGTGATTCTTTGTCTGTTTTGATTGATAACCATTGATATTTAGCTGATCTCAGCAAATTAAAATTGGATTGAGAAACAAAAGTCTTTCAAAAAAGTTTGGAAAATATGGATGCCTGGAGCAGAGTTTACAATTCCATTTATCCATCATCTATTGATCTGTTTCTTTCAAACCAGGAAGAAAAATGAAACTAGGAAGACCTCTGGATTACAACACTTGAGGTTACAGCTTATAATTTGACAAATAAATAGCAAAAAGTTATGCAGACATGCACAATTTTGTATCTCAGTAAAGTGGGTGTTTAATCCTTACCAGGAGAGAGACGTGGAGCAGTTTATCGATGAATAAGGCCTGTTCTGTTCAGGATTTACACCAGTGATGATGAAGAAATTTAAAAGAAGTCAACCACAGTATATGGAAGCTCACCTCTTTCATGAGGAGGTTAGCCATCACAGAAAAGAGGCTATCGTGATGGATTCATATCAAATGTGATATTAGAAGAGGTTTATAAACGTGGATCACTTCTTACATTGCCATAGTAACTTATGCTGCAAGCCAAACCTGCTACGGAGCAGCTTAGAGATCAGCAGGTATGAAATCACCGGCACTACTGACCAATCAGTTCTACAGAAAAATAGCATTACCATTCCTAGAAGATCCTGCAGACCTCTGGCTCTGACTACTGTGGCGGTCATAGGCTGCTTGTTGAGTTCAGAAACATATGAGAGAAGCTTGTTCTTACTAAAAAATAAAGATTCAACGCTACTAGGTTATTAGGTATTTGCATATGACAACCGCAGAAAAGTGAGAAAGACACAATTTGAGGCACTGGGACTTGCATTTTTATGTTATGAATAATAGGTATCCTAGAGTCACTAATTCATCCAAAGAACAAAGACAATCCCTCACGGTGTGTTATCGGCCCCTTCCCTGTGCCATCCATTATAAATCATAATTGATGTTTAAAAAAATCCAGTTCTACAGATGAAGGCTGCACTGTCTCAATTATATTGATGGAGGCAATTATTGCAGTGATGCATGGTGAAATTAGCATGTTAATTGGTTATTATCACACAATCCAGTGCACTGGTCCCAAAAGACTTCTCCTATCATGAGTTTGATGGAAGTGTTCCCTTGTGTTGAAGAGGGAAAAAGGCACAATACATAATGCTCAACAGCTGATAAATTGAAATAATATGAATTATACATGCAGGCATAATGGAGCTACATGATATTTTGACTTCAAAAGAGTGTCTCAATCAAATTAGACACATTTTACTGTAATATGTCTGTGCCCTTGAGTAATATTATGCAATTATTTACCAAAACGCGAGCTGTAATGCATATTTTAAAGTGTAAAATGATTGCTAACTGCAGATGGCCACACTGAGTAATCAAATATTATTCAGGTTGCAGCCAGAGCACAGTCTCAGTGAACCATTTGACCACTAGGTGGCACTCTGATACTGTAGTAAAGCACCCCAAGCTGTCCAGATGTTATTCAAAACTAAAGGTTAGCTTCTCCCTTAGCGCTCACTCTGCTATTTAAAGGTCATCATTTGCAGGCAGAGGACAATCTGATGTAACATTTGTGTTGCTGAATCATAATCACTGTCTGCAGCCGGGTGAGGAGTTGATCACTATCACAGTTTAGATGACACTCTAATTTCTAGACCCTCGCAAAGTTTCTCAATGTAACCTCAAGGTGAATGTGGTGAGAAGAGAAGGCCACATGACATTAAAGTGTCATCTCTCCTGTTGTTTCCAGATAATAGGGCCTCTTTATGAGTTTTTCAACAGCATGAAAATGATTCTCATGTGACTAAATTGGAGCCAGAGTGCAAGCTCATGAAGGGATGAATCAAATGTCAGTCTGACAGGGGCCACATGAGAGCAGATCCATATTTCTATCAGGCCCCGCAGTCAGAACAGATTGACAAGCATGTTTGTGCATATTTTATTGTAATCCAACTTCTCTATCTTCATTGGCCAACAGAGGTGATAGAGAGGCCTACACAGAGTATGGCAGCCATGCACGGATACACACGTGAACACTGTCCCAGCCCTCCGCTCCTATTTGATGTGCATGTCCTGAATCGATCCATACAAAGTGAATGGTTTTGTACATGCTTTTTCTACAACAGCCACTCCAAGACTTCTCATTCTGGCTGAGACGGGGGACCGGTATTATTGATCCATCTGCAGTTCCCTGAAGGGCATGACTGCCAGAGAAGATGAAATCCTCTGTTCGTGGTCACATCTGGTCTGTTTCTAGCACGGCGCGGCCTGTCGGCAGGCCACACATCAACTGTGCAGCAACGCTATGCAGCACAGGTGAAGTTTTAGTCCTGTGTCTAAAACTCATTGTCCTGTGTTTTGTGGCCAAAACAAAGAGGACTTGGAGCTCGTCAAGAGTTTATATAGTTTAAAGTGTTCTTTAACCCCAAATTATTTATATAGCACCAAATCACAGAAACAGGTTTGAATTGTGAAAAGGTACTTTATACTGTAAGGTGTTCAGGAGAAAGCCTCGACCACCCCCCTATGAGCAAACACTTTGCAGTGGTGGAAAGGAAAGTCTCCCTTTTAACAGGAAGAAACCTCCAACAGAAAGAGGCTCAGGGAGGGGCAGCTATCTGCCACGACTAGTTTGGGGGGTGAGGAGAAAGAAAAAGGATATGATAGGGCCCGATCATTCAAGACTTTCTCAGAAGGAGGAATTTAAATTCTGGATTTAGCAGGGAGCTAATGAAGAGAAGAGAAGCCAATATGGTGTCTCTTTCTCGTCACTGTCAATATTGCAGCATCTTGGACTAAATGGAGGCTTTTCAGGGAACTATTAGAACTTTTAGTTTGATAATATTGAATAAATTCAGCTTAGAAGTAATACATGTATGAACTAGTTTTTCAGCATCACCTATGTGTGTGTGTTTTTTCTTAATCCCTCAGGAGGAAGTACCTAATGAGTCCATTATAGCTTAATGCACCACAAAGGTATATCTTATTTTCAGACTTGTTCTGTTTTTGTTTTTTCCACTTTAGGGGCTTCAGCCACTAGAGGGCCATTTAGAGGAAAATGCAAAGACAGCGTTAGTAAATACGTGGCTGACTCACTATTATTTATTTTTTAGTAGTGAAGGAGAATAATGTGCTGTACGAAGCAGAGAAAGGGTGGAAATATCTGTGTTTTAATCATGTTCAATCTGATTGTTATGAAATCCAGTGACCCTGTTGATCTCCTATGTGTGCAGTCCATGTTGCAGAGAAGAACTGTGTGCTTGAACAGAAAATGCAAGAGCCAGCAGCTGGTAGAATTATAAAGAATTGAGACTTGGTGGACATATTTATCAAAGGAAAAAGTATGCTGCAAACAAAGCTGCTGTGACTCATTTTCCCAAGTACCACGAGCTAGTCTGGATGCTCTCACCTTCTCCCTCGATACGCTCAGGCAATGACAAATGCAAGTGTCATCTGTGACTATGAGCCAAAACAGCAAAAAGCCAGTCAGTTAATACCAGCAGAGGGGAAAATTCAGCCACACTAGTTGTGATGAATAGATACCATATATTCTTTAAGGTAATTTCATGGCTTTCTTTTCAGTTTTCATTTTTCCAGTCAGCAAATTTCTTCTAGGAAACTTCAGGCTGTTGGCGTCTCTCTGAGATCACACTTCCTCCCATTTCTCAACATTTACAGCTGCATACTACTACATGAAAACCAAAGGAAGAAACCAAGTGGGCTGCATTAAGACAACTACAAGATTCTCCTGAAGAGATTATTAAAAGATGTTATGATATACTATTTATTATATGCAATAGCGCTCTGATTGACTGTGAAGCAACAAGAAAGTAAAGCACAAAATTTAAGGGGTTTGTCCTAGTCAAATTTCAATCTTGATATTAAAAAAATAAATAAAATAAAACTTAATTGTTTATATGTTTACAGCCTCCATGAAGTCGAAACTGGACCCAAAACAGTCATATATATCGTACCAAATGTGTGCCTGTCTGTTCCCTAACTCCTCCTACACATCTTAATCAATGTGGATGAAACTTACTATATAAACTGCTTAGGGTACCAGGATCTTCAACATGTATGTCTCTATTTTGCTTTTGGGAATTATTTTTATGACACTCAAATCCTTACAAATTATATGTATTTGCTGATTGCCAAAACAGTGGTGTCATTACATGTATGTTGCATGTACATTGTTGTAAGTAAATGTAGCTATTTTTAGTGTACTTTGAAGTCACTGGAATACATTGTCATGTGCATCGGTGTTCATTAAACAATGACACTAATAGTGTCTGTAATTGATTATGTTGTCTTATACAATGAATATGTAGCTAGCACAGATGAAGAATAAATATATATATATATACATATATAATGTATTTATTATTCATTTGTTTGGTGTTTATGAACAGCTGTTTTTGTCATGTGACTATCTACAGTTATATAA
This sequence comes from Oreochromis aureus, assembly GCF_013358895.1. Classification (NCBI taxonomy): domain Eukaryota; kingdom Metazoa; phylum Chordata; class Actinopteri; order Cichliformes; family Cichlidae; genus Oreochromis; species Oreochromis aureus. Next base: position 12,202,498 of record NC_052946.1, on the reverse strand, counting down.
TGAAGATGAAAAGAATAACTTAATAAATTATAATAAATTTGTGTTTTTGTACATAAGTAGAGCAAACAAGTGCTGCAGACTAATGATGCTAAAATTAAAAATGACAACAATGTAAATAATTTTCAGTATGAAAAATCATCCGTGGTGATTTGAGCTAATGTCAGTATGCCAAAACGCTCACAGTGACAATACAACCACGCTGATGGTAAACAGCTGGGAAGTTTAGCACGTTTGCGTGCACCAAGCACAAAGTGTAGCTGAGGCTGACAGGGATCGCACTGTCTAAGAGATAAGACTGACTTAAAGTTACAGTGGCTAAGGACACAGTCCTGCATGTGTTGCACAAATTGTCTCAAGGCTTAAGCTTTCTCATAAGTTAAAAAAAAAGTAGCCAAGTAGCAACCTAACTTGATCAGGTACTGGGCAGGGCCTAAGACAACTTGGAAGAGCAGAACTCATGCATTTATAATGACTGAAGTCATTCTGCTGTATAAACAAGGTTTTAAACAAAGATTTTATCCGCAAAGTCTGAACGAGGCCCTGACAGGTGATGCTTTGACTGTGGCCACTGGACAGCTATAACGCAAGGGTGATTACACACCTTCCAACCAATCCAAATCCATCACAGGTCACTTGGTGTGACAGCCCTTCTCTCAGTTTACCTGCACATGCCCCCGCAACAATAACAAAAGCACGGCATCTATGAGTGTGCGCTGTGGTAAAATTGATAACAACAATCAATATCAACCACTGAAATCATTGGCACTGTTGCTTCTGCAGAAAAGAAGGCGTCGACCGTTCTCTGCCTCGTCTGTCTTGGGCAGGAGCAAAGCATGGGATCAATATGCTACAGGCAGCTTGCTGGTGGCCCGGCAGAGATGAGAAAGCAGGCAGGGGGAGAAGTAGGAAGGAAAAGATGGGATGATGACATGGCTTTGCAAGGCTCTAGGGGGGTCAAAACACAAAGCGTGGTGCAGAAACAGGTGATAGGGATGCGTCCAGAGGCGATAAGGAGGGAAAAGTTTCGTGTGTAACGCAGAAGTCAGTAGTTTAGCAAACACTTAAATGCAGCATGGACACAGGGCAGCCTGACAGCTTGTCGATTCAGTGAATTTATAATGAATGTTCTTTTATGCTCCACTTTCTCTCTAACCTTTCTCCTCTCCTTTGCTCCCTTTATCTCACCTCCCCTCCTCTCTTCATTTAGAGCATCAACACCTCTCACCCACCCCACCCTGTCACAGGCTCATGTAGCCTATCATCCCGAGAGTAAAAACAAAGAGTTATATGAAAGGTGCTTAGTCGCATTTCTTTCTACCCCTGCTGTTGTGGTGTCCTAATGATGCAAATGTTAGGCCAGCTAATGAGCAGGAGCTATGTTTGGGCTGAAGCTCACCTCGCTGCCTCATGAATAAAAGCACCGTGTCAGAGTCAAGATGTGTGTTTCTCTCAGCTCTCAAACAGTGACCATTACAGATGGTGCTTTCTCACATTACATCCAAGAAAAAAAGACAACTGTTGTTCCATAACAGTGTCCAAAGAATAAGCTAGGCCTTTGAAATGAAAATTTATTTAAACTATTAAAATGTAAGCAACCTGTCCTGTCTAAAAAAACACACAGAAGCAAGAAAAAGTATATAAAACTTCAGCTGGAACTCTGAGCACCCTCTCACCTGTGCAAGTCACATAACCTTTTGACTCAGAGTTCATTCTGGCTGTCACCGACGCACGCCTCTGAAGGGGAGCAAAACCAGTGGATGTTAGCTCTGTGTTATTACAATAAACCTCATGGCTGCTTGCATTTCTCTCCCTCCCCACCTCGTGGCTTAATCCTCCGTACTTTTGCCCTTCAGTTTTTTAAAGACAGCCTGCAGGCTAGAATTGCCCTTTGCTGACTTGTGGCTGACAGTGAATAAGTTCCCTCTCGTCTCCTCCCTTTTATCTCTGAGATCATACTCTGAGTGGGTCAAGATCAATGGTGCTCCCTGCAAATCTGCCCAGACTCTGGGTGATTCTCATTGACCTTACACGGGGGTAACTGAGCGCTCCTACTCTCATCCTGCCGCTGGCTTTTGCATCCACTTCTATGGAGAAATTCACCTCCTGCTCTCACTGTTTTCATCAAGAATCATGGAGCATACTGGTGCTTGTCTGCCTTACTAAGTTCTTGTCTGCCTCAAAACTGAAATGTATCTGGTTGGAGATTTGCAGTCCTAAAACCAACCTAGTTTCTAATGCTACAGAAGGGAAAACCGTGGTTGGAGACTCAGGCACGACCGAGAATATTGCAATCGTGTGCAATGAACTTGTGATCTCATTGCCACTGAAATGGTTGCTTCAAAAACAGGGACCAGGCTTCACATTCAGTTGCACTTTGCCTTCTCCATCTGTCTGAGACTGATTGCAGTCTAGAGTCTTTTGGAAAACTGATCCTAGAGGGGTAAATTTGTTGATTCTATCATTTCTACATTTCCACATTTTAATGCTTCCTGCTGTAGATCTCAGGTTTGAGACTACTGAGATCTACAGCATTTGAAAGGCAGGACTCTGGACACTGCAAACTTCTCAACAACAATGCAGAGAGATAAAAGAAAAAAAACTATTTCAGGTGGGGCACAGAAATTAATGAATTGTATTGACTGAGGTGAGGGACAACTAAAGTTGGTTGTCCCTCACCTCAGTCCCTCAGGTTAGGCTGTAAGGTAAAAATCCCCCAAAATACAGGATATCATTCGCATCTTAAGTGGCGAAATGAAATCCAGAATTTAAAAAAATGAAAAAAACAACAACAAAAAAACCTTACACGTTCATCATGTTTTTTAAAGTGTTCCATCAAGACAACATAAGCACAAGAAGGAGAGAGTAAGTGGTGCGATTGCCATCCTCAGGCCTAATATGGATGAAGAGAACAAGTCCATCCAGATCCAGCTGGGGCTCTCATCCAATGGGATCCCAGTGAGACCACCTTCAACAAGATGGATGGCGCACGCCGAGCTTCAAACTGGGCGCACCCAGCCCAGACATCATTGGGTCCGGGCTGAATAAAGAGGTGGTGGCCCCTCGCCTGCTCTTCCCTAATAGGAGGCGCTGCCTGGCTGACAGCAGCCCATAAATAACCCAGTCGACGTGTCACTGGAAAAGAACACACTCACCTGAGCGTACTCACTCACTCACCGGCACCACAAGGGACAAGCAGGGTGCAATAATACAAGGCCATACAGACACGGAATGACAACACAAGTGCGTGAAGATAGGTCGCAAATTATTTGCTCCCTAGCACATATTATGTGGTCTGATTAAAAGATCAAATAGGATTTGTGCCACACTTTCAAACCACATTAGAGTGGCTTAAATTAGCCACCAGTTCTTCTGTGTTTTTGTCAGGTCACCATAATGACTGAGCAGCGTTCTGGGGAGCTGAGGACAGAGCAATTTCCCTTTTTCTTTACTTCTTATGGGAAAAAGCAAACCTGCAATCATCCACTTAGGCTGTAGATGATTCGTCAGGTGTTCTCATTTCATCTGAGCTAAAGGTCCAAATCGTCACATTTTACAGCTTTCTTACGGACAATCACACCAAAACAAGGTCACCCAGATGTAATCACGTTTCTTTTAAAGCCTTGAACTTTTTCACTGCAGTCATTTTGATATAAATTCGTGCATGTGTTATTAATCACACTAATTAAGGTTCTGTAGTGTCATTACAACAGAACCTTAATTAATGTGATTAGCAACACCGTAGTTTACCTACTATTACCTCTCAAAATGACCATCATACAAGGACAGCTGTTGCGTTTGTGCTTTTTTTTCCCCTCCAAGCAGAATTGTCAAGAGTTGTCTGACATTTTCAGAGTATGTTTTTGTTTCAATTAGTCTTTAATTGTTTTAATATTTCGATATTCCTCAATTAAGCAGGCAATAACGGCCAGCTCCTACAAGAGCCAATCTGCTAGCCAGAACATAGAAAAGAGCTATCGAAAAGTGGGGAATTTTTTATAATTTTAAGTAATTTTAGAGCATCCCTCAAACACTTCAGAGCCAAACGTGGAGGATTTACCACAAAGCATCAAATGACACCACGGGGAAAGTATTAAAAGGTACATATTATACTGTTATAGAGTATGTTACAGTCGGAGACTCATTTACTCCTTTATTCCCCTCTCGTTCAGACACGCTCTGAAAACAAACACGCACGTGAAGCTTCGGCTCAAGCGATCGACGTCATATGCGTCGTGACGCAATGCGGAAGTAGTTTACCCAAAATGGCTGCGTCCTTCACAGGCATGATTTGGTTTCACTGAAGTGTCAGTTAATGTGTAGCAGTTGCATTTTTAATAGCTAAAAGACTGCAAGGCCAGCTTTGAGAGCGGAAACATGGAGAGGCGAGAGTTCATGGCGTCTCTGGTGGTAAGATATTTTTATTTACACAGAGTCGTACTTTAAATACAGACAAATATAAGCTGTTAACCACCCTCTCATATATCTGGATTAAAAAACGCCACTTTGCCGGTTCCTTGTTGTTCAGACAGTATAATGAAATCTGTTTGAACAGGTAAAAGTCCATGACGCTTTATATTTAGCTCGAGAAAATAAAAGAACGGTACTGAAATGAATATAAGTAAATGTTATTGTAATGTAAATATAAATATATAGATAAATATAAATTGATAAACTTCAGTTAATCTTCAAGCCAGTCTGTTTTCGGGTGGAGTTTGTGGAGACTTGAACCGACCTTGAAGAGTGGATTTTAAATGAACTCTTACAGACACAACCAACATTTTGTCAGCTCTCCTTGTTTTGCAGTCAAATATTTGCTAGACATTAACGTGACAATATAGCAGTGTTTTCTGTTTCCTAAGTGGACAGGACTGAGTGTCGCAGCATTACTGTACATCTCACAATGTGACTGTCACCGCAGGCAGGAGGCTGTGCGGGGATGTGTGTGGATCTGACCCTGTTTCCACTCGACACAATAAAGACCAGACTGCAGAGTCAGCAGGGCTTTTACAAGGCTGGAGGCTTTAGGGGCATCTACGCTGGAGTCCCATCTGCTGCTGTCGGCTCCTTCCCCAATGGTATGATATTAAATTGTGACAGCTGGATATGTATTCCCTCTGAACTATTGTTTGCAGTATTTCTGTTCTTGTGTTATTCCTTCAGTGTCTCACTGTGTATCTGTAAACATAAGTCATGGTGTAAATAATAATAATATTTACACCGTGACTTATTCAGCTCATTCATCTTGAAGAAGATATAAAATTATATCTCATCTTAACAAAAATCTACCTTAATCTCACCTGATTCTTTGTCCATGTATATGGAGGACTTACTGAGTAACGCAACCAGAAATGACAGTAACATATATCTAATTTTTTAAAACAACAACAACAAAAAGAAAAACTTCCAAACTGCAGTCATAGCTTATGTCTTGGTCATGAGTTGTTTTGGAACATATCTTTTCCTACACTTCCTACACCTGTCACCATTTAACAAAACTTACTTGTTTGGTAGTATAATCTTTTACCGTTCACACATAAACTTATTTTGCTCTTTTGATAGACGTCTGGTTGGATATTTCAGTTTGGTAGTTCACAATCAGATTAGTTTGGTTAGAGGCCAGCTGATTTATCAGTGGGCCGATATTGTCAGTCGATATTAGCTGTTTGTTAATCTATCAATCTTGACATTTTTATTGAATTCAATTCAATTCAATTCAATTTTATTTATATAGCGCCAAATCACAGCAAAAGTCGCCTCAAGGCGCTTTATATTGTACAATAGATCGCACAATAATAAATACAGAGAAAACCCCAACAATCATATCATATGACCCCCCATGAGCAAGCACTTTGGCGACAGTGGGAAGGAAAAACTCCCTTTTAACAGGAAGAAACCTCCGGCAGAACCAGGCTCAGGGAGGGGCGGCCATCTGCTGCGACCGGTTGGGGTGAAAGAAGGAAAACAGGATGAAAGACATGCTGTGGAAGAGAGACAGAAATTTAGGATCATTATCATTCTATGGTCCACAACTTTCAGACATATTGGCTGAGAAGTGAAAACTGGAAAGGTAAAGAAGACGGAATAAACACCCTTGAACCATGTGTGTTGATATTGTACAACTTCCCTGTTGGCAACAACTGTTTGGAATGCCACAATCACAAAAACCAGCTGACTTACATCAGCAAGTAACACACATTTTAAAGAAATCTGTTTATGTTTCATGTAACTGAAACAAACAAACATAAAAATAAAATCAGGTGATGTATTGGATTTTTAAATGACTAAATATTGGCATCAGTATCGATATTGGTATTAAAATCATATGTAGGTTGGGCTAAAAGATTTATAACTTTTTTTGTAACACATTTGGATAAAAAAAAATCACTTGATTCTCTTTGATGAAGTAGCTGAAAATAAAGGCGAAATATTCAAGAGGGTTGCCATGGACAGAAAATGATTCCTAATCTATTAATCCTTATTAGTGCCAACCCTTAGTTGACTAATTAACACTCACACATGGAGGGAGGTGTATTAGCAGGCAGTGAGAGAGAAGGAAAGGTAATCCACTTATTCCACTATAAGAAAGTCTACTCAAACTGGGATGAGCAGTGATAGAAATGCTGTAGTTTGGAGTTCTTTGGCTTCCTTTCATACACTGGGACAACAAAAATTAATGTGAGGCTGTATGTCTGAAAGTTGTGGACCATAGAATGATAATGATCCTAAGCACAGTTAGAAATGTTAAAATCCTTCAAAATCCTGTAGGATGATTGGAAATGGGCAGTATTTGTAAGAAAATCATAGAACTTAACAGATTTTCATGGAAGAGTTCAGTAGGCTAATGAAGAGGCTGGATTGAAATATACAAACAGTGTTGGGACGGTTACTTTTAAAAAGTATTCCACTACAGATTACAGAATACATGCCCCAAAATGTATTTTGTAACGTATTCCGTTACGTTACTCAATGAGAGTAACGTATTCTGAATACTTTGGATTACTTAATATATTATCATGCTTTTTACAACTACATGAATGTACTATTGCTGTGTGATTTATTACTTTTACTGAAGGTTATTTGCCATACCAATACCAACTAGATTTTAAATCTTAATATAAAATGAATTACAGTAGGTTGAGATTAGGTAAGGCTGCACTTTTTGAAGCGATCTCGTATAGAAAAGTATTCGGCACCTGTAAAACAGGTTCGCGGCTCCGAACCGTAAAGGGACCTCTGGCTAATACGTCGGGTTCCGTGTTAGGCTCGTAGCTGAAAACTAGCTTTACTTTGCTGTCTGGGTCAACTTTGCTAGCGACAGACAGACAGAGGCGTTGACAGGCTGCTCCAACGGAGCTTATTGTTTCGGAGGAAAACACGAACACAGTGTACAGTCGAGTCTTAATAGCTTACTTAAAACTGGGTCGTCAGGCCGTCTTTTTGGCTGCAGTGGTTATTATTATGTTTTACATGCTTCCATTTCCTGTTTCTGGTCAGTGACAACTCGTACTTTTCTACTCTTTTTCTCCCTCCCTCGCGCTCACAGACACATAACGCAGCACGGACTACACTGCCCATGAGGCTACATTCTTTAGGGCGATGCCTGTAACACTCTGCCTATTGCCTTCATATTAAATATTTTTTGTGAATAATTTTTAAAAATATTTCTTCATGTCATTATGTGGCCGCAAGTAGAGGTGACATGAGCCACGAGATTGAGACACAGACATTAGAGCCTCTTAATGCGTGTTTTGTTTGGGTTTCCACCGGCGTAGAAAGTAAAAATAGAGAGGGGACAGAAACAGGAAAAGACCGCCGTGTAATCCATTCATTTCAACAAAGTAACTGTATTCTGAATACCACCTTTTTAAACTGTAACTGTAACGGGATACAGTTACCCATATTTTGTGTTTTAAATACGTAACGGCGGTACATGTATTCCGTTACTCCCCAACACTGTATACAGAATACCTACAATATAACCACAACAGGTATTTCAGCTAAAGAGGTAAAACACTTGCTTTGGAGGCCAGGGGTCTACTAATATTTTCCACAAAAGTATAATTCATCAATTGATAATTTTGTTGAATAAATTATTTTATAATGCTACGTTTTTTTTTAAATTGTGGTTGTGTTCAGGCTTTCTAACTTTTTCTACAGTCACTGCTTCAAAGAGGATCAAATGTTTAAAAAAACCCTTCAAAATCTCCGTGGAATGCACTTATGCTTTTCTCACAACTTTAAGTGCTGCCAGTTGCTTGTTACTCCTTTAAACAGTTGCTGAAAAAAGTACCATTAATAACACTGAAGCTGATTAATTTATTTGTTGAGCTGCAGCAAATTAACCATGCACTCAAATAATTTACCACAAATAACACTGTAGCTTTCTGAAAATGTAGTGATTATTTGAATTCACTGAAACCTTAAACTAAATGATGCTCAGAGGCTCTCCTTTTAGCATCAGTTATTTTGCTTTACAATCCTATTTAAATATCCCTTTTATATCTGTTTGTTTTCTTAGGTTTTAATTTGGGAACTTTGAATTGCCTTGTAGTTGAAGTGGTCTCTAAAGGGGCTATAGGTGTAAACCTTTCTAACTGTAGCTTAGTGTTTTCAACACAGGCAGTATCCTAGTCAGGGAGAGCTTTTGAGAAGGTGCCAAGCACTGTCTTGCAGGGTAGTAGCTCCAACGTGCCTAATATTTGAGCATCAGTTTAAAGAAAGTATGTTTTTTCTGCATGTCTACCACTCTCACAGTCAGAAATTTGAAACACAATAAGCATCTCTTTATTTGAGTACCGTAGAGTGTATTTGATGATTTCATCTTTATAATTTTGCAGAATAATGTGTTGACTTTCTTTGTGTTTAAGTGTAGGCAGACACACACACACACAGACGCACACACACACCTCAGTTCCTCCCCTGTCAGTGGTAGTGAGGGATATTAATTGCTCTATGCTGGTTGACTAATGGGCCTTAAACGCCTGTGGTTCTGCTTGGTTTCAGCCGCTGCTTTCTTCGTCACCTACGAATACACAAAGGCCCTTCTCGGCACCGGTGGAGTATTTGCATTACCACATGTGGCACCTGTCACTCACATGCTGGCCGCCTCCCTGGGAGAAGTAGTAAGTCGGCGTGTCCCTCATTCTCCCATCCTTTGTCTCCTCTCATGTGGATTTATATCCCTGTTTCACTCTGGCAGTAAACTGTGGAGTCATTTGTATTCTTTTGTTGGTCTAAATGATTCCCAGCACTTCCATCTTTAGAAGGCCAGCTGTCTTTACATGCATATTTTTGCTCTTCTGTGTTCTTGCCCTTGTTGTTTCTTTCCCACCAACGTATGTCCCAAATGAAAACCAATGGCATGTCTCTTAATGTTATCGCCTTTTAAATTTCATAGACTGCCATTCAATGGAGTAGCTGGGGAGGGAGTATGTGGTTTTGGCTGTAGGCCTCAAGGTCCAGCTGGGTGAGTTAAGGGGGCTTCCTCGGTACTGTCCCAGCAGTTCTCTCAACCAGCTGGGTAAATAAGACCTCATTACTGCCTATTGACTCATCTACTTTCCCATCTCAGACCCCCAGACTCTGACAATTTAGTCTGGGGAATTCACGCTTGAAACCAATGAGAAGCAGCGCAATTTCCTCAGCCGAATCCTCTCCCAGTCACTTGTAGTGAACCGCAGGATTTGAGCCATGGGTATTCACACTGGCATGAAATGGGGGATATGGAAAATAGGATGCCCCCCTTGGTATACCCTAGGCTGTCTGCAAAATGCTAGACATTCAGTATTCATGGCTTTTGGATGGGTGTAATTTAGCCAGGTTTTGCATGTTTATGAAATGGGATTATTCCACATGGCATGTTGTTCACTGTACTTTAGGTTACCTACGAGGCGCGATCAGAAAGTTCTGAGACTGAGCCTGTTCTGCAAGAACGGAGCGAAGCATGGTCGTGTCCTTACACATGCTCAGATTAGGATTCTGTGTCATGTTGCTTAGTGAACAGCAGGACACGTGTTACGTGCAGTTTTGTGACCCCCTGCATATAACCTTCATGTCATTATCGTCACCACTGGCATCATGGGTTAAGACCTAGAGCCCAACAAGCCTTCTAGTGGGAGAGTTTCCTAGGAGCAGCTTGATCTGATGCATCATGCAGATGTTTCTTCCTCTTTCCCAGAATGAAATTCAAGTTGAAAGTTTGACATTTTGACATGGTGGAAGAGATCCAGCATGGGTCGTTTAAGGCGCTTACAGAACGCAACTTCCGGGGGGAGCGATCAGAGTGTGGCAAAGCGCAGAGAACAGCGCGGTGCTACACAAGTTGTTGTTTTGTTTTTGTTTCTTTAATTTACAGAAGTCTGTAGCCAAACTTGGATCAGGGAAAAGTTTTTGCCATTTTTAGATGCAGTCTCTAAACTTTTCAGGCCACACAGTGTTCACAAGAGGACATAATGATACTCGAAGATTAGCAAATCTTCCCCTAGTTCTCAGAATTAGTGTATCAGTTATTGGGGTTACCGTATGTGTTTAACACTTAACAATCAGAACATTTTTTTCAGGTTTTTTATGTATACTGCAGTCAAGTTGAATGTGATAGGTCAGGCAGAGGTTGCCACTACCGCTAACCTCATTGTGGATTTGAGCACATCAAAGGCACAAATCCACAGAATGGAGCCGAGCAGAGCAGGGGCGGTATCCCCCTGCATTCTGCCAGCTGAGATCGTCTTGTTCAAAGAGGGTAATCTTCAGGCTTAGCCATGAAAGGCCTACCCTAGTGCTGCCCCGAGTTAGATACAAGCCCTAAACTTCTGCACTGTGATGCAACAGCAGCCAAATATGATTCTTTGTCTCAGTAGGTGCTAATGACTTTTTATAACGGTCTTGGTTTGAGTGTCTGACTGAAGTGGTGGCAAATTTCTTACATCTAGTATTTGCCAAGAAAATAATTAACAACACAGGCAGCAGAAAATGCGTGATTAACAAACATTCTGGTGTTCCTCACTTCCTGAAGTTTTGTTTCATGAGAGATGTATCTGACTTACTTTAGCACTCTTTTATTTAACTTCAGGAGACAAGACACCATCTTTACTTTTATGATTAGCATAAATCTTTTCTTTTTAATTGAATTTATAGTTTGGTCTTGATAAGTAAACTCGAAGCCATCCATTAATTAGGCTGCTATGGCTGCTGTAGGACTTCCCATGATGTATTGACCAGTTTTTCTCCTCTTCCTTATTTTCCAGTCCTCATGTACATAATGTTGTGGGCATGTAGTTTGATTTTGTTGACTCTCTCCTGTAGTTTTTCTCCTTTTGAATGTCCATGACCTCACTATACTCCTCTGTCCTCTCTTCTCCTTACACTTGTCATGGCCTGCTTCTGCATCTTGTCCCTTCCTGTAAAATTCTGTTTTTTTCTCCCCACTTTCACCAAGTGCATGCTTAAACAGGCTACCTTACAATATAAAGTGCTTTGAGATGACTGTTCTATTGAACTGGCAGTATATGATTAAAATTCAATTAAATTTAATTATTAATTTATTTCAGCAAACTTCTTATACACCGGTATAGCCAGTATATAAGGATGGATGAACTCCGACTATGACGAACCATCAGTTGTCCATCCGTCCATTCATAACTCACAAGAATTGCTACTCCTACATTGCTCAAAATTTGATCAAAGTTCAAACATTGATCTCCAAATGCTTCTTCACTCAAACTGTGCTCAAGGTCACATTTGTCTTTTTTTTATGGGCCCTTTGCCATTTTCACAGCTTCGCCTTCATGCACACTACCTACAATTTCACTAAATTCTCTCTCCTGATGTACTGAACAATATTCAGTTCAAATATTTAGCAAAGCCGTTATTATGAGCTTCTCTATGTTGCCTCAGATTTGATTATTCATGAATTGTCTTGCAATTCCAGTGATGGTAAAGAAAGACCCGCTAGGTGGTGATCGTGATCGTTGAGGGAGTGGTCGTATTGGTCGATTCCCACACCAGGAATGCGGGGTTGTGGCCTTGCTATCACCATTATGATAACATCAGCATTACTGTGAAAACTATGACACACTGATGTGTTCACATCTTTTCATATTTACTATCTATGGTAATAATTACTAATGACCATATAGTTGTAATATTCCCGTTTTTCACTGTGAATTGTGATGGATTGTAAGCAGTCAGGTTAAAAACTGCTACCTTTGAGTTTTTGTTTATGCAAACAACTACATTACTTTCTAGTAGGTCTGTTAACTCAACATAATAGAAAATAATACAGAATAAAACCCAATTCTTATCTGCTGACAGGTTCACTTGACTCTTACATTATTCACTTGGTTTCATCCAAAGTTCCATTTTTTTATTATTCATCTCATCTGAGCTGAGATTATATCATAACTGGCCAATCATAGCTAGGTATGTTTTTCACTTGTCCAAATATTTTATGAGTCAATGCCAGACAACAGGTTAAAACAGAAGCACATCAGTTCTGTCAGATGTGTGTGAGATGGGTGACAGAAAAACACAGCAAACAGTGTCGCACAAGACTTTATTTTCTATTTTGGCACTTGTGCTATGTGCTGTAATTTAATATACATTGTGCTAAAAATGTTTTTGTCCTTTAAGCCATAAATAAAAAGTACATTAGGCAACAAATTGTCAAAGGAATTTTTTTAATGATCAAGGAAAATATTTCACAAACAGATTTTATGAAAACTGTGCAGCTTCCCCATTTTCATCCAAATGTAATATGTCAAACAGATCGTAATGACCACCTAACTTTAACCAGATCTAACGATCTTCATTTTTTTCCTCTTTACAAACAGGCCTGACTTTATTAAGCAGTTAAGCTGGTGGGATGGATGGCGACTATAGATCAGAGTGACTCGCTTTGATTGTTTCCTTATTGCTCTACCTCCTTCTCGTTTTTCTCTTGTGGAGACCAGAGCAGCAGTCAGTGTGACACACACAACTTAAAGAAGAGGCAACTTGTTATTTGGTCCTTGCCTGACTTCCCCTCTCTAACCCACTCAGTCTATGATCCTTTTCCCCAGGAGGCTAGTGTGTTTTACCAACTGTTTCCACTCCACAACGTTCACAACAGATGCTTTATGGGGACTTATTGCTTTGCTACTTTGATGCTCAAGCTCAGTAGATGATGTGCTTGACTTTACATTTATTAATAAGATATTGCTGACTTCCAAGAAAATCTATTATAGCCATACCAAAGGGAGTTTGCTCAGATTTTATTCTGTACCAACGTATGATAGTGGAATTAAAATCCTTTGGTCTAACAAGTGCACAGTCTTTGCGGACAAAGCCAGAAATTTACTAGAGCTGTTGAATCTTGCTCTTCAAGTCAAGTGTCAGCTAATAAAGTGTCTATATTAACCTAGTTACCACTGCATTCACCTGCAGGCAATAACAGACAGACAGAGACCGAGGACAGTCACAAGTTGTAGAGAGAAAGAACTCGAGAGGGTCGAGACAATGAGAGAAAATCCCCACTGCCACAAACACCTCGGTGTTTGTGCGACCGCAGTGGTGGGACGCTCCCATAAAGAATGTGTAAGCTGATGGCGTCTGTCAGGCTCTAGCAGGCTGTTATCCAGCCATTAGATCAGATTTATCTTCATTCCCATTCGCTCGACGTCTGCCCTGAAAGCTCATTTGTCAAGGCCAGGCAGCAGGCTTCTCTCGCATCTATAACCCCCCCTCCCCACCTCCCCACACCCTCTTACTGCCACACATCTGTGGGAGGATGTACTGGAAAATACAGTGTGACATGACAAGATAGGGGGGACATTGAGAAGGAGGGAGGAGTTTCTTTTTTTGGGAGGGAGGTAGGAGAAACTGGCAGCCACTTAACTTGGCTCTGAGAAATAATCCATGCATCGCCTTCGAGGAGCGCCACGCTCTGTGATTTATTGGCTGTTGTTTCAGAGTTGGAGACATGCAGTGTCCTCATCTCTACCCTTCTTCTCCATGACCCTTTTCTTCTCCATCTTCCTTCTTTCTTCCATTTCCTTGCTTACTTTATCCTTTGCGATACTGTAATGCATTTGAGTTATAATGAAATCCAAAGAAAGCAGTGGTTACAGACAGTATTGTCTTTTTGAAAGGGCAGCTCAAGGCACTTTTACTGTTTGTTTTTTATTTTTTATATTGTGTTAACTGCGCTATAGTTCCAGCCAAATGTCAACAAAGAAAAAAGATTAAAATTTACTATTGTCCACAAAAGGGCAATCTTGTTTCTTGGTGGTGATCGCACTGTTTTTAATGATGAATAAATCCAAATAAGTTAGGCCCAATGCAGTTATTAAAGCCTATATGTTTTTCCAACCTGTTGTTGCTATGGTGCCAAACGGCAATCCCGGTCCCGACTGACCGACCACCGTGTCCTGATGGCCAGACATGGTAAAAGAGGCATGGGGGCAAAGGCCTGCCGGATGGAGGGATTTAATGACTCTAATGTGCTACGAGTCTCTGCTAATTTCCCATCCCTTACTGTGGTTCTCCCATGACTGAGTGCTGGACTTTGACTTCGTCGTATGGCGGCCCGAGCTACAAACAGAAAACATACTCTGTCATTTGGATTAACGACAACAGGCCAAACTGAAGAGCTTCAAACACAGACAGGCAGCTTCCTAATGAAGGCTGCTTGACATATCCAGCAGCTTGTAAATAAAGATAAATGGTAGCAGAAATTTAAAAGGCTACCAATAGATTTCTAATAAGTTTACGAGCCGGAGGAAAGTGTTGAAAAAAACAAAAAAAAAACGGGGCAGGGTTCTTTTTTTCTTGCATGCTTGCTTTCTTTCCCCTTCTTGATTCTGTGCTGCTTTCTTTTTCTGCTTTGATTTCTTTTTATCTCTCTTGCTCTCTGATGAGATATTACCTTCCGCATCTCTAGCCATTATTTAGATTTCCTTCATCCCAGCCATACCTCATTGTGTCCTCATTCAGCATCACTCATTTTCCTCCCTCGTTTGCTGCCGCTTCTGATACTGTATCTGAAATAACCTCGGAGACCACACACTCGATCTTTTATCCACTAAGCATCATCGCCGCCACCCCTAGTTGCACAAATTACTCCCAAATAAACAATGTCCCTCATTTATTTGGTATAATCTGTGTCTCATTCTGGCCTCCTCGCTGCAGTGACAGGAAAGGAAAAGGCCATCTTAAGTCCAAGCCCCCCAGCCAATTACATCAGTAATTACTTGTCATAGCCACTTTCTTTCCATTTAGCTGCCGTTTTCTGCTCCTTTGGAGAATTGGTTTGGGGTAAACATGATGTACATTGTATTAGAAATTCTAACTTGACCAAAGGGGGAGGGTAAATGAGATCTCAGAGGCAGATGCAGCAAGCTCAGTTGTCGCGAATGGGTCGTGCAGGTGCGAGTTTGGGCACTTGGTGGTAGTGTTGCTCCGTGGTTGTGCTGCAGCTGGACACTAATGTGAAATACCAGCAGCTTGCACAGAATTCCTTATAGAGGCGCATTCAAGTCGTTTGTTTTTTGCTGTTATGTATGGAGGTTAAGGCTGCTGTGTTCACTGTGTGCTGAAAAGAGGAACAACTTGCGTAGCCCGCAGAAAAAGTGATGTAGTGAAAGTCAAAACAAAGTTGAGAATTGGTCCAGCTGTTGCTCAACAGTCAGCAGGTATTATAGCAGTACTAAAAAATAAGAGATGACAGAAAGAACAAATGTCCAGCAGAACCCTTTAACAGTTCGCGGTGTTTTCTTTGCCTTCTTGTTTACAAGGTATGGCCCAAAAGAGCCTAATGATTAGGCCCAAATGCTAAATCAGTGTAGCGACAGCTGAACTGGGAGAGGAGCAAAACGGGAAGCGTCTTTACCGCCTCTAACATTCCTTCTCTCCTTGCTATCCTCCTTGCTTGGTGTTGCTGTGGCGTGGGTGGCACCGGCAGACTGGCATCTGTGCGACTAAGGGAAGTCACAGTAGGGTGGGGGTGGGGGGGCTCACAAATCGCTCTCTAAGATTGCTTGCTGTTAGCCGGTTTTTCCACTCTGGTGCAGGATAAATGGGAAATCAAGCCGCCAGGTGGGCAGCTGTGCTTGCCTGCCTGCCTCTCCTTGCCTTTCGGACCATGGGAGTTATGAAGCATAAATATTCATGTCTGTCTTCACTAGCTGTTGGCAGTCCATATTTTTGTTGACATATGGTGGATGGGTTGGGACTTGAGCAGGGAGTGTGGCTGCCGGGGTGTGCATGCGTGTCTGGATCTATCAGGGTGTTTGACGGAAGCATGTTCCTTGGACACAGATACACAGTCAGCCTGATGACCTTTTGCGAGCATGACAACTGTTGCTCTGGTGTCATGTCCGCTCTGTGTACCAGTTTGTTAATTGGCCCAGTTGCGCACTAACTAAAGCAGTCGTTAGCCTGCCAGCTTCATGTAATTGCTCTCCTCGAGCCGTGCCACATCATGGCCACCTGCCATGTAGCAAAAACATACAGAAGGTGATATCATGTACAGCAAAAGGGCATCTAGGGGAGTGGTGTGGGTATGTGCACACACAAAGATGTGGGTTTCCTAACCTCCAATTAAGCACAACATGGATATAAAGGGTCTATAAAATGAAAGTATAGTGTAATACAGCAACTACAAATTCAGGCCTTTAACTTTTTGTTTTCATCCTGTAGGTGGCGTGTCTGATCCGGGTACCCACAGAGGTGGTCAAACAGAGGGCCCAAGCTTCCCTCTCATCGTCTACCTACAGCATACTGCTGGCTACTCTTAGAGAAGAGGTATGTGGCAATCAGAAGCTCATTTTTGTCCATTAATTTTGTGTTTATGTGTGTGTGATTTTTGGCTGTCGTTCATATCAGTAACCCTGCTGAGATATGGGATCTGAGGACATTGATGAAAACAAGCCTGTTGCCAAGAAATGCAAGCAGATTATCAAAAAGCAAACTTATCTGAAATCCAGAACTAAAGTACTGGCACTGTGAGTTCACGAGTAATGAAGTGTGTTATGTAAATTAAACTGCTAGTTCATGTGAAGCCATGATTCAAAGCTGAGGTGTTGATAGTAGTTCCAAAAGGTAGCAGATCAAGGTGGGGAAGGTTTAAATGAGTATATAATTGTCTATATTCATATGTTTGAACATATAAGTAAATTAAGTTTCTGAAGTCCCCTCTGCTTTAAGCCAGCTGTAGCGCTCAGATCCACCAATCACTGTTTTGAGTGGGTGTGGATGTTGGGTCACTGATTTCATAAATTGTAATAAATTGTTAGACTCAGCCGCTCCAATCTAAACATTATGAGTGTTGGGTGGGTGTGGGGTGGGGGGTGGGGTTTAAGACGAGTGCTGACAAATGCTGTGGTTGGAGCATACCAGCACCTTAACCCTAACAGCTCCCAGCAGTTATGCGCTGCTATAATCTGTGAAGAAGCTGAATAAACTTTGTTCCCACAGATGAATTATACAAGTGCTTTATCTGTTCATTGATTGTTGTGCATTCAAGCAAAAATTAGATTTTATTCATTAGATTAAAACATTTTTTCCTGTTGCTTCTCTGGGCAGGGGGTTCGAGGCTTGTACAGAGGATATGGCAGTACAGTCCTCAGAGAGGTAGGTTTCATTCACGTGTTATCTTCACACTCAGTCGCTCACTTGTGTCTGTCATCCACTGTTGATACCATTATCAGTACCTGTTCCACAGCAGATCCTGCGCTTATGTCTGTCTTTGGTAAAGTTCAGTTCCAGGTAATTACAAAGTACGTCATACAGATCATATTGAAATCAATACTAAAAACAGCTGCTCAGCTCTTTGAAAGATGTGTGGTGGATTTTTTTTGGATAGGTTGAACGGATATTGAGGCTTTCTACGCTTGTGACTGAAGACAATTTAATTTCTCTTGGGTTGGATTGAAGTTTGTAGTATTGATTTACAGATTTTTTTTTCCTCCCTCACTTTCATCTCAGTCAGTTACTTGCACAAGATGTGTGCTCTCCTTTTTAGAGCTAAATCTGATTAATTAATTCAATTACTCTGGTTATAAATGCAAAACAAAACAAGGATAAATGAGTACTGGGCTAAACTCCCTTGATAGGCGCTCACCTTTTTGTAATGGAAAAAAAAAAGCCGCTGTAGTTCTTTGATTCATGATCGTCTGCCTAATTGCACCGGCAGTGCATGATATTGCAAAATAATTGCAGGAAGCATTGTATGGGTGTTTTGAGTTTCAATAGAAGTGGAAAAAGAAAATGGAGAGGGAGAAAGAAGTATATGAAGGTGACACTTGTCTTTTTTTTTAGGGAGGTGGGTGAGGGCGTAATCTAGTCCCCTCTGCTGTGCTAGCCTGTACTTATTTTCTGCCTCACTAAACCGATGTTATTCACGCAAATTCCATCTGGACAGCCAGGGAAAAAAAGGACAACAAGACACTGTGATTTCTCCGAGGGGCTCTGAATAAATGAATACATTTGGAGGCTGGCGCACGGCCTGTGTGCATACTAACACTGGCAGATGAAACGCAGCGGTGGCGGCAGGGATTTGGGGCACGGGAACGGCAAAGGATGCTTCGTGGTGATTGGCTTTGACGTGTGTCAGGAAGGTAATTCATTTTCTCTCAGCCTCCGTCGCTATCCGCCCATCTCGCTCCTTTGGCCAAGAGACCCTGTCAAGATAAGTTTGTTTATGTGGTACGGCATGGCGCCTCCCTGCTCTCACTGGCCCACTAATTGAGGTCCTATCTATGCTATATATTCATTAGGCAGCCTTCAGAAGGCTTTTCTGATGGGTATGATATCGCATTAGCGCCCAGTGTGCAAGGATCCACTTTGATCAACTTGGAGGGTGGAGTAAAGGAGTACAAGTGTCACGTCTGTTGTGATCCGTTTGTCATTGTTGCGCCAGCCTACATCTACGGGCGGTTTTTGCCCAGTTGTCCTTAAAACTTCAATCTAAATTATTGATTAATAGGATTTCAGTTCTTTTTAATTTTGCACTACATTAATCTTTATTGCGGTATACCCTTTCTGTCAAGTTTTCTGCTGAGTTGGCATCTTATGGGTTCCAACTGAACAGAGCATGAAATCACTGAGATTTAGATTGGGGTGAAGGAAACTGGAGCGCGGTGAAAAATTACTTTATTCTGCTCTAGAAAAACAAGGACCTTATTTTAATTAACACCAGCAAGACTTTGCTCAGGACTTTGAGAGAGACTACACTTGCCCCATATCCCACATAAGCTGTTGATGTTGTTTGTGTGTTAATTTGCATTCATTGTATGAAAACACACAGGGTAATCTTCCGAGTCTAATCAAGACTCTAATTATATGTCATCAGTAGTAGTGGTCCTCATTTCGTCAGGATTTCCTGCACTTGCGCTGTTTTGGTTTGTACCATCTTTCTCCACTAGATGGCATGTTAAGATTAGTACTGCCTTTATGAAGCTCGTGCCTGACTTTTGTTTGAATTCCACACAATCTGTACTTCCCCTCCTCCCTCTCCTCACCTATCAGTACCAATCCAGCTCCATGACATTTATGCACAGCAGTTACTGATTTTTAAAAGAAATTATTTTTATATCGAGCCCTTTTTTTCTGATCCAACATATTCTGAGGTAATATTGAGTAACAAGTCTTAAGTAGGTTATTAGACAGTGTTTTAGTAATGTGGTGTTATGTGGGTTGTGGAGTGGCAGGTGTAAGTAAAGCTGGCTCTGTAAAATGCACCTTGTCTCAGTGACTCTGACATACAGCCAGTCTACATATAATCACTTATAGTTATGTTCTGGAAAGTATCGGCTTAATCTGAGTGCCTTTAATAAACACATTTAATCTAGGAAGCACACAGACAGGGGGGGTGTTTGAGCCACCTAAGTTAAAGCAAAACCGGGTGTTAGAATGACTTCCCTTTACCAGCATTACATATAGTTTGCTTAATCCAACCCCTCAATCAACCTCAAAGCTTCCCCACTTCAGCAGCTGGGACCTGGCAATGCAAAGTACAGGATCTGGCAGCTGGGCTTATGAAACACCTCTCCATCCAGGCTCCCCCACCCCAGCTCTGCTTTCTATTTATCCATCTCCTCTTCAATCTGCTGCCCGATCCCCCCCCTCTGCCTTCTCCAGCAGAGGGCTTAGCTGTAAGGAAAGACACGCTAACCTGGGATTTAACTGTTACCAACAGATCAAATACAAATCGGAGCTGATTTGTATTTGAGCTACAGAAAAGTGACAAATGAGAGGAAAACATGAACCAAAGACTGCATTTTGCCACAATTTGACCAGCTTAAACAGAGTTCTCTTTAACTCTGCTTGAATATATTGTTACATTGAGTGTTCTGATGTCATAATGATCATTAAGTAATTGCGTTTAAATGGTAACCACACTAGGGTCATTTAGGAAACTCAGCGTGTGCCATGTTTGCATGTCTGACAGCTCAGGTCTTGTGGTGTGTACACTGGGTTATAATTGTCAGAAACAATGTGGGGGTGGATGCTGCTTCCTCTGGTGGAATCCTAAGGTTGAAATTGTCTCAACAGGCACACAGCAGAGCAAAGGTGACCCCTGTGTGTGTGTGTGTGTGTGTGTGTGTGTGTGTGAACCCTCTCCCCATCCCCCCTTTTTTGTGTCCACCCTTCACCCTTGATGTGGGTTCAAAGGGGAATCACTCTATATCCTGTGTCTGTGCACACTGATCCATAGAGGCTCATGTTTATATACCCTCATGTTACTGAGACAGAGCAAAAAGAGGGAAAAAAGAAATGGTCGGAGAAGCGAAGGCTGTTTATTTTCCTCTAATATGTAAAGGTAGGATTTGTGTGACACGTGTAAAGGAGTGAAGGCTTCCTCCTGCGTTGTGCTTTAGAGTTGGAGCTGATCGGAGCAGCTGCCACTAGTCTCAGAGACCCAGACAGCAAACCAACTCTTAAATTACTTCAACGCCTTTAAAAGCTTAACAAGACTGGATTAAATAAGAAGGAAAATGCACTGGAAAAAAGAGAAATTAAGCCAAGGAAAATATTAAGCTGTCATTCGAAAATGAAATAAAATGCTTACTAGTGAGATGAATGTGTTCACTTATTTTGGGCCTTTTCTTGATTCGTTTTGCACTGTTTGTGTGAGCCATTTGCATTTCATAACTGTTTGCTATTATACAGTTATAGAATAAGATTTTTATCAGCCTCTGAAATTAATAAAATGGAGCGTCGCTCCGATGGGTTCACATCAGAAGCGAAGGAGCTGCTGGTGTTATCTGTTTACTCTGTGATCAGTGAGTGGGCTAAGAGGACTGAGGAAGCCTGTTGACCTCAGTAGATCTGATCCTTGACATGACTTGACCTGTGAAGGGCTATATGTGTGTTTGCGTGTGCTCCTGTGATATGGAGGAACCACAGAGGGATGTCTGCCATCTTGGTCTTTTGAGTCAGAACTGTCAGAGTACACATTCATAATATATTTACATTATACATATACAGTTGTGGTCAGAAGTTTACATACACTCTTCATGGGCATGGTTTTAGCCAAATATTTCACTACTTTTCGTGGCAGAATTGATTGATTTCCTGGTTCTGACTTGGCATTTAAGTTTAGTTTACAAATTTATAATGGGGTTGAGTTTGGGGATCTTCCAAGTCTTTTCCAGAAGTTTAGTGTCACCCTGCTTTATTCATTGTAGACGTTTTCTTGTGTGTTTGGGATCATTGTCATGTTGGAACATACAATTGTGTAAAAGATTAAACTATTTAGCTGTTGATTCTGAGGTGAGGTTGAAAATTTTAGAGGTAGTTGTCTTCCTTCATTATTCCATCCACTTTGTGCAGCATTAAAGTACCACCGGAAGCAGAAAAGTCCAAAATTACCCAAACTGAGTCTATGTAAACTTTTGGCTACAACTGTTTTGGTCCACAATTAGTTGGACCACCCCCTATAATATGTATATATGAAACTAATATAATATAGGGAACCATTTAGAAAAAGGACCAATCCGGTTGTTCAGTGACGACATGACGAAACCTACTTCTGGGCCTAAAGCAGTCTGCGTTTAATATGGCTTTTGTGTTGTTAACATGTTTAATGCTTTGTATTTTCTTCTATTTAATCTCAAAAAGCTCCTAAAAACAGTCAGTGATCACTGTTGACCTCCCTCGGCTTTTATTACCGCTAATCATTTATTTAAGCTCAGTTTTTAAAACCTTACGATGTAACTACAGCACAGCCCATGCAGCAGTATATGAATGACTAACCTCGTATTGTGGATGGATTATCTCAGTTGTTCTCCTGGCTGAAGTTTGGTCCGTTTACAGCATCCTGCCATGCGATTACATTTGTTCCTGACCACTGAGAACACTCACGTTAACTTTTATCGAGTGGAAAAAAAGTTAGCTTGTTTATATTATGCTAACATAGCTGTGTCGCTAGCGGTCACGTAGCACATCATTATATACCAGCTAGCCAAACTTCAGTAACCCTACAAACGTCACTGCTGTTTAGTTTTCTGTCTTCATTTATGTTGGAAGTGATAGCAGAGCTGTACGTTTGAATTTGTTTCTAAACCCCTGCAGTCAGGACATGCTATATTGTATTTAGATGGAAGCTAGCGAGCTAACTTCCTGCTAACTTCTAACTCCGTTAAATGTCATAAATTCCGTTTTCATGGATGCCTGGATGTTAAACTCAATTGTTACAACTGGTAGAGAAGAACGCTGATCATTTTATTAAAGATGAAAGACTTTAGACAGTGTTTTAACTCTCAGTAATGCCTCAGTGATCATTTGCTATTTGGACCAGTATTGCCAACTCCTCAGTGAGGAAAATCGCTATTGGCTGTCCTAAAACTCGCTAGAAGTCGCCAAATGACGTCATCGCCTAATTTGCATAATTGGTCATGCTAATGTAATTGTAACTTACGTTGTTGGAGAGAGAAATAACATCGTGGAAGAGACATAAAGTGAGTAAAAAATACCATAAATGCATTTAGAATTTATTTAGAACTACAAATTAAATTTCTTTTAGCAATTATGTTTTTTTAATGTCACAATTCCAACCCTGCACCTTTATCCGGGCTTGGACCGGCAAAAGTGACCCGAAATAGGCACTCTGGTGGAGTTACTTTGTGTGTTTGTGTGTTTATAAGTAGTTTTAAACCTTGTGATCCACAAAACAGCATAACAGTAAAAGAAGAACTGACTGCGTTACAGTCAGTGCGGGAGCAGCGGCTTCGCTCATGCGCGATTCATTTGCAGTTTGGACACATAGGTGTGAACATCTACTACCCTGATAGCAGCAGCGCGAGGACTATCCTTCGCCTGTGAGCGCTTTGACACGGGCGAGGTGCCCATGGCAGCACCCGGTGCTTGTTGAGAGTGGGAGCGATACGCGCTTTCACGTCAAAAAGTCGTCATAAATAAGTCTCCAATAACACCACAAAAAGTCGCCAGATTTGTCGCTAGTCGCTTTTTAGAAAAAAAGTCGCTAAGGGGGTCTGAAAACTCGCTAAATATGGCGACAAAGTCGCTAAGTTGGCAACACTGGACCTGTAGCAGAGTTTAGGCCCAGACACGGCTAGTGACGTCAGACTGAACAACCGGCTAGCCGAGGATGTCCTAAAGGAAAAAAAGTACAAAATATGTCCGTTTGTTCCACGGGAAGTCCAACTATCAGTACAAAGAACCCGTACGATTGTATAGTGTGTATTAAAGAATATAATAGAAAGTAAGGGGAAGATGATGTAGATTTATTTGGAGTTTACCTTAATTTGTCACCAGTGGCTAGCTGAAACGTCCATGTGTTCAATCAAATTAGGTGATTGGTGTTGGGGATGTCCTTGCAAGTGCCAGTTCATGAAAAGAAGGCTTTGACTTCCATAACGATTAATGACAAGCAGTGACTTTGATAAAATAAATTTAATACATAGTACAAATATGGAGGCCTTAGCTTGATTTCTCGGTTCGTATCATTCCTTTCTTTACTGTCAACTTTCTTGACTTACGGGATACTCTTTTTGAATCCTGCCCCTGTTTGCATTGCTTCCAGGTCAGGCTGACTCTTGTTAGAAGAGTGATGACCTTCTTAAGCAATCCACTTGTCGCTGGATGATTTGTATCACTTTATCACAGATGTCACTCAAGGGAATAATGGTTTTCCTCCCACTGCCATTATGGATGACGGATGAATGCGGTTCTGGCTGCACCTGTCATTCCCATCAATGTGCCTTTGTGAATATGATCATATCTATATATTTTTCCTCTTCTGTGTTTCCTAATGCAGCCATACTGGCATGCATGTAGCATATTGCAGCCCACTCGTATATCCAGTCCCTCTGAGGTGCACGTTGGCAGTAGGACATCTGCTGCAAATCTGACTAAACCTCAGTAACCTTCCTTAGATCAACATGTGGTCTTATTGATGAGTTCTGCAGTAAGTGGGGCTAAAGGAGTTAGCTGCCATGCTGTCAGACCCCCACGTGTGCCTTTTGCTAAGTTCGGTCGGGGGACAGCACCGGGCTTTCTCTGCTGGCTTGTTTAGGATGATACATTGGAAGCCTGTACCACTGAGAGCCATGGATCACACACTTATGTTAAGTACGCTGGTCCTCGTTGACGATGACTCCGAAATCCATCATTCTG
Source organism: Oreochromis aureus (assembly GCF_013358895.1). NCBI lineage: Eukaryota > Metazoa > Chordata > Actinopteri > Cichliformes > Cichlidae > Oreochromis > Oreochromis aureus. The sequence goes on along the minus strand of NC_052946.1, from coordinate 12,177,886 downwards.
GTTGCAGTTCATCATGCACGGCTACTCTGTGCATTTTTGAGACTTATTACCGATATCATCTGCCAAACATATTCCCAGGAAAAAGGCGCTGTTGCCTTTAACGGCTATAGTAGCTTTCCAGTGTATAGTGCCTGTGTAAGTGCTGCATTCATGACCACAGTGGCCTTGTTAGTCAGTGAATCCCTCGGGGTCTTGGGGCTGTGTTTGCTTCCCACAACTTTATGCATGTTTGTCTCAATCCAGGCAGAAAACCTTTAGCGATCCACATGTGTTTCTAATAACACACAGCCGACAGCCTGGCAAGGGAGTTAAGGTCTGTGTGTTTGTGGGATTGGTGGGGGTCTGGAATGGAGGGAAAAGCGATGGCTATGTTTTGGATGTCATGTGGAAGGAAATAAGTGTCAGGAGTGTGCTTCTGTATGTTGGTGCCATAACACAAGATTGAGAGTGATGCATTATTCCCCTGACAGCCATACTTGTAATGCAGATTTAGTTTGAATTGGATGCCTGTTCCACTTGAGTTTAGCAGGTATTTAAGTGACATAATACCCCAACTGCCTAATTACTCTAACACCCATCTCAGTCAATCAGCACTTTATAAGTTACTGCATTTGCTGAAAAAGAATGTTTACATGAGTGAACTCATCAATCAGATCCACTCTATATAACAGCACTGTCTCATTTTTATTTTATCCTGGAGTGACAGGACAGAGTGAGAGCTGTGGGAGTGGAAGAAGGATAAATCAGTGCTGTGTAAAAGCCAGACGTGAGGAAGCACCCCATAATTAGAGGTTAACCTAACTCCTTCTTCTTCTTTTTTTTTTTTTTTTTTTTTTTTGTACAGCAACGCTACTCTCTCATGAAAACTAGTGATGCAGATCCTTATTCCTCCCCTTTCCCCTCACTTCCTTTCCAAAACCAACCACCTCTCCTTCCCGGGATTTACTGTAACGTTCAATTCAAAATGTAACTTATCACTCCTTGTCAAATTAGTTGGCTTTTTGACTTTAAATCATATTGCATTCAGACAGACATGAATTTGCATCGTTTCAATAACATTATTACAACCTCTACGGTTTGCAGGTGTTTTGTTGCGTATGTGCTCTTTCCTTTTACTTAATAGTCATATGAGGCTCTCAAGAAGCAGGATGTGCCCCATACACAGCCAGCCAGTCATATGCCTGCCCCCCATAGCTCCCAGTCACCACCATCATCTTGCTAGCAGCAGTGCTTAGAACCCAAAAGCATCTGGAACAAACCACTTGAAAGTCGAGGGTCATTCAGTGATGTCACTGCTTAATGTCCAGAGGAAAAAAGGAATAAAATGTGACCTGCAGCGCAAGCGTTTACCTCACTCAACCCCGGCATAGGTTAGAAGTTCAAATCAATTCATAATTCAGCTATCAATGTACGCTAAAGCTGCTCACTGTGTGATTAGTTGGTTAGCTTACTATAGGTTGTTAAAACAGGGCAATGTTCCAGACTAAAGTCATTTATCACAACATCTATGGACTAAAAATGTGTTCATGGTTCCCAGATCATAGCCCTACTGACTTTTTCCATCAAATCTCAACTGGAACTTTGTATTGCATGAGTTGTCTCAGATATTAATGATCCCCAGAGCATGAGTCCTAATTACTTCAGTTAATGCTTCGTGTGCCACTAACTGCTCACTTATTGGATTGGTAGAAAGTCTTGCACAGACTTTAATTGTTTCCAGAGTTATCTTTCTTAAGCCATTTCTTGACGTTCCCTTTAACCTCTCCTGCAGGTTGATACTGAGTTAAATGTCTCAGCAAGTAGTGTAGTGATTGAAATGTGGTATAAACTATCACCACATTATAAACTCTAGTTGTCAAACTGCAATAACTCCATCATCAGATCAAATATTGAAAATGTATTGTGTCTTTATAAAAAACTGGCTCCAAGTGTATAAAAGTTAAGTTGTTTTTTAGAAGGATTAGTTAGCAAACATCTGTCTATTTTTTGCAGGGGCCTATCCCAGGTGATGGTGAACCTCATTCAGGTGACTAGTAAATGGGGAATTACAAGAACAAGAAAACAAGTATTAGAAAAGTTTCATACTTTTATACCATAGTATACTATAGTGACCATAGTAAACCTTTCACCTGAACTATAATGTGTTATAAAAAAAAAAGACAGCTGAGCCCAGTCATGTGAAAATCTAAAACAAAAGCCAGTATTGGACTAAATGATGAATTAGAAATGAATTAAAGGAACCGTCTTAATGTCATTCTGGGTGATCCGGTAACTGGATATCAGTGCTATTTATTATTTTTGAGGCGCATGAAGTCTGAATAATGATGGGTGTGTTAGTTGAACTAAGATTTAAGATGTCTTATCCATGAAGGGTGTGTGTTTTTATTTCCACTAACGATGTTTCATCTCAGCATTATGTTGTGCTGCCTTTTGTCAAGCCCTTTAACGGATCAATCAGGCCCATACATGGTCTTGTTTTACTCGTGTGTGTGTGTGTGCGTGTGTGTTTTTCAGAGTAGTTGCGTCACTGCCAGTATGCACTTTTCTCACTATGGAGATTCTGTTATTTCCAGCTGTGCTGCTGCTGTGCTTATCTGATTCCCAGCTGATAAGGTACAGCTTGCACGTGTGTGTGTGTGTGTGTGTGTGTGTGTGTGTGTGTGTGTGTGTGTGTGTGTTACTTTTCAGCTGGCCAACTGGTTGGCTGGAATGACTCTGGTCTGTGTTTTATTGCTGTGGGCACTGCTCCCAGAGAGCACAGTGTGTGTCTGCTCCTCTGCCATGTGTGAGTGCCATGCTGGAGATATGAAAGCAAGCGGCCTTGTTCTGGACCTACCTTAGTGCTTTGCTCTTACTTTAATAACCTTAATAACCTTACTGAAAATGACACAATTGGTTGTTTTTTTTCTTTTTCCTGCATAGCGTGTCACTGATGCATCGTGATTTCCAAGTTTACTCCTTTACCTCTAATACTTCGTGCTTTTAGCCAGCTTGAATTAGCCTGTCACTGAAAAAGCAGCTCCTTGAGAGACAAGCTGTGGTACCAAGGGTGTGTGAAGGAGAGATTTAGCAGGTGGTTCCTTCCCGCTGCTACAGACCCCATGTATAAATACACACATATGCACTCACTGCTATATCTCAATGTGCAATAGTTTTCAGTCAGACTGTGCAAAGCTTCTTGTCTTGTCTCCTACTAAGCATCTAAAACAATTTAATGTCATCCTTTGTATCAAATATAAACACACGCATTTAAATTATTTCTTTCTACAGTCTATAGGTTACATTTTTCTTCCCTACCTTATGTAGTTCACATTTTTCTTTTGTTGTGTAGTATTGGTGTTATAGGGTATATTGCATGTATTTTTTGTTTTGCTTCTGTAATAATGTGAGTTTCCCCATTGTGAGACTTATCTTATCATATCAGCCTACTGTCTTAAACGATGCCTTATGTTGACTGGTTCCAGAAAAATCCTCGTTGAAATGTTTTAGCTGAGTCACATGGCAGTTTTGCAGACACACTTAAAATAATTTTACCCTTATGACCTTCCATACCTGTCTTGTGTGTCATAGTTTTGATTTTGATCAGATATTATCTACCCAGGGTTTCTCAGATCTCAGTGTCTCTGGAAGCATCTCTTGACACCAGCTATCTTTGGTGCTAACATTGAGATAGTTGGCATTAAAAAGAAATGCTCGCCTGGTCTGAGCTACTTTCTCATATGAAGAAGACAAAGGAGATGTACATTTGAATTCTAATGAGTTTAACCAACCAGAAACATCTGAAAAGACTTTTCATCACAGCCCTCTCGAGGCTTGTTTAGAAGTGAGCTACTCTCTAGACTGCTCTGTTTTATATGCATGTTAGTAGCTGGGTGCAAAAAATGGCTTTGGTCTGTTTTTTGGTGTCTTTAATTAAGTTTCTCTCTTCATAAGACCAATATTTGGGCACAGCTTTGATTGACATGTGCATGCTTGGAAGTGTGTATATCTATGTATATATATATACAGTTAAAACAGTGCCAGTCATTACTTTGAACGTGCCTGCTCCATTTGCCCTGCTGTATTGTGTGCTTGTAAGACAAGTACCAAGTGTCCAGCTCTTTAGCCTCAGCCAGCCTCCTTGCCTGCGCCTCGGCTCTCAGCATCAACATGTTTTTCTCTCTCTGTTCCCTCACGTCTCGCTCTCAGCTTCAGACTGAAGTCCTGAGGCAGCAATACATCTCTGTTCCTGTCAACAGCTAATTGGTCGACCCTCAGGGCATCCTGTATCACACCACATCACCATTCATTGGCTAATATGCCCTTTGCTATTGATGTCATCCATCAGTGGCTGTGGTGGGTCAAACCGTCATGCTTTTAAGCCAGCGATAGAATAAGTATTACATTTACTTCATATATAACAAGTTCAACTCGACATCTTCAACGTTTTTTTTAAACTAAGTTTGCAATAATTTTATATATTTTTCCTTTTGACATCATATGTGGACGTCTCTGCTTCACAACAGTGTTGCATTTGCAGCGGGCTAGACTTCACATCGTTCCTTAAAGGCCGAGTAGCATCGGGTATCCGTTGATAGGACCCTTTGTGTTTTTGCGTGTTCTGCAGTATCGTGTGTCCAGTCTGAAGCAACAAGCTGCACAAAGCTGCACACAGGTGGGAGGAAGGGGGGGGGGAAATCTCCAGCACAACATAAATATTATTCAGAGTTTCTGGGAAGCATTTCTCTCATGTCGATGGAATTGCTCTCTTGAATCTTTGCCAGCACGCTGTTTCCCCACCACCACCTCCTTAAGGCTTTTCTTTCCCACTCTCTTTCTCAGTCTCTCTCTCTTCTTCTCTCTCTCTCCAGCTTCGAACAAGTCTTAATTTGTCAGGACTATAACTCCGCTGTGCTGAGATTTTTGGTGGGCCGTGGCAGCTTATGGGAACCCAACTCCTGCTGCCATTTGATTGGCTCCAGGGTGATGTGCCGGCGCTTAAACCTCTCCCTATTTTGGCTTGTTTAAACATACGCACACACGCTCGCTGCCCTTGGCATTCAACACTGTCAGGTGGAATTCTTCAGCAAGTGCAGTCACACTCACACTAGTTTTTACAGCGCAGAGGGGCTAGAAATTTTGGGATGAGCTATCGCTTGTCGCCTGCGGCTGAATGCTCCTCGCATTTACGCCGTATAGACCTTAAAGGGACATGCGCTTTTGCTGCCGGATGCACGGCAGATGTACGGCCTCCAACCCTCTTAATCTGTGACAAATTTAGGTTTGGTGGAAAGGCTCTGAGAACAAGGGAAGTCCTGCTTTTTTGTGTTGTAGGTTTAGGTTGGATAAGCTTATGATTTGTGTGAAGTGTGCCTCAGGGGAATCTAAAGACAGGTGTGTATGTATGCACATGCATGCCTCAACTGACAAAGCATATGGGAGTCTGTTTTCTGTAATTGAGAGAGCAGGCCTTGGCTTCTACTAACCGGGACTATACAACCACCAAGAGAGAAGTAATCGAGCCTTCTCGTTTGCCTCTCTCTTTCGCTCCCCCACCCCCAGGCCAAACAGAGGCCCAGAGAGCCAGATCAGGCTCTTTCTATTGATTTACTTTTTTGCATGTGTGTGTGTGTGTGTGTGTGTGTGTGTGTGTGTGTGTGTGTGTGTTTTAAATGTGTATTTGTTTATTTATTTAAGAGGACCTGAACCTTTCTGTCCCTCGAGTGTACTTAGGTGCATACACGCACGTACACACAGAGGATCCCTTTGTCTCTCTTATTGGACTGTACACATTCAAACTCCTCTCACAGTCTGAGGCAGGTTTTTTGTGGTTGTTGTTTTTTGTTTTTTTGCTGCGTCACTGCAGGATGTGAGATGTGTGGTCACTCCACTTACTACCTGTGTCATTACTACAGATGTACAGTGTTTACATGCATGATGTGGAGCCTGTGCAGAAGAGGAAAATAATTAACAGCCCCTTGAAGATTTTAAAAAAAGGCCAGGTGGAGTTAGCTAGCTCTGTTTTTAAATCATGGCACTACTTAACTGTTGTTTGGATAGAAATATAAGTATGACTGGCTTTAGTGAAGTGTAGAAATTTCCATTTTACAAGTTTTACTTTGGGTTTTGATTCGTCAAATCGTAGCCAACTGGTCTGGAACATGTATACGTATCAATCTCATCCCCTGACCTGTATTTAAAAACAGTCCCGCTTGAGTTATTTTATGGAAGTAATTGCTGCCTCCTGCTCGCTGTGTACTCAAAGCTCAGGGCATTGCAACATGCATCCATATCGCATGTCAGTGATACTTCGTTAGAACGGCACTAACTAGCAGCATGCCTGTGGTGAGTGTGTTTGTTTTTTCAATGTTCTTTCGTTCTCGCGGGCATGCACGTACTTGTTTTTAAGCGATCGATTGTTTTCGTATTTTTGTTTTCAGCTGCCCTTGCACGCGGACCTACTTTTTATGTCAGCAGATAGTCCAACAGGTCTGGCTTCTTCCCGCTCAGTGACTTTTTAGCGAGTGTGGTTGAGCCCTTGGCACCGTAACCTACAGAAGCGTCCAACACCACCTGCCCGTCTGACATGATTAATGACTTTATCGACTTTCAGCGTATTAAAATATGATCTGTCTGTTTGTTATCAGCGTGTCACCGCAGTCAGTTCCTCGTCATACTTTCGTGACACACAGCAGATGGAATGTGGGTGTGTCTCGATGTTTGTGTGAGAAGCGTATGCGCGCGCTCATGTGTCTTTGGAAAGTGAATCCGGCTTGCAGCCCTGTTGCATTAGCAGGTAATAAATGTGGACTTAGACTGTGGGCTTTGCTGCGCCTGCATAACCCGTGTGTGTGTGTGTAAGAGAGAGAGAGAGAAAGTGGTCCATAGAAGTCTATAGTCGTTCTTCCCTTTGAATAAGGTTCCTACTGAATGCTTCACCATCTGACTTCCATCTGCTTCTTTTTTTAAAAAGGTTCCTCCTCTCCTCTCCTTTCCTCTCCTTCTATTTCTTAATTGGACCATCCAAAGTCAGCTACAGCTCTTAAGTGACTCACTGTTTCTTAAAATGACTATTTAAACATTTGGAAAGACCTTATGTTTGTTTTCACTTGTGCATAAATTGAATTTGACGTAGCATACGTGGTCTCATTTGAAATGGTACATTTGGTAAATTCCAAATCCACAGATTTAGGAGGTTTTGCCAAATGGATTTGGAATGGTCGTTGAGTATCGAGTGCTAACTGAGGATATGCTAGACTTCTCTGCCTCATGAATCATTTGCTCTTTGCTCATTTGCTCCACATCTGGTGGCAAGAATCGGGTAGGGGGGAGTTCAAGATTGCACCACCGTGTCTTGACTGAGTTACAATGTGAGTATTTATTATTTGTGTCTGGGATTTCAAAATGTAACTGTAAAAATCTTTGAGAGCATCCTTTACTGTCATTGTGATGATGGCAAACTGTGTCATCAAGACCACCCGGACTTTTTTACTTTTTAATTATTTTTTGTTGTTGTGAGACCATGAATTGTGTGTTTGAACACATTTTTAGCAAGGTGGCAAACCCTGTGTGTGTGTGTGTGTGTGTGTGTGTGTGTGTGTGTGTGTGTGTGTGTGTGTGTGTGTGTGTGTGTGTGTGTGTGTGTGTGTGTGTGTGTGTGTGTGTGTGTGTGTGTGTGTGTGTGTGTGTGTGTGTGTGTGTGAGTAATGTGGTAATAAAAACTGAAGCTGGGTTTCCACAAGGCTCAACCAAGAGTGAATTATCAGCTCTAGTGGAGTGTGAACAATCAAATTTGCACAACTGGTAATATGCTTTTTGGTATCACAGATAATTAAACCAAGCTGTGTGATCCACTTAGGGAAAGATACACCAGATGTTAATTATCCACTTGCCACAGTTAAACACAAGTTGCGTTTAAATGGGTCCAATCCCAGCCTTTATGGATGGAAATGATAGCGTGTGTTCCAGGTCACCACTTTAGTTTGGACTGGAACACCGTAATAAATGTTAAATTAGAGTAAGGTATGCATTAGGCAATAAATCCTCAGTTGATGTGCTTTTTTTTCTCTCTCTCTCTCTCATATTGTAACATTCAGACCTTAATCTAACACGCGAACACAGTCTCATAAAAATAATAGCTGGATTTAGTCTGAGATTTTAGTATGTTTGAAATGGCTCCAATACTAGAGAGAAGTAAACAGCAAACCTTAGTAAACCATGTTTGTGTAATTCTTTTAAATATTTGCCACACAACATTTTGCACTTGGAAAAGAAAGCTCCTTCATAAGGCAGCTGAAAAAATACCTTTGTTTATGCCTTTCAGTCACGAAACTGTGTCTCTTTAACTCGGTTCAGTTCAATTGTATTTATACGCCAACAAATCACAACAACAGTTGCCCCACGTTGCTTTATATTGTAAGGTAAAGACCCAACAAAATATGGAGAAAAACCCCAAGAATCAAATGATCCTCCTTGAACAAGAACTAGGAAAGACTGTAGGAAAGAAAAACTCCCTTTTAACAGGATGAAACCTCCAGTAGAACCAGGCTCACAGAAGGGAAGCTGCAACCAGTCTTTAGTAAACACACAGTGTAGCTTTTTTAGGAGAGTTTTATTAGTAAATCTGGCTCTAAAAGCATTTACACACCGGATGCGTAAAATCTGTGTGAATATTTCGTGCATTAAACACGTTCATACCAAATTTGCAGCATTTTTTTTCTGCTCAAGTTTAATTTTTCACATTTTTTAAGTGCAAATAAACAGATGTGACCAATCAGGCCACTGCATTTGTTAGCAAGTGTACATGTAGCTCAAAAAGGGCCGGTACTGAATATACAGATGGTAAAACAATACTGTTAAAACTCAGACACACAGCTAGACGCTGCTCTGAGCCAATCGGCTTTCTTACATTATTCCTCTGCTTCCTCAGGTGTCCTAACTCTGCCAACAAGAGCTCAAACTGCCCCACTGGCATCCTGAAATATGTACCATCGCTTCAACTCCTGTATCAAATCAAGAAATACTCTCTGCTGTTGCCTTCTAATGAGAATTGAATGAAACCAGAATCTCAGTTTCTTGTTTAGAAACATTAGGACCAGCTCGTCATGGCTTGATATCGACTTCATGTTTTTCACAGTGAGGTTTTTGGACAAGTTCGTATCTGAAAGGTTTTTTTTGAAACACGCTCTGTGGAAATGCCTTGATTGACTAAAATTGTAGGGAAAACCATGTAGCTTTTAAGGCTAACACTGTTAACATGCTACAGCTAGCGTACCTCCAAGTGGAGCTTTTGTCAATTTGTGTTGTGTGTAGAGTTTATGAAACTTTGTCAACATAAATAGACTTTACCCAGTTTGATAGACAGATATTTGTTACTAAGTACTACCTTCCAAACAGTTTAAGTCAAAGTACATCAAATTCACACACTAATCTCATTGGCTAGTGTATTATGCTAAATGTCAGACATATTAAGGCAAATTTTTAGATTTGAGTTTGGCCTCAAGTAAAGTTGATTTTGGAGTGCTAACCCACAGTAGCCTAGTGGTGTGTTTTTAAAGTAGGAAAGCATTCAACGTTGAGGGCTGAGATACTTTCTTTTGGAAAGAAATCTTTTGGAAAAAATGAATCATGACTTTCATCGCTTGGTTTGGCCATCTATACATTTGTCTACTTGTCTCAGTATCCATCTCACTTACTATTTCTCTCCTGCTAAATGCTCATCAGTATGCAGAGGCTGCAGTATGACCTATTAAAAGTCATTTGTCAAATTGCAGCCAACTGGCCTGCCTGCAATCAGGCTCAATGTGAATATATTTTGACATGTGTTTTTCCTGCCCTCCGCTGAGTGCCTAAGGACCTGTGACAGCCCGGAGCCTCTCTGAATACTAATAAAGTTAGGACTAATACAGTTGGCAAGGACGCACACACACACACGTACACACACAAAAAACACGAGCACTGTCAGCAGAATGACACAGCAGACGCAATCTCCATATTTGCATTATATCGTACCTGACAGTCACAGCAAGTGGCACTGTCACTTTTGATCATTTGTGAAATACATCAGCGAGAAAACAGAACGCTGCTCTTCATACACACACGCGCACACATAAGCAAGAATATGGTTAAGCACGCCAATGTATTCATACAAAAAAAAAAAACAGCTAAGGCATGCATATGCAGGATAGCGGGTCTGAGTGAGGGCCCTGTTTGTTTGTCAGGCGTGGAGTCCTGTCCCTGGAGGGTTGCTTGAATACACAGATGTTTGTGGAGTAGATACTGTTGGGCAGTGCAGCAAGAGCTGGAAATACATCATAAACTGGGAGGTTTATGATGTGTTTTCTGGTTAAAATATTTAAATTATTTGCCTCTGTTTCTTAAGCATGTGTGTCCTTATTTTAATGTCGAGCGATAGTTCATGTTTGTAGACCTCAACAACGTGGTTACTGCAGTGGGTGTGTTCGTCTCCATGGTTATGATTCGGTTGTAGCCCATGCAGCCATAGAAGTCTACTGATTGGCTCAAGCTGGGGTTGAGTGAGCTAGTAAAATGTTGGCAAGCAGAGAAAAACCTCAGTCTTTTTCAGTGGACATAAACAATACTAGTTCTCAGCCTTCAGGGAAGTATTTTATCCCACTTTAACAAACAGCTACTCATTTGTGACTTCCATGTCAAATAAAAAACACAAGGAAACAAGATAGAAATGTCCTCTTTTTAATTAGCTCTTAAATTGAACCTTAATTGATGAGATAATGATGCGATTCTCCTCGCCTGTGTGGCCTGATAATCCTAACTTTCTTTTCCATTTAAAGGAATTCATTAAGTCACGTTTATTAGGATAATCACAACAGCCCTGGACCTTCCACACACATGCACACGTTAACTTGGCTTCACAGAGCTGAATAGCCTATGGTAGCTGAGGCATTATATGAGGCGGTGGGATGAGACAGAGTGAGCAGTTAGCACCGTGGAGTTTATGCAGCTTGGCTGCCTTCATCCTAACCAGCCGTAGAATGACCCTGGATGCCTGCATGGCCTTGTGTTAGTCTAGCATGACATAGCTGAGGTCTAAATGTGCCCTCAACACTTGTGGCAGACGCGTCTGTAACTCAGAATATCAAAACCATGCTGTTTTTGCCCACTGGCAAACACTTTGGTAAAGTGTGCCTTGAAATTTAGCACCTGCAACCATTTAAAAGCAGCAGTGCACAGAACAGTACACTAAACAGTCATTTGTTTAATATCGAGAGTTAAGTGTAAGATATTTTCATGAGGGATTAATGGTAATTTTGTTTTTATGCTACTTTTACTGTCCCTCCTTCACTTATAAAAGCCAGTTGGTTTTTTTTATGTTTTTCCACCAGCACTGCAGAGGGCTAACTGTCCCAAAAAAAATCTGTAAAAGAAGTATTTCCCAACTTACACAATGATCCAACTGAATAATAACAGTCACACATTATCCCTGAAGAATAATCATAGTCATGTTTTCCAAAGAATAGCAGTTGAATATTTTAGGCCCCTCTTTATCTGATTATAGTGTTGTTGGTGAAATTGTGACTTATACAATATGTTAGGTTTCTCTCACCCTTTCTATAACATGGTGCAGGTTTCAACTCTTTAACCCGATAGTAATCAGGCCCCATCTTATCTTAATGACCTTGTAGTACCATATCACCCCATTAGAGCACTTCGCTCTCGCTCTGCAGGCTTACTTGTTGTTCCTAGAGTATTTAAAAGTAGAATGGGAGGCAGAGCCTTCAGTTTTCAGGCCCCTCTTCTGTGGAACCAGCTTCCAATTTGGATTCGGGAGACAGACACTATCTCTACTTTCAAGATTAGGCTTAAAACTTTCCTTTTTGCTAAAGCATATAGTTAGGGCTGGACCAGGTGACCCTGAATCCTCCCTTAGTTATGCTGCAATAGACGTAGGCTGCCGGGGATTCCCATGATGCATTGAGTTTTTCCCTTCCAGTCACCTTTCTCACTCACTATGTGTTAATAGAGCTCTCTGCATCGAATCATATCTGTTATTAATCTCTGTCTCTCTTCCACAGCATGTCTTTATCCTGTTTTCCTTCTTTCACCCCAACCGGTCGCAGCAGATGGCCGCCCCTCCTGAGCCTGGTTCTGCGGAGGTTTCTTCCTGTTAAAGGGAGTTTTTCCTTCCCACTGTCGCCAAAGTGCTTGCTCATAGGGGGTCATATGATTGTTGGGTTTTTCTCTGTATCTACTGTACAATATAAAGCGCCTTGAGGCGACTTTTGTTGTGATTTGGCGCTATATAAATAAAATTGAATTGAATTGAATTGAACCCTTGAAACTGTTTCTGAACCGGCGATTTCAGGCCTGCTTATAGAACAAAATGACTGGATGTGCTTGTTAGTGAGGGTTCCTCTCAAGAAAGACGTCAAACTGCGTCTGCATTGATTTATATCGAGGGGGTCAAAACTCATCATTAAGGGTACAGAGGTGGTCATCAGACTTCATCTTTATACGGGACAGAGTTGAAAACAGTTTGTCCCACTCAGCAGTGGCTTGAACTTTCACTTAGTTTGTGAGTAACAGCGAGTCAGTCAGGTGTGACATGGTGTGCATGTCTGTCTCCTCCCAACAATGGAAAATACATTTCTCTTCTGGGCTTTTTTTTTTTTTTTGCAAAGTCTTGCTTGTGTTTTTAGTTCTTCTCCATGGTCTAAGAAGCAGAAGGGAAAGCAGAAACACATGTTCAGTCCCCTTTGTTGTTTTCAGCTTCCCATTCTGTCTCTACCTATCTTCATTTCTTTTAGCTGCAAAATTTATTCCTTCTTTGATCTCCTTCTGACACTACAGCAACCTCAGGTTAAAGCATTACAGTAGAAGTGCAGAACCTCACGTTAATGCTGTAGAAACAACTCTATAGCCGTTAGCTCATATGTCCTCCAGCCTGCGTTCTTGATTTTGTAACTCAAGCAGACATGCTTCTAAATGTCACATGGAGTCAGGTTGGTACGTCTTCCAGTTCCTCGGTTTGCCTCGGTTTAATGAGAAATTGCTCATCGATTTTAATCAGACCTCATGTGGTTTTTCAGATGTTTCGTCTTTGCCGGGCAACACGCTCAAAAAAACGAGCACTCGTCTCCAGCTCAGTGTGCCAGGAGTGTCAAAGCGAGCCATAAATCACCGGTGGATCATTCTTTCCAGATCCTCTGCTGAAGCCATCTGTCTTTGTCTCGCTTTTCTGTCTTTGCACTCACTGCAACCAAAGATTTTTTATTTTTTGGATGAAATTTTATAAATTGATATGTGGTTAAAAAAAAAAAAACCCTGTCAGTTGCATTTAAGGCTAAATTTAAACAAGTTTTTGATAATTAATGCTTTTTTCAGTTTGTAAACAGAAGTTACTGACGCTGTATCTGTGCTGCATCTATCTGTGCCTTATTTAAGGTGACGTTACAGTAGTGTTGCACTTATGTGCACAAGAATTCTAGTATAAAATATAAATATAAAACCTGTCAGGATATGTTTACTTAGGTTAACTCTCAGTTTACTTTGACTCACATCAGTACAATATGTTCCGCTTGCACTCAGCAGCAGTACCCATTACCCCTCCAAGCTCCCCCGTTCTCCTTCACTCCCTCTTTCTCTGTCTGTCCACCTCCTTTCCCAGCCTGGAATAGCAGAACTCATCAGGGTGGTAATAAAACACAGGTGCACTTTTATAACACTCCACTTTCTGGGGGCTGGGTACCAGGCTTCCAATATGTCCCAAAAAATTTTTAAGATAATCTTAGAGGAGTGAGAGAATTTGCTTCTGTCTGCACAGATAGACCAGATGGGTGAGGATTTCTGTCCTTGCACATACCAGGCCCATTTATCAAGAAACAGCCAAACGCCGCGTGCAGTAGTTTCAGCTTTAATGCTTGAATAGTAACTACACTAATGCAGAATTACACTTAAAGCTAAGGGTCTACACCCACACAGGTGTAGCTGCAGTACCTGTGTGGGTGGGACAGTGTTATGGGGATTACTTACATTTGTACTCCACTCTTGTAAAATGTTTGTATCAGTAACAGCGCAAACCTGTCATGGATGTCTGGTTTTATTCAGTAGATGTTTCTTTAAGTTTGAATCTGTACCCCTCCCACCTCCACTCTCCACCCTCTCCCCCTTCGTAATACTATCTCATGTTTTTTATTTGTCATACTTGCATTAGGTCTTTTATCAGCTCATCTCAGAAACTCAATTTCCTCCACTTAGTTGAATTTGCACTCAATTTGACAGCTTTATGTCTTTACTTTGTTTTTTTTTTCTTTTTTCAAAAGGCTTTAATAAAACTCGGGGCTTCTGTGAAGATCTTTAAAAGTCTTATATTCAGCTCTTAAAGAGCAGATGCCCTTTAATTGAATCTACTTCAGAATGAGTGTTTATATGAGGTCAGTGCATTTGGACTAAGCTCATTAGGTGGCGTAAACACACTTGGTGCATTGTCTTTGTGCTTTGGCTGACTCAGTTTTTACCAACGCGCTAACGTGGTCTGATGGAACATGTTGGAGGGGGCGGTTCGGATGGATGAACGATCCTGTTGTCTGTGTGATCAAAGACTGATGACACAACTCACTGTCACTTTATTTATTTCTTCCTTTGCTTTTGTTTTTTCCTGTCCTGCCTGTCTTCGTCCACTGCAGGATGACAGGATATGTGCGCGTGTGTGTTTTCTCTATTTGTTTGCTCAGTACACAAATGGAGAAAGTATACTCGTTCCTATGTCTGTGTGTGTGTGTGTGGGAGAGAGAATGTATGTGTGGTCTGACTGTGTGTCATTTGCACCTCGCCTTGGCACTGCCATTGATTTCTTTCCACTGTAACTTCCTGCCTGAACCGATTTAGTCTTTCCAGCAGCAACACACACTCTCCCACCATCCCCTCATCCCTCTATTCCTCTCTCCAACTTTGCTCCATCTATACATCCATCCATCCGTCTGTCAGGACTGCCAGACCACAGCCCGTCTCATTCATTAATCATCAGCACTGAGAAGGAACAAGGGAGCAGTCAGCCGAGTTAGAGGAAATAGAGAAAGGTGGCAGGAATGACAAGTGTAAGAGATTAGAGGTTAAAGATGAAACCTGAACCTCCAGAAAATGAAAAACTAATGCTGACATAATGACGATGATTAACACTCTGCCTTCTTTTTTTTTTCAGATCCCATTCTCTCTGGTTCAGTTTCCGCTTTGGGAATATTTAAAGGTATGCATCTATCTCTTATTTTATTCCCTTTTGCATCTTTATTGCTTATCTATTTTATCAGAGTAGTATCATTTCCAGTGAAAATTATGTCACGGATAAATCCACTGTACAGTCAAAACTCTGACACATTTACAGCACGCTCACCCTCTGCATTCTCCTGTATCATTGTGGCAGGCCAAAATGGGACTTTACACCCCGGTTTAATGGCTTGTCACGACTGTCATCAAACCAGCCTTTCGATCTATCACGAGCTCTGAGAATAGCCGTGTTGCTCTTCCTCTAGCTTTTTCTTGCTTCCTCTCGTGCTTAATGTCTTTTTCTGCCCCATGTCTCTGCTCTCCCCTTGCGTTTCACAGCGTGGCCCCGAACACATAAAAAGCCATTTCTCTTTGAAAAGATGGCGTTTTGTTGGAGTGACATCATGTCTCAAGGGCGTGAGAGGCGGCCAGTCAAACATTCCATCAATGTTGGGAGCTAACGGCCGAGCGAAGGCGAACAATACGCCGCACAGCTGTGTGTGTGTATGGGTTTCTGTGTGTCTGTGTGTTTGCGGGAGTTAGATTTTGTCGTTCACAAGTGTCTCTTTGTCCCTCAGTCAAAGGCCTCCTCTCTCCAGGCCATCTGGACACATCCGTTGGTGGAGAAATGAACTGCTGGAATCTGGACCTCTCCTCTCCTCTCCTCTCCTCTCGAGCCGTTTTTGAGTTATAATGGCAGACTAGCCAAGAAAACAGATGAAAATTAAAACCCAAAAAACAATTGCTTACAGGCAAGCAAGTTTGTACTGCTGTTTCTTCAGTGACCACAGGGATGTTCAAGAGGATTTCTCCAACAAAAATAATGTGATATACTTTGAAAAATGCTAAACCGAAGGAATTTGAGACAGTGCATGTGTGTGGCATGGTTTCCCATCTGCTTCACGGCATAGTAATGTGCTGCGTTATGGCTTTTTTTTTTCCTTTTTAATTTCACACGGAGGCAGCGCAGCTGTCAGAGAGAAGGGGGAAAAACAGAGAGGCAAATGAAGAAAACCCACGACCCAGTGCTGTTGTCTCGTCGTAAAATGGCCAAGCATCTAAATATCTGGATATCACAGAGGCAGCATTTTGCAGACAGAAGTAGTCAGGGAGTAAATCATGAGGGAATCGGTCACTACACTGAGATTTAAAGCTTCTCCACGCCAGATTTCAATAGCCATGTGAATAATTCTCACGGTTCTTTCACACATTAATTTCACAATATTGTGGTTTTCACGCTGTTGTTTTCCCAACAGCATCTGCAGAATAAAGTGCGCAGTTTGCTCCATCTGTTCTGACCACAAAAATAACTTTAGCAAAACAGGAGGGTGTAACACTTTTAGGTTATGATTGAACACCAACTTAGACCCACAAAAAATCCAGGGAATTTAGAGTCAAAGGCATGATGGGAGCTCAAAATGAGCCAGTGAGATATAGCACTGTGTAAAAAATCTGGAGTCATTTCTCCTCCTTACTAATGTTTTGCTTCCAAGGAGCTACGCTTTCTTCTATGTTCTTTAAAGTGTCTTGAGCAATAGTTCTCCATTCCTTGAGTTTCAAGGGATGAACCAGTGTTGTCTACATATAACATAACTTAGCAAAGAACCTGTGTATAAAAATACCAAAGATAACAGTTTCACAGCCAAAAAAAATAGTATTTTTGCTCCAACAAGAAGATTCCAAAAGAGCTATTAGCTGAAAGCTTAATATATGTCAGCTTGGTGTAAAACGTGTCCTTACGAAAATTCAGTTGATCCATCTACTGTTTGCTGATACTGAAATCAGATCATCAGATATGTGGACAGAGGAGGTCAGGAGAGAGCTACAACAGTGAGTCTCTACAGCTGTCTATAAAGCTTGGTGGAGGTTGTGTCATGGTTTGGGACTACAATCATCTAGTTCAGCGGTCCCCAACCTTTTTTGAGCCATGGACCGGTTTAATGGCAGACAATATTTTCACGGACAGGCCTTTAAGGTGTCGCAGGTAAATACAGTGGTCCCTGGTGAAATCTGCGAAGTAGCCAGCTAAATTTTTTACAATTATTATAGATGTTTTAAGACTGTAAAACCCCTCTCTACACACTTTAGACACTTTTCTCAGACAGGCATCGACATTTTCACACTTTTCTCTCTTGTTTAAACGCTCTCAAAGTTCAAACCTTCGTAGAAAAACAAGTCCAGTATTATAGAATCAAAGGCACCTGCAGTCGGCTTAGGGTGCAAAACGTTTCGTCAAAATTGTTGTGTTTGTTGGGGAGAAAACTTACAAACATACAGTACAGCACTTCAGAGTCACACTGCTAACGATCGAAGATTTATGTAAATTTGACAAGCTGAAGCATTCTGTACTGTAAAGGAGACGCGGCACAAGATTGATTGACAATGGTCTACAGCCAATCAGGACACAGAACACAATGCGCTGTAAGAAAAAAAAAAAAGCACGCAAAATTGCACCAAAAAAAGTTATAGCAAGGGACCACTGTACAACAAAATAAAATGATAGGACCAAGACAAAAACTGTGGTATTTTATAAATATAATAATAAACGCAAATTCACTGTGTAATTGTGTAACTTTATTAGCAGCGTCCTTCTGAAATGCGCCAACAACACTGAGAGTAACATCCTCCTCTCTGCCCCTTAATGCTCTCCGGTCACTATGGTAACGCATAAATATTTCTTTCAAAATAAGACACACAACTACAACACGGAAAAAGACCCAGGGAAGCCGATTTAATGATTAAATCCCTGAAAACCATAAATTTCGCACCCGAGCCTCAACTGGTACCCGGTACCAAATGACTCGCGGACCGGCCCGGGGGTTGGTGACGGAACAAAATGCATATAACATCCAAAAAAGAGCTTTAAATGTCCTTCAGCCTTGATGAACTATTCCTGAAGGCTACTTAAGGAAATTAGAGGAAAGCTGTGTTGAAGATGGTGGTCCTATTGACTTTCAAGCTTGTTACACTATATACTGTGTTTCCACTTCTGTTTTAAACATGTTTTAACCCTTGCACCTATTTACCATTTTCCTAGTAAGATATATTGTTTTTTAAAGAGGCTCAAGACTTTTGCACAGCACTGCATCTTTACTAAAGGCAGTTTCCCAGGACAGAAATTCTAACATACACGTGATATACACAGACCCACCGCCCTCTTTCCTGTGGGAAGGCAACCAGGTGCAAAGGCTGATCCTGACACAAGGGTTCAGAGGTCAAAAAGTTTGTTTTCCCAGGTTTACTCCTTATTATTTATTCATGAAACGGGCAGTAAGGGAGGGGGAGAGTCGGAATAGGAGAGAAACAGAGGAATCCCCCAGCGTGAGGCCTTTGATGTGGAAAACAAAATCTCCTTTTTAATCTGCCCTCTAATGAAATACACATGACATATCCTGAGCTCATCCACAGTCTCTGCCTTTGCTTCTTCCTTCTTTCTCTTTGTGTTTACTTGTTTGTGTATGCACACACACACACACACACTCTTTGTGCACACGTGTGCGAGAAAAAGAGTAGAATGAGTTAACATGAAACAGATTCAACTTGCGAAGGAGTGAATAGACAAAGAAAATATTAGTAATCACTCCATGCTGTTGCTCAATTGCTCTCACTGAGAAGTAATCATTACTTGCAGCACCCGAGGCAGCCCAGCTGTCCACATGCATTTTATACGCAGGCTAACCTTGCAGAGTTGGGCTCCTCGCCCCTTTGCCAAAACTGGTGAGGGCAGAAAAAGAGACATCCTCCCTTCCCATCCTGACTTTAATCTTAAAACAGAAACATCAGGTGGTTTCACTCAGTAGCCACTCTTAACTGTGAGAGTTTTTATACACAGTAAGTACTTGGAAAATACACTTGTCTATATAATATAAACAATATATTCTATTGATACAATTCTGGACTGTTTTTTGTCGGTGTAGTTCGGTCTGTAAAATTGCAACGCTAAAATAATTTTTTATATCTTTTAGGATATTTCAGGGGAAGAATAAATACAGCTCCAATCACAAAAAAATCCAGTGTAATTACATAAACTGTTAGGTTGCATGCAAAAGTTTCCTCACTGCTGAGTAAATATTCAAAAAACATAAAGTTAAAGATAGACCATTTCTTTGGTATTTGCCTACAACAAAAAAAAGAAAAGTTTAGGGACTGTCATGGTCAGTTTTTGTAACATCTGCTTTAGAAAAAAACCTGCTGAGGCTTTTTTTGGCTGGTGAGTGACTCAGTTCTTTTTAGGGGGATTTTCATCCATTCTTACTGTGTGAGATACTTGTGGGTTTTAATTTAATTTTATTAAAATAAATTTTTTGTAATGTTTATGTTGGATATTGTGAAGTTCATGCAAGCTTTTGTGTTTAGTATCATATAGCGTTGCTAAGGCTGTTGTTGGTTATGAGTTATCCATGGCCCTAACAAGCTAATTAGGTGTTGTTTTTTTATTTTGTTTTGTTTTGTTTTGGGGGGATATTTTGCATTTGTTTCACATTTCACTGTATGTGGGGACGTAACAGTCACCAAAATTTTTATCCGTGACCGACTTTGAAATTTGAAAAAGAACCGCAGGCTAGTACCTTGGACAGTTTTACCAACAACATCAACGTTTTGCATACCAATATTCTACAGAACACTTATGTAAAGAAAGATTTAATGAGTGTATTGGCCACAAAATAAATAAATTGTAAAGTCATTCGTAGACTGTCTGAGATGAACACTTGTAGAGATTTAAAGCTATTTAGCAAATATAGTGTTCTAGCAGGCTAATGTGTAGTATGTTAGCTTAAACATTTGCTAATTAGTGCTAAATGCTAAGTACAGCTTGAGGTTGTAACCTGTAGCACCTTTAAATGTACTTAGTATTTAGTGCTAATTAGAGGATTTAGAATCCTCCCCACTATGTGTTAGTATGTTAGTAATACCTTTATAAGCGGCTTGATTTTAAATAAAAAATGTAGAAATGCAAAGACAATAGTGAAACACTTCTAACCATCTTTTCACTAAGAATAAAGCTGCTACTGTGATGTTCCATGAAATATGTAAAGAAGCATTTAAGTAGGAGTTTACTGACACAGCTGCTTGGCCAGTACATTGATTTTGAGCTCCTGGTGTAAAACTACTAAAGAGTCAGTATATCCTAATGTCATAATTTAATAATTATACTGAATATCTGAGTATGAGATGCCCTGTTGTACTAAGTATATTCTCTTGCCTCCCTCTGATCCCACACCACTCCTTGGGAAACAAGTAGCATGACATCACTGGGGAGAAAAGGCAACACAAAAATAGCCGGACAGCTCATTTCCCAGCTGTGGGCTCTAAACCCCAGACCAGACCAAGGTTCACAATATGTTTTCAATGTGTCTGATAGCCCCACTAACTGCAGTCTTTTCTCTCTCTCTTTTTTCTCTTTGTTTCTCTCCCTCTTCCCCCATTTTCTTTCTCTTTCATCATCCTCCTCTATCTACAACCCTCTCTCTTGACATTTCTTCTCTTTCTCCCAGACTCTGTGGTCGTCGAGGCAAGGTCACACGCTCTACTCTTGGCAGTCAGCAGTGTGCGGAGCTGTTGCAGGTGCAGGGGATTATATGCTGTGCTGGGAAAGAGGCGGAGAGGGAGGAGTGGAGGGAAAGGGGTTGGGATGGATGGACGGACGTACAGATGGATGTTAGATAGGTGAATAGATGGGCAGGAGGGCAGCACAAGTTTACCCAAAACCACATTAATGCAAGGTTTCTCAAGTGTGAGCTCTGCAGACAAATCCCATCCTCTCCTCCACCCGGGATTTGCTAAAGACGACTGAGGAGAGAATGAATTCCAGTATTTTTCTTACACAGTGTTACCAGATGGCAAAAGTCTCATTATCACAGTTGTCGGCTCATTCAGCCAGTGACCATTATTCCACTGCAGACTTTATGGTTCTGTCTTGCCCTGGATGAGTTGGATATACAGACAACCAGATGAAAGGACGGGAAGCATGAGCTGGAGCCGTTTCTGGCCACGCGCCCCTGCAGCTCTGTGACATCCTGGGCACTGGAGCCTAAGCTGCTTTAAGAAAGGGAGAGAGAGATTAGACAGTTTATTAGAACAAAATTCACATGGGAATTTTTTTTAATAAATGGAGGTACTGATGCACTTTCTTTATCCCAGATCTGGGAAATTCTTTTGTTTTTTTACAAAAATTTCACAAAATTAAACTAAACAAAACATTTTCAGGAGGTAATACATTTTACTGCATGTTGTTTTTGTACTAGTTGTAATTAAATGTAGGGTTCCAATTAAATTGGAGAATAAATGGAACTGTGAAACACGACAGGCTTATACTAAATAGAGTTTGTAAAACTGATTCTCAGTTATCATTTAAAAGTTTTTTTGTTTATTATTTGTATTTATTATAGTGGCTTTCCGTACTTGGAGTTTCAGTGTAACCACAGACTGAAATCTTGACCCAGGGCCATATAGCAGCAGCGCTGTCCTTCATGGAAGAAAATCTGCAGCACCATCTGTCTTTCCACCCAGTCTTGCATTTTTTGTGATGAAAAATCAAAACCTGAATGTAAAGACATATTTCAGCAAAAGAACAGTTCTGCAGTCCAGTCCGTGGAGCATTTATTGGACTTTTACAGCTTTCAGTCCATAACTCTTAAAATGCTACAGTGTGCCAGACAGGACAGGAAGATGGAGGTTAGGTGATCTGGGGGGGTGATGCTGAGATTGAAGTGTGGCTGATGGAGAGAAAATACACAACACAGCACCCTGAGGAATTAGGACGTGGCCTTTAGCCATCCCCCATCTGGGCTGTGGTCTCAGTGAAAAGAAGATTGTAGATAGAGATGCTTCAAAAGAAATAAGTGTGACAGTGGGTGTCATTTTAAAGAGGAAACCCCGTTTGGATTTACTGAAGGATTTCTGCACGAGCTCGCTTGAACCTCTCGTGCACCTAGTAATTGTGAATGATGTCAAATTGCTGCACCTAATTTCTTGTTTCGCTAGTTCCTCATGAAATAATACAAAATTGGTGGCTCAAGACTGCACTGTTCACTATATGCAAATAGTATTTGAGCAGTCAGGCAGCCTGGTCATTGGTTTGAGAATATGTATTTGTAGAGAGAACAATGTGGGATGAAGGGGCGGGGGGGTGTGCTCTGGGTCCAGGGTAGGAGTCAAGTTCACGTCCCTACGTGACCAAGCTGCTATCCAAGAGGGATCCTCAAGTTTCAGTCACTTCCCCTAACATTGCGCTTCACACTCACTCTCTCTCACTCATACATAATCTGCTTGACGCTGGAAATGCTCACACAGGCGTGTTTAATCATCCCAGATATCTCTATGAGTATCCTGCGGTGATTTATGGCAGCTTTCAGCCTGTGTAGACACCATCGTATCAGTCACCTTCATCACCTTCACGTCCCCCACTTACCAAGTTTAGATTATTTAATTGAGCGCTAGACATGTGAGATTATTTATTGGGATAATTGTAGTAAAGCATGCTACAGTAAGACAGCTGTACTGTTTTATTCTTGAACTTATCCCCCTCCCACAGCAGAGAACAAAAGCCATCTATTATAATTAGCTATTAACTATAAACCCTAACGCGGTTTTCCTGCAGCTCCACCTCACTTACAGTCACATTGCTCCTCAGTGGCCCATATAGATATGTTTACCAAGAACAGTTGCTATGTTTGTGGCAGGGCGACACACACGTAACACACACTTTCTCAGTTATACACACTCTTCCGTTCACTGGAGACTGCTCTGGATTTTGCTGCCTATCCAGCTTCCAACTTGTGGAGTGTTAGGAGGGAATTTGGGGTGGAACTTCTCTATAAAGCTCACAGGAGTGAGTGTGTGTTTTAGGGGGTCTGCGTGGCTTTTTTGCATGCATGTGCATATAATCAGGTGTGTGTGTGTGTGTGTTTATAGCTCAGGGGAAGACGTGGGCTGGACGAAGCTGTAGAAAAGGGGGAGCTGGGAATAGAAGTGCGTCTCTGGTTTTTGTGGTCTAATAACAGGGGAAGGTCTGGGACTTGGAATATTATGATTTTATGAACTTAATGGAGTTGAGGGCCAATAGTTCTTGTGTTTATTGCTGAATTAATACATTACTGTAACTGTGGTTAAGTAATTGGTCTCTTTTATGGGTTTATTTTTAATATTAAAGTCTGTTCTGAGAGCATAGAGTACGGGCCTCTTATGTTTGCACTTTGCTGAACGTGTTTATGTGTCTTTCTGTAGGTGCGGTAGCTGCGTTTGTTACCACTCCTCTTGACGTGGCAAAGACCAGGATCATGCTCGCAAAGGTATACACACTTTAAACACGGCCACACAGCACAACGCCTCCTCTGGCAGCGAATTCTTAAACACTGCTGTCAGGTGATGCCTCCCAGGCGGGGAGCTGAGCGACCCCCGCAGTCGTCGTGAGCACGTTTCGACAGTGTCAGCATGCAGGACCGGAGCAGGCCGAGGTAGCGCCGGGACATTAGTGACACCTGCGTGCACATATATCACCTCACCTGGAATATGGACCATTTCGGGAAGACGCTGTTTGTGCGAATGGTTAGTGTTAAGAGTGTGGACATGTTACTACTTCAGGAGAATTTCCATCCCGAGGCTGCTTGTCACTGAGAGGTGAAGCAGAGGCCCATTGTCCCTCCGGTTAACTCTCCTACTATGTCCGTCTTCTAAGGCGACTCCCCCCCCCCAATCACCCCCCAATCCTCGTGTTCTGCGAATCCTCCTCTTCCTCCCTCTCCTCGCCACCTTTTTTCTCTTCTGGCTCGCTCTAACTGTATGTCTGGCTTCCCTCACTTTGTCCTGTGTGTGTGTGTGTGTGTGTGTGTGTGTGTGTGTGTATGTGTGTGTGTATAAAGGGTAGTGAGTTCAGAGTAACCTCAATCGGCCCCCCACAGACACACACACACACGCACGCACACACACGCACGCACGCACACACACACACACACACACACACACACGTGCACACTTACACTGTCCTTGGAGAAGACACAGTGTTCCATTCCCACCTCGTCCTAACTAATGAGACACTGAAATTAACATAAGACTCCGACAGTCTTGATCTCTGGTGAGAAGCCGTTGGCTGTAGGTGGAACACTGTGTTACAAAAGCTTCCTGTAAACATTATCTGAAACACAGCTGCTGTAATTTAACCACCAGCAGAGGACTTGGCCTGCATCGAGTTTCAGTTATAACTTTATAAGGCCAAGTTTTTGATTCACTAAAGGCGCCACAGGTGAGCTTAGAAAAGAAGAGTGAAACGAGAATGTGCTGCTATGCAGTTTAAAGCGCTTCTACTTCCTGTTTAAAGTCTGTCCACATTCACTTTACTACAAGGAGGGTTAAATATACGTGTGCATCTTAGACTTTCATTTTTTGTCATTTAACTCAAAAAATGTAAGCTTTCATATATGCTACATTCATGACATGTAAAGTGAAATAACTTCGAGCCTTTTTTTGTTTTAAATTTTAGGATGATGGCTTGCAGTTCATGACAATCAGAAACTCAATATTATTAATCTCCGGCTCTCTTATACAGTGTGTCTTTTGTCCTGTTTTCTCCTCTCACCCTCAACTGGTTGTGGCGGATGGTCACCCCTCCCTGAGCCTGCTTCTGCTGGAGGGTTTCTTCCTGTTGAAAGGGAGTTTTTCTTTCCCACTGTTGCCAAGTGCTTGCTCACAGGGGCTAATCTGATCATTAGGGTTTTTTTGTGTTATTTGAGAGTCTTTATCTTACAATATAAAGCACCTGGAGATAACTGTTGTTGTGATTTGGTGCTGTAGAATTAATATTAAATTGAAGTGAAAAAGTGAAAAGTCTGCATGAATCGCTGGACTTCAAACACCTTGGATTCTGTGCCTCTGCATGCTTCCTCCAGACTCCAGGACCTTTGTTTTTCAGTAAAGTAAAAATGTGCTTTGATCAGAGTTGCAGTCTTACACGCCTCTCTGCACCTTTCTCCTGCTACCCCCCCAAAAACCCATCTCCATTGAGACTGTGTCAGCTCCCAAAGAGACAAAAAACAAACTAAAAACCAGCAATAAACAACTTAAACATAAAAAATCAAAAAGAAAGAACAATACAGTATCCACATCTGAACCAAAGAGTAAAACAGTGAAATGTGGATTATTAAATATTAGGTCTCTCTCCTCCAAGTCTCTGTTACATGACTTAATAATTGATCAACAAATCGATTTACTCTGCCTTACAGAAACCTGGTTGCAGCAGGATGATTATGTTAGTTTAAATGAATCAACACCCCCGAGTCATTCTAACTACCAGAAATCTCGAAGCACAGGCCGAGGGGGCGGTGTGGCAGCAATTTTTCACACCAGCCTATTAATTAACGAAAGACCAAGACAGACTTTTAATTCATTTGAAAGCCTGATGCTTAGCCTTGTCCACCCCAGCTGTAAAACTCAGAAACCAGTCTTACTTGTTATCATATATCGTCCACCTGGGCCTTACACAGAGTTTCTCTCTGATTTCTCAGACTTTTATCTGATTTAGTGCTCAGCTCAGATAAAATAATTATTGTGGGTGATTTTAACATCCATGTAGATGCTAAAAATGACAGCCTCAACATCGCATTTAATCTGTTATTAGACTCAATTGGCTTCTCTCAAAATGTAAAAGAACCCACCCACCACTTTAATCACACTCTAGATCTTGTTTTAACATATGGCATAGAAACTGGACATTTAACAGTGTTTCCTGAAAATCCTCTGCTGTCTGATCATTTCCTGATAACATTTACATTTACAATAATTGATTACACAGCAGTGGAGAGTCGACTTTATCACAGTAGATGTCTTTCTGAAAGTGCTGTAACTAAGTTTAAGAATATAATCCACCCACTGTTATCATCTTCAATGGCCTGTACCAACATAGAGCTGAGCAGCTACCTGAACGCTACTCCAACAGAGGTCGATTATCTTATTAATAATTTTACCTCCTCACTACGTACGACTCTGGATACTGTAGCTCCTGTGAAAACTAAGGCCTCAAATCCGAAGTACCTGACTCCGTGGTATAATTCTCAAACACGTAGCCTAAAGCAGATAACTCGTAAGCTGGAGAGGAAATGGCGTGTCACAAATTTAGAGGATCATCATTTAGCCTGGAGAAATAGTTTGTTGCTTTATAAGAAAGCCCTCCATAAAAGCCAGAACATCTTACTATTCGTCACTGATTGAAGAAAATAAGAACAACCCCAGGTTTCTCTTCAGCACTGTAGCCAGGCTGACAAAAAGCCAGAGCTCTACTGAGCCAACAATCCCTTTAACGTTAACTAGTAATGACTTCATGAACCTCTTCACAAATAAAATTTTTTATCATTAGAGAAAAAATTACCAATAATCATCCCACAGATGTAATATTATCTACAGCTACTTTTAGTACCATCGATGTTAAGTTAGACTCTTTTTCTCCAATTGATCTTTCTGAGTTAAATTCAATAATTAATTCCTCCAAACCATCAACGTGTCTTTTAGATCCCATTCCTACAAAACTGCTCAAAGAAGTCCTGCCATTAATTAATTCTTCAATCTTAAATATGATCAACCTATCTCTAATAATCGGCTATGTACCACAGGCCTTCAAGGTGGCTGTAGTTAAACCTTTACTTAAAAAGCCATCTCTAGACCCAGCTGTCTTAGCCAATTATAGGCCAATCTCCAACCTTCCTTTCATATCAAACATCCTTGAAAGAGTAGTTGTCAAACAGCTAACTGATCATCTGCAGAGGAATGGCTTATTTGAAGCGTTTCAGTCAGGTTTCAGAGCTCAGCACAGCACAGAAACAGCTTTAGTGAAGGTTACAAATGATCTTCTTATGGCCTCTGACAGTGGACTCATCTCTGTGCTTGTCCTGCTAGACCTCAGTGCTGCGTTCGATACTGTTGACCATAATATCCTATTAGAGCGATTAGAACATGCTGTAGGTATTACAGGTACTGCGCTGCAGTGGTTTGTATCATATCTATCTAATAGACTCCAATTTGTTCAAGTAAATGGAGAGTCCTCTTCACACACTAAGGTCAATTATGGAGTTCCACAGGGTTCAGTGCTAGGACCAATTCTGTTTACATTATACATGCTTCCCTTAGGCAGCATCATTAGAAGACATAGCATAAATTTTCACTGCTATGCAGATGACACGCAGCTCTATCTATCCATGAAGCCAGGTAACACACACCAATTAGTTAAACTGCAGGAATGTCTTAAAGACATAAAGACCTGGATGGCCGCTAACTTTCTGCTTCTTAATTCAGATAAAACTGAGGTTATTGTACTCGGCCCTGAAAATCTTAGAATTATAGTATCTAAGCAGATTCTTACTCTGGATGGCATTACCTTGGCCTCCAGTAATGCTGTGAGGAACCTTGGAGTCATTTTTGACCAAGACATGTCCTTCAACGCACATATTAAACAAATATGTAAGACTGCTTTCTTCCATTTGCGCAACATCTCTAAAATTAGAAATATCCTGTCTCAGAGTGATGCTGAAAAACTAGTTCATGCATTTATTACTTCCAGGCTGGACTACTGTAATTCTTTATTATCAGGAAGTCCTAAAAACTCGCTGAAAAACCTTCAGCTAATCCAAAATGCTGCAGCAAGAGTCCTGACAGGGACTAGAAAGAGAGAGCATATTTCTCCTGTTTTGGCTTCCCTTCATTGGCTTCCTGTTAAATCCAGAATTGAATTCAAAATCCTGCTCCTCACATACAAGGTCTTAAATAATCAGGCCCCATCTTATCTTAATGACCTTGTAGTATCATATCACCCTATTAGAGCACTTCGCTCTCGCTCTGCAGGCCTACTTGCTGTCCCTAGAGTGTTTAAAAGTAGAATGGGAGGGAGAGCCTTCAGTTTTCAGGCCCCTCTTCTGTGGAACCAGCTTCCAATTTGGATTCGGGAGACAGACACTATCTCTACTTTCAAGATTAGGCTTAAAACTTTCCTTTTTGCTAAAGCATATAGTTAGGGCTGGACCAGGTGACCCTGAATCCTCCCTTAGTTATGCTGCAATAGACGTGAGGCTGCCGGGATTCCCATGATGCATTGAGTTTTTCCTTCCAGTCACCTTTCTCACTCACTATGTGCTAACAGACCTCTCTGCATCGAATCATATCTGTTATTAATCTCTGTCTCTCTTCCACAGCATGTCTTTCATCCTGTTTTCCTTCTTTCACCCCAACCGGTCACAGCAGATGGCCCCGCCCCTCCCTGAGCCTGGTTCTGCCGGAGGTTTCTTCCTGTTAAAGGGAGTTTTCCTTCCCACTGTCGCCAAAGTGCTTGCTCATAGGGGGTCATATGATTGTTGGGTTTTTCTCTGTATTTATTATTGTGCAATCTACTGTACAATATAAAGCGCCTTGAGGCGACTTTTGTTGTGATTTGGTGCTGTATAAATAAAATTGAATTGAATCTGAAAATAAGACTTTGGGCCGCTGAGCAGCAGTGGTTGTTGTAGCTTGTGCTGGTTCCTACCACACTTTCCCCTTCCAGTCCACTTTCTTTTTATTCTTCAGCACAGCACTCTGCCAACATCCTCCACATGGAGGGTGTCAGTGATCATCATCATCATCTGGACAACGGTTAAGTCAGCAGGCTTTCCAATCGTGGCGGCGTGCACTGAACTACCTTTGAGTATAAATACTGTTGAATTGTAATTTAGTCAAACTTGAAATGAAAAATTCTAATAATTTGAGATACTGGATTTTGAATTTTCATGAACATCAATCGCTAAACTAAGCTGCAGATTATTTTCTCCAGTAACCTCAAATCACCATGTTTAGGAGTTGGAGAAAGTGATAATAATGCCAATAAATGTCTAGTTATGATGAACAGTTTAAAGCTGTGATATTGAGTTTATATTCACAACCTGGAAACAATAAATCTTTGGCATTTTTTTTTTCCAATTACTGAAAAAAACCCTGAAAAACATCATATTTAATGGCTGTGATGTATTTCCTGTCAGTCAAATTAGCAACCAGTGGTCCTGACAGTTCTTAAAGTGGTGCTGAAAATGAAATTGTAAACTATTTTTTTGTGAAAATTATAAGTAAATTAGCTCTAAATTATTTCCCTTTGACATCAGAATTTATACAGTCCCAATCAAAAGTTTAAGACCACTTGAAAAACTGCAAAAAGTTATATTTTGCATGGTTACTTCCAAGTAGAGCTTCAACATGCAACAAGAAGAAATGGGAGTGAGACACAACTTTTTTTTGAACATGCAGTTTATTGAAAACAACACTTAAACTGAAACAGGCTGTTTTACAGCTGATCACAAGTTTAGGACCACATGCATTTAAAAGGCCAAATCTGTGCAAAAGTGTGGATTCATTGTCATTTTCTGTCAGGTAGTCACACTGTCATGACGTTCCGATGGCAAAGTGCGGGGGGGGGGGTGTGTTACGGGTTTTTTGGAGGTGTGGTCCTAAGCTTTTGATCAGCTGTAAAACAACCTGTTTCAGTTTAAGCATTGTTTTCAAAAAATGTTTTGTTTCACTCCCATTTTTTCTTGTTGCATTTTGAAGCTCTACTTGGAACCTTGTTAAGATCCAACTATGCAAAATATGATTTTTTTTTGCCATTTTTCAAGTGATCTTAAACTTTTGATCGGGATTGTATTTCCGCCAGAGGTGCTATACTTATGGAGAAATCGCATTTTTAGGGGCTCAGGTTTGGTGCCGTTCGGTTGGCTCCTGGCTCCAAGTCCAGGCAGGAGCGTTGAAGAAAGACAGACAGAGCAGGTCTGGTGTTGACTGTAGACGCTTTAGATCCGGACTATGGGGGGGAAACTGGGTGTTGGAACTTGTCACATCAGTTTTCTTCCCACAGGACACAGAATGAAAGACTGGCGTTGTACAGTATGCAGCCTAGCGCAGCCAAGACCCAGGCGGGCCGCCCTGGACGAGCAAAGCCCCTCCAGGACAGGACTGCCTGCAGCAGTGGCAGTGTGCCTGTTGTACCACAGAGCTGCCTCATACCTCCTATGCTGCTACTGCACAACACTGGTCTTCTTAGAGTTTGGGATTTCTGCCTGTTCATCACAGTGCTGCCATCAGTGCCATGTGTTTCATGTAATATCCACTGAAACCAACTGTGGCAAAGACAGGAGTCAGTGCAACACTTTATAGAGCAGCCGTTACTGTTCAGACATTTCACAGGAAGCATAGTGGATGCAAGAAAACCCAGAAAAACACATCAAGAAGCACTTTTAAATATTATATTTGGACAACAAAAAAAACACGAATCAGGAGAAGAAACTCATAAACTGAGATGCATAAAGATATTTTTGTATGTCAGCATAAGTTAGACAGGGCCTGTGTGTGTGTGTCTGTGTGTGTGTGTGTTTTGGACACCCTGTTCCACCATTCCCTCGTTCCACCATTCCACAGCAGTAAAGGAAAAGAAAACTTGTCAGGCCAGAAGAGGAGGGGGCGGGGGTGGATTCATTTCTCAGCCACCTGTCTCCAACAGAAACACAAGAAATAGGGGTGTTTTTCCCATTTCCGTGAAGAAAAGAAGCATGAATCCGACTCGCGATTTACAGCGGATGCTGCAGACTGTTTCCTACATGTTCGACAAGCTGCAGCATGGATCGCTGTGTGCACACCAACAGACAAACTCCTCAAGCCTGTGCTCAGCTCCCTCCTGCTTATTCAAATCTCACAACTGCCTCTTCCATTTCTATCTTCCTTCCTTTTAAACTGAAGCCACCCACCATCACTTAACCCAATGTGGCCTTATCGTGCCGCTCTCATACCCCTGTGACGCTCCACGCTGACGGATTCAAAACTCTCTAGCCAGCTAATCCATTTAGTATAAATAAAACGACCGGACTGGCAGGAGGAGAGGGAGACAAGGAGAACTTGTTGAGTGTGTTTTTTTGGGTGGGCAGCTGGTTGGGTGTGTTTCTGAGCGGGTGCTGGAGGTGACACCTGCGCTGACACAGCTGTCCATGAGCAGAAAGGGGGGGAGGGAGGCTGGAGGAAGCTGGGCTAAGGAAGACTAAACAGGGTGTCTGTCTGAGGAGCAGGAAGCACGGGAGACAATTTATCAGTCATCGCACCTCTATTTGTGCTCTCCAGGTCCCTCTTTCTGTCTCACTCTCTCTCTCTCTCTCTCTCTGCAGGCCGGCTCAACCACAGCGAGCGGCAACATCCCACTGGTGCTCTACGATGTGTGGAGGAGTAGGGGCATTGCAGGGTGAGTGTGTGTTCGTGTGTATCTTGATTTTGGTGAAACATTCAAAGACCTTTGTGATTGTTTAAAACCAAACAGCCTCTTTACACAAACCATTTTATCCCAGGCCACTTTAGAAAGCTCGTATTTTACATGATTTGATTTAACCCGGCTCCCGATCCCTCGCGTAATCAAGTTTGATAGAGCGGTTCCTCCAGGGAGCGTGAATTTACAGCCCCGGCTGAAAAATGAGATGTATAAAAGCTTTTCCTGCCGACTTGCTGCAGCGCCTTATTGATTAAGGTGTTACGAGGGGCCAAGTGAAGGGGTTTATTTAAGTGTTTTGATGTGTTTATGATGCGCACTGGACAAAAGGCCAGGTCTAATGGGGTCCACAGAGGGCCGCCAGCACTAAAACAAACCTCAGTCCCGGTGAGTAATAGGCCTGCTTGTGTACAGGCTGCCATCGTTTAGTTGGGATGCACCCCGGCGTAATGCTCACAGCAGATTTGGTTTGGGGCTGGGCCAAACGCTAGTAGGATGTTGCTCTCCCCCTTCTCTGGCTCGCGAACACACGCACACACAAGCAAATTTTGTGTTTGTTTTTAGCGGATACAGTCCTGGAATCCAATCAGAGCCAAGGGTGATTCCCTAAAACCGCTTTCAAACATTAGTAACAGTCTGGGCATCATTTTTAATAAAGATCACGTCTGAGACTTCATTAGAATCTCAGTGAGCTGATAGTTGGCAGGCCCCCGTGGAAAAACCCTAACTACAAGTCCCACTGTCCCTGCTGCAGCACAGAAGAACTGTTTAAAGCTCTGCAGCACATGGAAATCTTTTTTTTGTCTCCCTCTTCTTCTAATTTCACTCACTGTATCATCATCCTGGGCTCAGCTGTGTCTCAGCTGCACCCGGAGAACAAGGACCATAAGCTTAAAATGGCAAACTCTTTCTTTCTTTCTTTTTTCTCCTCCATGATGCGATGTAACCACAGAAGGTGAAGAATGAGAACAAAGAGAGGAGCTAAGAGACACATTAAATGCAGAAACAAAGGAGAGTGTTTAAAAAGTTTTTTTTTTAAGTACAAGGGGAGGAGTGGGGGGGTCTGTTTTACCACAGGGCCAAAGGCCCGGTGGTTGCACTGGTGCATGCCTGATACAGATTGCTGGGGCTTTAAAGCTGTAATTATGGTAATAGGCCCAATTGCTGTGTAGTGAAGCTCTAAAGTGCTTCCATGTGTATGCCATGCCCCAGAGAGCCCGGGTTAGGAGAGAGCAGTGCAGTTCACTGGCCTACCCCACTAACCTGCAGGATAACCAAACACGGCTATGAGTCATGTCAAAATAAAGACTAATGGGCAACGTGTCCTCGAGGCTCTCTGATTGGCTCTTTGTGCAAACCAGAATAGAAGAAAAGCAAATAAGTAACACGCTCTCACCTCACACACACAGAAACCTGTGGTAAAGTGCAATCGTACTTTTCTGTTATTGGTCCTGCAACACAGCATGACTCCGCTCATGCTGTGTTGCAGGAAACAGTAAAGCTGTGCTGCAAAGACACAATGATGAGCAACTGTCCGCCCATCATTTAAGCCTGTCCCTGTTTTTGTCCCGTAAATATCTCGAGGACTCCAGAACATTCTTGCTTTAGATAGGATTTCTGGGAAAAGGTGTCTGTCTTATTCTCAAACTTTTCCTACAGCGCTGCGCTGAGGAAACACAGAAGAGATTAAATAGATTTTACAGACTGTTGTTTCCTTCTGCAACAAGTGGGGAGAAACCATGTTTACTAGAATGCCATGTTAATTCAGCCTGTAGCACAGGTGTCGACTACAGAGGGAGTTATTTGCAAGGATTTATCAAATACATGTAGCGTCTTCCAGAATTCCTCAGCCACATCTGAACAGTATTAAAGAAAATGTCACTTATTCTTTTTTTTAATATTAGACTAAAACATAGCCGTGCAGCACAGAAAGTGCTTGTTAGAGGCTCAGTGGTTTGTGCTATCTGTTCAGATGAAAAATGTCCACCATCACTGCAGTTATAGTTATATAACAGATAAAGATAACACAGAGGAAACAGGGTGACTACAGATGAGTAATTTGTTTTCCAGACACTGATTATTTAGTGTTTTTTTTAAGGGAAAGTGTGCTCGAGTCTGTTTTTGTCTCTGCAGCTATCGTCCCCATTTTCTACACCCAGTCCCTGCTAGAAGAACATAAAAAAGATTGATCTTCCTCAGATTTGTTGAAGACCCAAACACGTTAGAGTCGGTCCTCTTTCCTCTTAAATTTATCCTTTCAAAGAGTTTCCGAGTACGGCTACTTTTTTTTTTCTTGGAACGCGTTCCTAAACGAGTGCCAGAAATTTGCTTTCAGATACATTTGAAGATTTCTCTCCCTCTCTCTTCTTAAGCAGCACCGGCATATTTCTTCACCGCGACCAAAACATTTTGCCTGAGCTCACAGCGGTTCCTCCGTACTGTCCTGCCGAGCTTTGAAACTATATTTAGCCCGGTTCCTCGGGAGAGGCGATTGGCCGACAATAGGGGGATGACAGCTCTCTGTGGATGGCCAGGCCGTGATGTCAGAGTGAGTCGAGGCTTCCCGGGGGGAATATTTGAGCTCTGGCTCTGCTCTGACGTCCACAGGTGGGCCTGATCCCAGACAGGAAATGTAACGCCAGCAGAGAGCTGAGACAAAACATGAGCGTTGAGTTTAAAATTAGTTCATTCCTTGCACCGCGGCTATCGGACCATCACATGATGGAGAAGGTTGAGTGGAATACACGGGGATCTGTGTTGTCGTTAGGCGCTCCACCTGCCCTTTGTGGCTTTACTCTGTTACTTCTGTCAGTGGGTTTTGATTAGCTTTGGATTGTATTTGATATCAGGGTGTAAGCAATGCTCAGCACTCCCCCGGTGCAAGCCTGCGGCTTTTGTTTCAGCAGATGGTGATAGATAGCCGTGCTGAGATGGAAAGAGCACGTCGAAGGGCAGGGCAACAGCCTCTGACTAATGTCCCGTGTTTATTTGCAGCAGTTCGGTTCATGCTTGGATAAACACACTTGTATAAGGTCTCTCACACTTCCAACTTCCTCTCGGTTTCACACACTTATCAAAGCCAGCCATGCAAAGCTAAGCCGTCTGTTGAGACCGGGCGGCCTAGGCCGGAGCATTCTTAAAGGTGGAGTCGTGTGAATGGTTGGGATGTTTGGAAGATCCCTGACATGCTTGGACACTTGTATAACTTTACAACGGACAACATGAAAATATCATAAGTAGGAAGTCTGTCATGGCCTCTGATCTCAAATTTCTCAAAAGAGCTGCACTTAACTGTGTGTGTGTCCAGAAATAGAAGCTTCATGTAGGGCACTGAAAGGAAGATGACAGAGCTTAAACAGGAGACTGTTGTAGGAAGACCTCGTGCTCAGCGTCAAAGGTTATTCTTGATCTTCTGTTCCACTTGAACATGCGGGGCCGATGGTTAGGCACAGTAGAGCTTTGAGCTAAATGCTAACATCAATATTGTAAATGCACAGCCGAGCGCCGCAGTAGCTGTGTCATTAATACAGCTTTTTTTTTCTCTAATAGTGTGTAATAGCAAATTGGGCTGGGTGGCTCTGCAGCAGAAGCTGGTGAAGTTCTGAAATGTGATACGGAAAATAATCTGTATACTTTAGCTCTCAGTTGCTAGCTGGAAGTCCTGTTTTAATTTCTCCTCTATGAAAACCTGAAACCTTAAAAATGTGATGCCTAAGCACAAAACCGGCCTGGTCAGGTTGCCCAGAAGTTGTCAGCTCTTCAGAGTTATTTTCTTTCTCTTTTGATTTGTGCGTGTGTGAGATGTATTTGCATTCAAGAAGCATTTTTAAGGCTGATGAAAACCAAATTAAACTTTGCAATATTTCAAAAGTTTTTATAGAAATGAAAGTGGACAGGAACACAAGTGCCAACACACCCACACGGATGATGAACGCAGACAGACATGTTGCATGCGTCGACAGTTTTGTTTTTTTCAAACACGTGCGCACGCGCACACACACACACACACACAAGCGAGCACAAGCACACAACCACCAGCACAGCACACAATACTTCTCATCCGTTACATCTGGCTTGGACTGGGCCAGACCATGTGAGCGTGGGGGCGTATTGGCAGACAGAAGGTGTTGGTAGGCAAATGCACTGCGAGAAAGTCAGGCGGAGTGAAGCGGGGGGGAAAATAAACGGAGAGACGGACACAAAAAGCCGGATGAACTGACAGGACCGAGTGAGCACGTGTCTTAGAAGTGCATGACGCAGCAAGAATAGGAGCCGGAGGAGAAATCCCCAAACAAGTGAGCCAGCTGAGGGGGACGTCGCTGAGCGGAGAGACAGAGAAATGGATGGATGGACAGCAGAGAGACATGTGCAGATGTCATCTGGCCATCAGTCACGTAGGGAGAGAGAGTGAGAAGGAGGTAGGTGGGGGGAGTGAGAGCTCCAGAGAGGACTTGGGTGGAGGCTTGAAGCCTAATCCCAAAAACAGCTGTGTGTAGCGGGAGGTGGGGGGGTATCTTGGGAGACTCTTATGGCCCATCACATCCTTTGACCACCACCACCACCAATGTTAGCAGCTCCTCGTTGAGCCTCGGTCGCTGTAACATGGGCCCCCAGCCTTTGCTCTTTGTGAGAGTGGCTCACTAACATGGCCTCATGTTTGAGGCGCTCTCGTGGACCCCTCTGCACCCAAACACCGTGCAGAGCTGGACATGAGACGCTCTGGGCTCCTCCGTTCGCAGCGCTTTTTCATGGCAGTCATTTAAGCTGCAGCACACTTTTATGAGAGCTGTTCAAACATCTGAGTGTAAGATAATCTACTTCTTCCTCTAACCCCACGCCCTTAAAATAAGGATGAAGCGTGCTGCACAAAACATCAAGTGTTCTGTTTTTAAAAAGAAATACTCATGCTCACAAGCAGGGTGTCATGAACAAGGCGATTTTACATTGTTAGACAGTAAGCGAACATTAATATGCCCAAAATGGCTAAAGTGGACTGACATTATGCTCTTTATTTTGAGGACTTCATTCATCCTGCACAGAAGTGCTGTAGATAGTCTTGTAGTGTCTCAAATGCATTACTGTACTTCAAATTTGACAAATGCTGCAAAGATGTCTTTTTTTAAGAAGCACATGTTGCTCTCTCCCCTTTCTCCAGTCTGTTTGCTGGCAGCATACCGAGGATGACCTTCATCAGCGCGGGCGGTTTCATCTTCCTCGGAGCCTATGAGAAGGTCCGAAGCACTTTGCTATAGCAGCACGACCTGTGACTGTCCTGAGTCCTGACCTGATGGAGAGAACCGGAACAGCAGGAAAATCGTCTCTGGAAATGGAAGATCCAGCATCCTGCTGAGTCCTTTGAAATGAGGCGAAGAGGAGACGCTCACAGGGATGACTGCATTACTCAGAGTGCAACATTCATACTTATTGATTAGGCACTCAAAACACCACAGAATTTTGTTGAAGTGAAGCAACACTGTATCATCTAGGACAACGCAGTCATTGTAGTCAGCAGTGACTGGGACAATTTATGTTTCATGTGTTTGTGAGAGAATGAATTATATGATTAAAAACTGTGTCTTTGTATCTCTCGAGTGAGGTTTGGGGCTTTCTTTGACTCTCTCTGGAACTCTGCATAGTTTAATAATCATTTTAGCGTTTTCTCCTCTCTGTTGGACTAAGCCACCTGCTTTAAAGACCCACCAGAGAGACACAGCAATATCTCACCATTGTTACAATCCTGCTGGAGCAAAGCTGACCTCATCCACCTGCAAAAGCCTTTTTTTTTTTGTCCTATTTTCTTGGAATCCCAGAACAGTAGAAGCCTTTAATTAACAAAATCATGCACTTTGTCATCTCTGGCCCTTCAGATCTTTTATTTATGAATAGATCAGATTTTTGATTTGGCCACTGCTAAAGCGTTTTGCTGTCTCTCTTATAGGTTTGTGTAAGGTTTTTTTTTTTTTTTAACCTTTTGTTGACCTCCTTCACTTGTATCAGTGTCTCTTTGGAACTCATATGAAGTTCGACTGAACAGCAACCAAACACTCCAGATCTGTTATCTGCTTATTTTGTAAACAGAGAAAGAAGGAATGGGCTTCACGGGCTAGAAACCTGCTTATAAACCAGTTGACTTTTTGAGTTTCTGAAAACGGGGTAGTTTGCATAAAAAATGGCTGCTTCTCATAAGCAGTTGATGCAGTACCTTTATTAAACCCATGGAGTTAAAGCTGAAAGTCTGCACTTGCTTAACATCTCCATTGTTTGATGTCAAGTGCTGCACATTAGCGGTGCTGATAGGCAGTTATAGAAAGCCATGCTAGCTGTTTCCTCTTATGGCAGTTGTATGTAGTGGGACGCTCTGAGCAACTGCATTCCCCACGACGTACAAACATTCAAATCAAACAGAATTAGAGTAAGTGATCGACCTGATTAGAAGTCATGAAACTGGTAAACATGCTGTTTTAACATAAACATGCTGTTTTAACATTTGTTGAAAGATGTGTATCTTGGTGGCTATATAAATCACTTGCGCTCTGATACACTCACTGAAGGGGTCAGCACACCAGATTTCACAAAGCAGCTTCATTTTCTGCTCTTTCATTTAAGCAGATGGTTTTGATTTTGTTTGCTGAGGTTGTGTGATATCAGCGGTCCAGTCCCACAGCTGAACCGATGTGCATGACTGGATCAAGCAGAGGTAAGGCCGTGCACATTTTTACTCCGGCTTTGATCTTGTTTATTGGAGCAGCGGTTTCCAACTCCTGGACCACAGAAGTGTTGCACGACCCGGCCACGAGGACGAGATATAAGAAAAGTTTGGAAATGAATGAGACAATCTCTGAGTTTCATTTAAATTGTTGCGTGATGTGATTTCCTGTGTGGCCTTTCTAAATTTTACAAGTATTCTTGCACCCCCTCCCTGCTCCTCGTGCTTTTAAAAGAAGAGGACAACTTAATAAAAAATACTCCAATACATCTTATTGAAGGATTATTTAGCTGGCATATGGAAGAACAGTTAGGTATCATTGTGTTTTCAGTGAATTAGCTCCTCTCATCCGTCAGCAGCCGGTCTGGAAGGTAAAACTGCACGAGGAGACAAATGTCCTCACAGGTGGGACTGTTTGTCATGCTGCTTGTCACTAGGCTGTAACACAACAATGGTCGGCGTGTGATTGGTGGAGGCCGCGGCTAGGGGCACGTCAATCATCTGGTGACAAACGTCCATCTGGAATGCACATCCTGACCCTCAGTCAGACTCGACTCAATAGCAAATATTTTTAACAGCCCGCAGGAGGAGAAAAAAAAAAAGCCTGCTGTCTTTGCAGCTCCAAGGAGCCAAGAGACATTCCTGGTTGGGAGATTAGCTTTCTGTGTGTGTGTGTGTGTGTGTGTGTGGCTACTTGACTACTTTGAAGATCAAGGACTCTGGATTTCATGTCTTTGTGCATGCTCCATTTGAATTCATGGCTTCTCCATAACCACTGTGACAGGAGAGCAGCGTTAAATGCTAACTCAGCTGTTTGTGATATTGTCGAAACAACATCCTCCCTTTGTGTGTGTGCGCTTTTTTTTTTATGAGCAAGAAAACAGGCCCAACACTTGTAATAATAGCAAAATGGGATTTTTATTAGACACTTCAATGCCATGTTAGACACTTCACTGTTTTAACTTTGACATTGGGACAACGGTTTCAGACAGTCTGCATCAATAAATTACTCAGGATATGAACTGCATCCTCGCTCCTTCGAGTCCCTTTTACCTACTACACGGGGGTTGCTTTCCCAAAGCCCAAAAAACAAAGAAGGAAAAAAAACAAAAGTTCTCTGATTGGTCTTGCTGGTAAAAATCATCTCAGTAAGTGCTATCAGGTGTAACCAGAGGAGCATGTCCTCCAGCTTACCTTGATAAGGCCACTGGTGTATTCAGGTTGAATGGTACCAAAATATTCAGGGACTGTGACAGTTCACCCCCCAAAGTTTGGTTAGAGCACGTTTGACAAGCTTCCCTAACTGTTCACAGCAGCGAGCTGCACCTTTATCCACCTCAGGCATGAATCGTTATTACTGAACTGCAGTGATTCAGGTGGAGTACTGGCCATCTTTTGCTCCCAAATGCACCACCCCGTACCCCAGCTTCCCCCCCGGATGTCGACCCATATTACAGCAGTAACTGAATGACACAACATCACAATGCATCTTTTGCTAAATTCATAGCATTCAGATTTTATTATTAAAAAACAAAACAAAAAAAAAAACGGTCGGGGATCCGGCCAATTAAACGTCCAAAAATTGCAGCTTCGGTTATGAATGTGGGCCATAACTCATGACAGGTGTCACGCAGTTGCACTGAGAGATTATTACTGGCTCTTGCAGCTTCCAAGCAACAGCTGTTAGCTGTTAGCAGCCACATGTGGTAGCAGAATTGTACCAAAGTCACTTTCTGGGACAAATTTAAAAAAAAAAATTGAACTTAAAGAGGACCTATTATGCTTATTGCAGATTTCACTCTTTCTCTCTCTAGATATATATATATATATATATATATATATATATATATATATATATATATATATATATATATATATATATATATATATATATATATATATATATATATATATATATATATATATATATATATATATATATATATATATATATATATATATATATATATATATATATATATATATATATATATATATATATATATATATATATATATATATATATATATATATATATATATATATATATATATATATATATATGTATGTATGTATGTATGTATGTATGTATGTATGTATGTATGTATATATATATATATATATGTATGTATGTATGTATGTATGTATGTATGTGTGTGTGTGTGTGTGTGTGTGTGTGTGTGTGTGTGTGTGTGTGTGTGTGTGTGTGTGTGTGTGTGTGTGTGTATATATATATAATTTTGTAAAAATTATTATTGGCATTGACTTGAGCAGCTTTGCACGATTCACAGTTCAAAACAATTATTTAGGTTTGTACACTGGGCCTAAGTGCAGCCCCCTCAAATCATCCTCTGGCAAACAGAGTGTCTGAACAGCAGGTGGGTGGAAACTGAGCAGTCTGAAGCCTGAGCTTTGGGCTCACAGGGATTACTTCTACATGCACTGACCTCGTTATGTGAAAACTTTGGCTATGTTTAATATGAGCATCCAACACTGCAACAGTTTCCACGTACATCTGCATATGAAAAGGAAATACCAAAAAGCATAATGAGTCCTCTTTAAAACACGTGAAGCATTCATCCCAACCCGATTAGAGCAGCTTTGCAGTAACGTGTAGTGTTGTGAAACAGGTGGAAGAGCCTTAAGGGTACAGTATGTACTGTTGACTTTAGTGCGTCGAGATATGCGGAACGTCTCCTCACAGAGAGGAGGCTCCTGCATTCCTGCCGGTGGATCGTGTACACACAGTCTGTATGTTTGTGAAGTGAAAAAAAAAAAAAAAAAAAAAAAAAAAAGTGCTTTAACTGACATCCCACCACTCGCACCAACATCTAACGTACCTAAATAATCAGCATCCGAGCTCTTCCTTCATACAAAAACGGTGGGTGTGAGTTGTGTTTCCGTAAGGCCATAGCTGGCAAAAAAAGGTAAAACATTCAAGTGCGATCAAGTGTTTTGTTTGCGATAAAAAGTGTACCAGGATCTCTCACAGAAACAGTCTCTGGATATATGCTATTACAACTTGAGTTTTCTTTGATCATGCAATAAGGCACTGCAGCTGAATGTTGGTAAAAGCTGAAAAAAGGCTGTTTTTTTTTTTGTTGTTGTAAGAAAAATAAAAATACCATCACTCCTTTCTTTGCCATGCACATATATTTAAACACTCTTTTTTGTAAAAGTT
This sequence comes from Oreochromis aureus, assembly GCF_013358895.1. Classification (NCBI taxonomy): domain Eukaryota; kingdom Metazoa; phylum Chordata; class Actinopteri; order Cichliformes; family Cichlidae; genus Oreochromis; species Oreochromis aureus. Next base: position 12,136,531 of record NC_052946.1, on the reverse strand, counting down.
ATATAATATATAAGAAAACTCTTATGTACAGTCAAAAAAAAAGTCCAAAAGGCGTATTTCTCTTTTTAGTCCCCCTGCACATACATATTGTACAAGATTCCCTACATTTACATGCTTCAAATGCAAGTCACATTTTTTTCTTCTTCTTTTTTTTTTCTCTTTTTTGGAGCTAAAATTTGTATTTTTTTTTTAGCGGCCACCTCCCAAAGGAAGGTTTTTAACTATGTACAGCTGATACGCTCAGATGGGACGCCCCCCACACAAGCTCCGCCTTCAAACTCCGGATGCCCCCCCCCTCCCCCCTTCCGTCAGTTCAGATGCAGGAGGCTCGGGACCGTTTGCCTCGATATGAGGTAGCAGGTTATTTCCCAGTGCAAGAAAAAAAAAAAATTGTATACATCGGTCCACATTTTTGGGGCTGCTAGTCACTGGCTCTCCTAAGAGAGGCGCCCTCATTCTGAGAGGCTCTGAGGGCGTGTCCATTGGACAGCAGAGTCTGCCTGAGCTCAGGCTCACAGTCCGTGTCGATGCGTCCGTGGCTCGTCACGCCAGCCAGCTTCACCGGCTTGTGGAAGGAGTCTTCCTGCGATGTCTTGGTCTGCCCCGCTTTGCTCACTGCTGAAACAGAGAAGGAACAGGCGGGGTCAGTGACATGGCACGCACAAAGACAAATATGTGCTCGGCTTTGAGAGAAAGCGAGGTAGTGGAATGTGTGTGTAGAGCTGTGTGGAGGTGAGAATTGGTATTCAAAGGCCAGTACCACTGCTATATAACTAAAGGAGCTGAAGCCCAGAACAGGCCCGGGCGTGCATCATCAGGAGGGAGAAGTCACTCCTGGGTTTTTTTTAAAGATAGATGTCCTGAGGGGCTCTGGGCATGTAACTATGATACAGTGTCAGATGCTGGTAGGAGACAATCCATCAAAGATCACATTCAAAGGCATTTGCAGAAAGAAGACTCCAGAATGGCTGATAGCTTCTCATGGCATCACCTGATAAAACTGTTATTCCAACAGGGCAGTGTCGAGCTTTAAGAAGAGTAGTGGATTTATGGGATAAGGCTGGATAAGTACAGTTAAACTCACTACACTAATCACCGTACCTTTTCTATCGTGTTGGTTCAGTGTTGTATTATGGTTTTTTGGAAACGCTGATCCTTCAGAGTTCTTTCGGATCCTGCTGGGGGTCCCATTGCAGAGTGGGGTTGTGTGTGACCCGGTGTCGTGCTGCTCCCCGGGGTAACAGTAAGAGTAGGGTGGTGGAATAAGCTGCTGCTGGTACTCCATGCCTGCAGCAGGACCAAACCCGTGTGCCAGGTAGTCGGGATCTTTGGAGTAGCTGTTGCCATTCTCCATACAATCTGTGCACAGCACTGCGCTGTCGAAACCTGTGGGCAGCCACGGGGAAACAAATACATGATTTGGAGGCAGAAAGTCAACAACTGCATGTCAACATTGTGCTGAGGGCGTCTCCTGTGATTATTTTTGACACTGAGCAGGTCTTTACAGCTTTACAGCAGCGCTCCTCTCATCATTATGCAACCCACCAGGGGACGTGGGAGAAACTGCCGGCGAGAGCGCAAACATTTGGAAGCAGAGAGCGAACTTTAGCGGTACCTGTGGTGTCTACAACGTGTCCGTTGGGCTGAGGGCCACCGCCGGTCTCCACACGGATGCACATGTCCTGCCGCTCGGACAGAGTCCCCTGGGAGGAGAGGTAGCTGGATACATCTGGGTGAACGATCGTCTCATCTGGGAGAGAGAAAAGAGGCATCAGAGCCAGAACTGTGGTGTGCATGAAGATTTAGTGGTTTCTTCATTTTTAGATTAAATGTGTTTTTAACTTACAAATTAAAAAAAAAAGAAGTCATTCTGAGCTCACCTGTGTTGGTCACACTGCACTCCTCGCTCTTCTTCCTCGTCTGATAGATGATACACACCCACACCAGCGACGTCACCACAATACTCGTAACCACAGCGATGACGATGATCCCTATAGTAACGGTGCTCGGGCCTGTCGGCGCGGCGCAAGCGTTCCTGCGCTCAGTCACCACCAGCTGGCTGTGGGCGCGCTCTGTGCCCAGAGTGTTGGACATGAGGCAGGTGTAGCGCCCGGCGTCCTTCAGCAATGCGGAGCCGATGACAAGCAGCTGGTTTCCCGGCGTGAAGTGGTGTCTGTCGGAGGGGCGCAGCGGTTGGTCGTTGTGCAGCCAGGTGATGCGCGGGGGCGGGCTGCCGAGAGCTTTGCACTGCAGCGCCACCGTCTCCCCGACAGTAACGCTTCGGTCCTCCAGGTCCTGGGCCAGGTGGGGCGTTTCTGTGGAAAAGTGGGGTGATGAGTTTCCTCATAAAAAGAGGCCAAGGATTTCTATAAGTACGGTTTTGGTGGTTCTACAGTTTTCTTTAGCACCTTTCTGTTCACTGTATTGAGTACAGACTGCTGGATTGTGGTGATTCAGCTGGACAGCCTGAGCACAAACGGACATGTCCAGCCACTGAAAGCCTATCCGTCTTCTAAGAATAATATTTATTACTCAAACACAATGCTGATGAAGTCTGAAGTTTCCTGAAAATTAAAAGCTTTTTGATTGGAGCACAAACATTTCCTCTGGGGCAGGATCCTCTTCAGAGGACCTGTCTGTTTCCTTGCCAGCTTCACGTTTCAGTGAATGAAGCACACTGGACTGAGCGATGGTGTGCCTGGTAAGGGTGGGCTCTCCTCTCAGAGTGAGCACTTCCCTTCACAGTGGGATGTACACAGATTAAGACATCTCACTTAACCCACTTCAGTTGTGTTCTCTTCTATCAATACTTTCTTCCTCCTCCTCTCTGTCTCTCTTTCTGCCCCCCCCCCGTATTTTCTCTAAATCCCTCTTAACTACCTCCCCCCACATATGCGCACTCACACTCCACCGCTGCAGTTCTTCTTTGGCTCCCATTTTTCTTCCCCCACCACTTTCTTTCAGTTAGGGGCCCCTTGACTACAGACTACCCCTCCTTCTCCGTCACTTAAACCCAAACATTAGAATTTCAGAGTGGTTTTATGGTATCTTGTTTCAGTATTTTGAAGTGCTTTGTAGATTAAAACTTGACAACATGCAAATGTTATGCTAAAGCAGTATTTTAAATGTTTGCAGGCACTTACAGATTAATTTAAAGGTCAATTAAAAAATGAATAAGTAAAAATATATCCCATCTGTATACAACAGTGAGTTGTTTTGCTCAGTTCAAAGACAAAGGACAACGACGATCTATGTGCTGAGATGGTTATAAGAGAGAAGCCCTGTTTTGTTTAACAGTGTAAAACAGCCAATAAACTGGGAGCACTGAGGCCTGCAGTGAAGCAGCCATGACTGTCCCTCACAGAGAGAGTGTGTGTGTGGGGGGGGGGGGGTAAATGCTTAACAAACTCCCCTCTGTGAATCCCCCTCAATCCCCTCCTTTGACCCCTAACTGTGACCTCTGAACTCTGACCTGCAGCAAGGCCACAGCTGGCGAGAAAGCAAAATATAAAGATTCTCATTCTGCTTCGGACTGACCAAACCCAGCTCCTTACAACTGCACCATGCTGAATTCACAGCTCTTACCCAGTACGGTGAGGGTGGCATTAGCAGAGACGGTGCCTGCTGTGTTTTTGGCAGTGCAGCTGTACACGCCCATGTCCACCGGCTTGACGTCCGTGATGAAGAAGACGTCATCATCGGGCATGACGTGCATCCGGCGGTCGCGGGCGGCAGGGAAATCCGTGCCGCCGTCCTTCTGCCAGGCGATCTGAGGTGTCGGGTGACCCTCTGCAGCGCACTCCAGCCTGGCGGTGTGGCCAGTTCGGATGGTGCTGTCCCTGGGAGTCTTGATGAAGGACGGAAGAACTACGGATGGAAAAATTCCTTCAGTATTAGCAAATCAAAACAATATGACCTTTATATATTGTAGGAAGGTTGACAATCCACCTCATAGTTTGAGTAATTTCCTCATTTATAAACATATAGGCAGTCTACCCGAGCAGGATGTAGAACTGCAACAGCAGTTGTAAAGGATTACAGAGCTGCTCATTCATTTTCCCAGCTGCTGCTGACATTCAAATCAAGAAACTTTCAGTTAGAAAAGCAGGAAACCTTTATTTATACATGAGTAAGCCAAAGCAACAACCAGGTAGATAACTGCCAAAATGCTGAATTCAGTTTGACAGGATCTGCTGTGAGCAAGCACTTGGCTACAGCAAGGGTTAAGAAGAAGCCAGAGGTCTAATGGAGGCTTTTTCACACTGCTTTTCTGCAGTTGGACAGTATTTATTCAGAGTTTGGTTCCCTGCCAGAGCGCAGAATAGATCAAGCCTGTCAGCGATGACATGCAGCTAAATCAATTTGTTCCAAATACCAGCCTAGGAGAGATGGACGCTTAGAGAGAGCGAGAGAGAGGAAGTAGCGAAAGACAAACTCACTTTGGGCCCTATAATTTTGAAATTCAGTTGAATAATATAAACAGCTGAAACAATTCATCTGTTTTAATAAAGGATAAAAGTGACCCAAAGAAGCTATTAACAACATAACACACCGTTGACAATGAGTCTGGCCTTGCTCGAGTAGGTGGAGCCAAAGTGGTTGGTGATGATGCACTGGTAACGACCCTCGTGGGCAAAAGTGACACGGCGCAGGTGGAGAATCGTAGTGTACTCCATCACGCCTCCTCCTCCTGCGCCTGGCAGATCTGGTGTCGCGGCCTGGTGGTGAGCACGCACATGGGCGTAGTTCTCCATCTCAGCGTTACGAAGGAGCTCCTGGTCCTTGCGCCAGGCAAAGGTCATGGGGGAGGAGCTGCTGCTGGCAGCTGTACAGGTGAGACGAACGTCACTGCCGAGGACTGTCATTGTGGCTTCCGGCTGTACGGTGATCTGAGGCTTGGGGAGGTCGTCTAAAAAAAGGCAGCGGGTGAAATAAAGTGTGTTTAAAAAGCACGAGGATATTATCACAAGCGTTGCTCAGCAGGTGTCTGCTTCCTCTGCATAAATGAATGCAAAAAGGGAAAATAAAAACTGACATGTTGCTGGAGAGCTTGTCGCAGAACTAAACAAAAACACTACCCAAATACATGCAAATATGTCAATAACAGGACAGCGGAGCCCATGTATGTGGCCCATCTGTGCCTTGAACGTCCCTTACTCATCACAAAGCAATGACACAGCCATGTAACCAGAGAACACACACACACTCACCACACACAAAGCTGCTGGGTGGAACCTCAAAGACGCTCTTTCCCTTCAGACTTTCCGGGTGGGCGCAGGTGGCATTGATACCGACCTGCAAACCACGTGCCACCAACCAGTCAGGCAACCAGTGGAGCTGGCAGTCACACAGCAAGCTGTTGCTTTGAATGAGACTGGAGGAGAGGGAAAAGACAAGCATGTCATGTGCACTGTACCCTTTGATGTATTTGTGAGTGTGTTGCTGCTGGCAGGCTCTGTAACCACACTCAGAACGATCAGTGTTAAACTCACAGGCTTTTGAGGTTCCTCATCTTAGTGAAGGCGTCGGGCTGAATGGAGCGAATAGCGTTCTCCCCCAAGTTCCTGTTGAAATATTAAATACTGTTTCATCAAGTGTGAACAGATTAGTCTTACCCACACAGATATCATTCCCTTTTACCAAGACGCTAGCAGCCTCCCCCTGCCAACTACTTTTACAAAACCCACCCCTCCTTACACTCCACCCCCTCTTTCCCTCTTCCGCTCTCTCTCCTGGGATACTCACAGGTGTTCCAGGGTCTCCAAGCCAGAGAAGGCCTTCTTGGCCACGGATTTGATCTTGTTTTCAAACAGAGTCCTGCCGTTTCCAAACACGAGGGGTGTCAATAGATGAAGAAGGGGGGAGAGGAAGAGGGAGGAGGGAACATTTTGGGGGAAGGAGATGAGAAGAGAGAACAAAACAGAGAGAAAAGCACAATTAGCCAGTTTGAATCTGATAAGATTTGAGGGGAGGTGAGGTATTGGAAATCTGAACTGTGTGGAGATTAGCCAAGAGGAAGGGTAAAGGGGAATGAACAGGGTTGTGGAGGTGGGTGGGGCCACCTGGGCTCTGTGCTGCTCTTCAAAGACCACTTTTATCTTTATTAGAATCTAAAAGCAATGACCGGGCACGACTGTGTGTGTGTGGACTCTACCCCCCCGACCAGAGCTTGTAAGGACATACGTGTAATCATTTCATTGTCTGTCAAGCCCAAAGTCTAGCTGCTTTCCCTCTGATTTGGGGTCTTAATCCCCTTCCTTCATCCCGCCACTGCCACCTCCTCATTCCCGTTGTAGCCTTTGGATCGCAGGAAGAGGAGACATGGCTGGCTGGGTCAGAAAGAAGAGACCAGTGTTCAAACTCGTCCACATGTCCACACAAACAAATGGCAGCCTTGTCACACAGATAACGAGAGAGCTACTTTGTCATTTTTTGTTTTTGAAGGAATTCAATGAAGCTGTCACATGCACTTGTAACTGAATCAAATCCAAAAATCATCTTTTGAAATGTAAGATCCACTTCCATCCCATGTGGCGGCATTCACACGCTGCTTTTTAAAAACAGTTTTAAAATGGGAACTCTGTGTGTAATGGACACTTTGATGTAAGATTCTCTCTCTCTTTTTTTCCCATAGCTCGCTTTGCCAGCGCTGGGATGCATCAGGCAGCTTCCGACAACGCCGTGACAAAAGGGGGCAGGGTCAGAGGGCGGGGCTCGTGAGGCGTTTGATGTTTGATGACTGAATGCGGCCCGCAATTTCACCCTCTCTCAGCTCTTAACAACAGAGACTGGGAATGAGGGGATGAGAGGGAGTGCAGCTATGGAGGAGAAATAGTCCTTCGCCTATTGGGGAGCGAACCCCTGCCAGCTCAAAGAAAAGCCCTTTCTCTCCCCTCTTTCTCTCATTCTTTCTTTCAGCGGCGCTCACACTGGGAACCATCTTGGCTGGACATCATCTTTTCATTCTGTGGGTTGATGATTGCTGCTCATTGCCAGAAACTTCACGCCTCTGTAATTTCTCAGCTTACTAACTTTTGATATTGAACTTTTTACAAGGCATTTGAAAGCACTGATGAGTAATTAAAAACATGACTCATTTTTCCAGCTGTTATCAGCAAAGAGAAACCAGTTTGCCCATAAAGCTTACAATCAAATCACAAGATGAACGCTAGAATGAACTGAAGAGAAAGTGGCCTCTATAGGATGAGGAGAAAAAACTAATAAACTAAATAAAGAGGGGACCTTTAAATTGTTGCTCAGTGTGAGCATGTTCTTTTCAAAGTAAAGTGTGGGGTCATGATAGTGTCTCAAACTTTTAAACAAACTTAAACTGGAGTGGCTTTGGGATGCAAGAAAATGAGGCGGCTCCCTTCGCTTTCTCTATTTTTGTTTTCTGAAGAGAGCAGAGAGACAGTGGCAGGCCAGGGCTGAGGGATGAAAAGGAGGGGAGACACTCACAGCTTGATGAGGCTGTCCAATCCAGAGAAGGCCCCGTTGGTGTCCTCTATTGTGCCTGAGATGTCGTTATGGTCCAGCTCCCTGTGGAGAATGAGAGAAAAGAGGAGAATAAGAACGGCGGAAGGCGGTTGAGGAGAGGAACAGGGACAGGGCCTGCCAGCGCTGAAGCGTTTCACAGCCCTGGCAGAAGCTGCTCTTGGAAGTCACGGGTTACCCCCTTCGCCCAAGCACCCCCCCCCACTGCACCTGGCTTAAAGAGCCCCTCTCCCGCTCTGCTCTGCCAACCAAGCGCATTCTTTCCTTAGAAGGAGTGTGCGTGTGAATACGTGTGCATGTGCGCTGGTGTGTTGAGGCAAACCCCAGTGCAGGGAAACATGTATAATTCATGATGGCATAGAGGGACTGGCAGGAACACAATGCCAGAAGCCAGACAGTTGGGACTGCAAGTCCGATGCTGGCAGGTACGGTGCAGCCAAGAGTGCCGACGGGGTTAGCAGCCAAGCTTAGTCATGGCCAGACAAAGACAGAAGAGATTGAGTGAACGAAAGTTGGGGGTTTCCGAACACTTGCTGAATGCTTCTGCTTGAGAGCTACTTCTTTCAGTGAAGTCATAGCTGCAGAGGAGCTGCCGCTCCGCCCTGCTGCATGGTGATCAAAAAGAACAAGCGGCAGAGTCTGAGAACTTCTCCAAGCCATTTAAAAAAAAAAGAAAAAAAGAAAAAAAAAGATTTTCCTCAAACTTGAGAAAGGGCCTTCGGGGTTAATGGTCAGCCCCACCCCTCCGCCTCCACCACAATAGCCACCTCCACTCCTCCTCCCATTTGCTTTCTAAGCATCTCTTATCCCCTTTTGGTTCTTTTCACTTTGCACTGACCACTGTCTCTGTTTGACTGGACTGGAGCTGCCAATTTCCTACTCTTTCTGGCTGGGTGGATGTTAAAGGCTATTGCCTTGTTAAAGCAAAGGCAGCGGTGGGGGCTGCAGAGTAGAGGAGAGAGCGAGAGAAAGAACGAGAGAGAGATGGGGGCACGGAGAGGGGGGCCCCGATGAGCCAACAACCCCCGTGGCCGAATTAGAGGGCAGGCTGGCTTGTTTGGAGCTTTCACACCCCGTTTCAGGCTCCAGCCCCATGCCAGCGCAACCAGCCGCTCAGGCCCAATTAAAGCTCCCCCAGCTCCTTTTCAGGGCCCAGCCTATGCGCGTCCTCCCCACCGCTGATTAGATTAGGCCTGCCTCAAAGACACCGAGCAGAAGCGGTACAAAAGAGGAGGAAAAAATTCCAAAATTAAGACAGAGATTATGGGTATTGTGGGATATCGTTAGGAGATGACAGAACACACTTAGAATAACAGAGGGGAAGAAATGGGCATTAAGAGGGCTTTGAAAGTGTGCAGCCAAATGAAACAAAGCGGTTAATTAAAGACAAGAAAGAAAAACATGAGAAGGGCTGAGATATGGCAGTGAAAGCTCCCTGTTCCACCCTCTGTAGCTAGTTATCTGGCATCCAGCGTGCCAGCAGAGGGAGAAGCCTTATGTGCCTTGGCTTCTGACCTTGCTGTCAGAGAGCCTTTCTAGCAAGCTCTGGTATTACTCTCCTCTCTGGCTCTCTTATGAACAGCACAGCCAAGAAGACCTTGGTTAGGGACCAAGACCCCCAAGTCTTTCTGCTGGATTTATCCACCGGCTTTCTCCCTGTGGTTCTCCCCTTTTCTTTCTTTGGGCTTTTTGTGCACATGGTGGATCAGGGAAAGGAAAAAAAAATCCTCTGTCTTTATTCATGGCTTCAAAAAAGCCAGGAAGGATCTCAAGGGAGCTGAGTGACACAGAACCCTTTTAGATCCAAGATTGCTGGGTGTTTGGAGACAAAACAAACGCCCCAAACAAAACTGAAGAAACAAAGTGAAAAAAGGCACTAAAAAAGTAAGAAGTTGCTACAGAAACCATGACAATAGACACCTTGTAAAAGACATGAATGCAAATGAGAGTAAACCCTCGCTGAAAGCCAACAGCTCCCTCTTTCCTATGTCAAACGAAGGGACTTCATGAGCCTAAATATCAAATGTCACCCAGGCAAAAACCAAAATTAAGCATCTCAATTTTCACTGCTCCCAAGTGGCACGTCTTAACCTTATGGTCAGCAGGGGCAGAAACGTAATAATGAGTGAGTTGTTAGGGGTCCGTTTGGGGCTTGGTAATGGTAGTTGGGGGTGGGCTGGTGTACTTACAGGATGCGTAAAGCCTTGAGGCCTCTAAAGGCTCCCTCGTTGATGTGGCTGATAGAGTTGTGGCCCAGCCGGAGGGTGTGGAGATCCCCGAGCACTGCCAGACTCCCTTCATCCAGACGAGTTAAGTTGTTGTAAGACAAATTCCTGGAGAAAGAAAGAAATAGAGACAGAGGAAGAGGAGAGAGGCAGACACAGAGAGAAAGTGAGGAAAAAAACAGAACAGACAGAGAGAAATATTCTGTGTGAGGTCTGGAAGGAGATGACAGGTTGGCAGACCACTGAGACCGCTCGCGACATCATTATACTTAAGTTTCAAAGCCAATTCGATGACCATTTGCCAGTTTATGATGCGTTTTTCCATTGTACGGTTTTCCACACCGCATGATGTTAACGGAGAATGGATTTAGCAGAAGTCGGAGCTTAAATGAGCTTCGCATCGTCTGACAGGAAAGAAAAGAAATTCTGGGTTGGGACTCAGCATGTCTACAACCTCCGTTTATAAGAATACTTAAGCGTGTGGTAAACCCCAGGGGAATAACTGCTACTCGTGTCCTGCAACCCTCAAAATGTTACTCATATTCACATCCAGCCTCTAAATCTTTTCTTTTTTATTAAAAGACCTGGGGAACATACTAATGGGGTGTCGACACTGCGTGGGTTTCCAAGGGATTTCCCTTGTTTTAGGAATTCAGAGAGATGGTTTACTTGCAATCTAAAAAAAAAAGAAAAAAAAAGAAAGAAAGAAATGAAACTACACCTTGAAGAGACTTCTAAGAATGTTTCTTCTTTTTGTGGTTTTTATGGCAAATCCTGATTACCACTGATAATAAAACTCATAATGGTATCTTTCAAACAGTGCTCAAAGGCAGTATTGTGCATTTTATTGCCCTCTCTGTCTGTCTCAGGTTTGCTTGACTAGTCATGTGTGCAGAGATTCTCCCTGATGACCAGTTCAGCCCGGCGAATCGGGAATGCAATAACAAGGCTTCTCATAAAGACGAGTCACTCACTTCGATCAGCCGTGAGGGTCATCAAAACGCAGATAATAAAATCATATAACTGGTGGAAAGGTGCGGTGCTGGGAGAAACGTGTGCTGGGAGCGTACAGGAAGCGGCGCTGAGATACGCAGAGCAAACTAGTGCGATCACCATCTACCACTTTATCCATTCTGACTGTTACACATAAACAAACATAGGCGCCACAGATAGCCCCGGCTACCTCGTAGTTAGCAACGCCTCAGCTGAGCGAAGCACTTTAAAACGGCATTACGACAGTCGTGTCAACAGTGCAGGAAAGACTCTCAGATAATAACTCGGCAGACAAGGCAGTGAAGGTGATCCTTCAGTGTAATTACCACAACATCCAGCGGAGGATTTACACGCCGGTTTGCCGCAGGTTTACACACGGAGCACAAAAACTCTTGTCGAAGCGCTCGAGTGCTGTTGAGCCCAGCTCTAATTATGGGATAAACAGGCTTAATCCTGAGAATAGCGTAAGCGTACTGAGTGTTAAAACAAAATGTCGTTTAACCCTGAAAGGGAGATGGTGATGATGATATGGGTGGCAGGTCGAAAGAGTTGGGTTCTCGAGGCTTTAAGAATCCACATTTAATGTTAGTGGAAACTGAAAGAGCTAACATTTAAACCTTTATTTTAAAAAATGCAAAATGCACTGATATATACGCTTTTTTTCATTACCAAGCTGGGTTTTTCGGATATTTAACCACTCTCCGGTGAAACGTTTTGGCGGTACATCTGGCAAGAGAGTTTGCGTTCGGGCTAATTTGAATGCTGGTACTTACAGCTCCCTTAGCTTCTGGCAGAACTTCCACCCATCAGGATTGATGCGTGCTATGGAGTTGTTACTGAGGAACAGCTGCTGCAGGGAAGTCAGTCCGTAAAGCGAGCCACTGTTCACCTCCGTCAGGCTGTTGTAGTCCAGGTGCCTGCATGACACAGAGATACTGCAGTGAGAATCTGTTGATCTCAAAACATTTCACCACATTACTGTGACATAAATTACAATGCAATTTGTGAGCATTACTCTGTTATTTTGTGTGTAATTTAAGTAATTATGTAAAAGTTCTGGGTGGAGGGGGAAAAAAGTGTTATTGTGAGAAAGTTCCAGTAAGGGTACAAAAAGATCTTTTTCAGTCAGTGAGTATTCCTGTAATGGCAGTAAATGAGTGCAAATAGGATTAGCCAATCAGATAGTGCTCACTCCAAACTAACTGCAGCACCCAAATTCTTTAAATTAGATTATTTTTTTTCAACTATTCGGATTTGTCCTCTGCTGTGCAGGAGAACTTGTGAAAGTAAAACAAAACCAGTCAGATAATAGTTTTAGATAAATGATTTTTTGGTATTATTAAAGGTGATGTTTAGTACGTACAGGACTTTCATCTTAGACAGGTCAAAGAAGGCTCCATCGGTCAGTTTGCTGATGCTGTTCCTTTGTAGTTTGAGCACCTCCAGGCTGGATAAACCCTGGAAGGTTAGACCCTCCACTTGGCGTATACGGTTCCTGTTCAGCTCACTGAAAGGTGGTAGGACAAAACAGATGATACAGAGGGACTAATGAGAGAAAATGCTTGAGGCGCTGTAAACGGAAGATCATTTTAAAGAGAAGCAGCAGAAAAAACATCTTCCCCTTGTTTTGCCCTTATTAAGCAAAGGCATTTATCAAGCATTGTTGGTGGTATCGGGCCAGGGTTGTACACTACATGTGTTATTACCCCTTGAATTAAGACAGAGTGAGATGATTAAAAACTTTACTCATTTTCTCTTTGTATAAAAAGCCCGAGGTGCCTGTGGATGTAACAATGAATCTGTACAGCCGCTGTGTTTGTGTGTGTGTGTGTGTGTGCGCGCGCGCGCGCGTAGGCTGTAAAAGCCTTCAGCTTTTTCAAAGATAAACATTCACAAAGCTTCTTTTGTGTCTCATGTGCATCACCTCTAGCATGTGGTGATACAGTGTCACTGGGGCCCCATGTCCAACAAAAGGCACCTGGGGAAACTACTGGAGCCACAATGGAGAGAGACTCCCATTACGCGAGTCCCTTCGCTCTCCAGAGTGGGGGCGTTGAGCTACAAATGGGTCTACCTCACCGTTATGCTGGAGGGAAGTTTGACGAAGATAAAGGAGCACGGTGTGGGGACTAAACTAACCACTTTGGGGGATATGGAAGAAGGCAATAAATCACCAATAATATGGCTCTGGTGTTTACCTAGTCAGGTCTTATCCATCCCTAGTGGTACAGCTCACACTAACAGCACTCTAAACACACACAGCTCAATCAGCGGACACTAGAAGCTCCTTCTCAGGGAAAAGGCTCATCTCTGTGTAGTTTCCAAACACTACAATTGGGAAACCCGCTTGGTTTTCAGCCTAAATATGAAATGACAACAGTGTAATGTTTTTGCGGGGTGAACTGTTTTGACAGATCAAAGCTCAAGCTTGTCAGCACACTAGCCTACATTGTTAAAACTGATCAAATCCAGTGGCACTCACAGCTGGGTGAGCCTCGGGAGCTGGAAGGCTTTCACGGGGATCTGGCTGATGCGGTTTCGGCTCAGTCTTAGAACCTGTAGGGTTTCGCCCAAATGGTCCAGAGCTCCGAGCTCCAACACGCTGATCTTGTTGTTACTGAGGTACCTGAACAAAGGGAAGCCACAGTGAGGTTTGTTAGAAATCTTATATTTGGAAAACACGTTATTTTGCATGTGCATGCCCATTAACATCACTTAATATTAGTTACAGAACTAAAGTTTCCTCATATAATAAATAACATATTTATCTTTAATAATTTATTTAATTTTGCTTTATTTAAGTAGCTGGTGCATGACGTGCCACAGGAATCCTCCGAGATGCTACTTACAGATCTCGGATATGGAGGCCTGCAGGGAAGCACTGTCCTCGCAGCTCAGTAATGTCATTATTGCTCAGGTCCAGGGTTTCCACAGAAAGCAGCTCCCCAGTCCGCCTGCCATCAATACTGCGAATCTTATTATGATGTCTGAAAAATAAAGAACACAAACAGAAGACATAAGGTGTGGTCCTCACTGTTACCGTGCTAAACTTTGTGTACTCTTCCCATCAGGGAAGCCACTCCAATCCCACTGGCTTCTGTAAGCCCATTCAGGAGAGAAATACACAGAACAAAGTGGTCTTCATCCACCACAAAATGTAGTACTTTAAGTGCTTCCAAACAGAGGCTGCTCTTCTTTAAACAACTTCCAAGGACAAAGAAACAGCCACAAAATCTGTCAGATGGATGGGGCCTCAGTGATGAACCAGAGCCACTTGAAGGAAGATCTTGGTGTGTTGTGAAATGGGGAGAAGGGTTACTTTAAAGGTCCTAATGAACCCAGGGAGTTTTCACACAAGGAAACCTCTATCTCTGCCGAGCTTTGTCAGTGGGTGCTAGCCTGGTTTAGCCAGAAGCCTGAGAGGAGACTGAATTTCCTCTCAGGCTGTCCTGTTTAGAGCTCTTGTTCGGAAATGAGGGTGACTCTCTTCACCCTATTCTGACCTCCTCCACATCTGTGCTCTTTATTTTGTGGAGCAGACTTGTTCCACACAGAGAGGTTGGGAAAGACAGTGATATAATAAAGAGTGAGAGAGTGATGGAGTGTGATATTTGACATTTATCCGTGTTGCAACCAAAGTGGTGTGTGTGTGTGTGTCAGGAGACTAAAGGCCTGTGTAATCTGAGTGTACATGAGATCTTTTGCTGGATGACACGTTTGACACATGACTAGGTGCTAACTAGGGTCAGGGGATCCACAGCCATTGCCTGACAATTAAATTTTGTTTTTACAAAACTAAAACAAAACACATTTTAAAAGACAGGAAACACGACAGAGTAAAAAAAAAAAAAAGGCACAAATTTTTAAGAAGCACAAAAAAAGTAGGTGCAGATAGAGAGCAATAAGCAAACTGCCACTTCATCATCTGACATGTACCACTCAAGGGAAATCTTTGCTACATGACAGAGGCATTTTTTTTTTTTTTAGCTTTCACAAGCAATGTGTTTGACATCACCTTGTAAGGCAAAACCATTTAATGCTTCTAACTAGTTAATCACAACTTCCCAAGAGCCTTTTTCCAGCAAATGACACCAACTCCTTTTTTCTCTTGAATTTAAACAAAGCTGTCTGGAGTGCCACAAAACGACAGTTCCTCTCATGGCTCCACAAGTAGTCCTGCTGCGTCATAGATTCCCATGTAAATCGCTCAACGTCTATCATGAAATTAATATAGCTGGAAGCTAATTCCCCTCCTTCATTTTTTATTACTCACTCAGGTACTGTCTGTAAAGCTGTATCTCTCCTAATTCCTGTCACAGTACTGGATGTTGGTGCTTTTTGGAGCATTTTAATGTAATTCTCTGGTAGACGATATAACCTGTTGTAAGGTACAGCCATAGGCAGCACGGATATAGGTCTGAAAAATGAAGCCAATCGTCTGATCAGGGAGGGGGCAAGACTTTCCCGATAAGTTGTTAGGCTAAGTCACTCGTTCCAGGAAATAATGAATGAAATGTTAAGTAAGAATGGCCACAATTAAACAAAACGGTGTTTCAGAAAGGAGCACATCTTTCAAAACACCAAACTAGCAATGAAAAACAACAACAACAACAAAACCCCACTCATCTTAAGGCTTCACACTAGCTGACATTAGCTGATAGCTTAGCATTGCACCCTCTGGTCTAAAATAGGGTTCTTTCACATCACATTCTTCATAATGCTAAGGTTAATCTTTCAAAAATCCACAGTGGCTTTTAAACACAGTCAATGATCCAAACCTAAGAGTATTGTCACGTGGGCCTGACTCATTCAGATTTACTGTAGATTCTTTCCAAATCTGATAATACACACTATCACCATGTCGAACCAATTCGGTTAATAAAAGGTCACGGTCTTCTTGGAAGTTAGGCAGCTTATTACTTATCAAGCATCAGGGACAGAGAGATTTTAACCAAATCACGTGCAGCATCTTTAAATCAATTCACTTGACCTTTTGAGAGTTTGATAGTGTTGTATTTAAAAGGGCAGTGCGTGTGTGTGTTTCACAGAAAGTGTGAGGTGGCAGGTGCTCTACCAGGCAAACTCATCAAAACAAGGTCAATCCCTCCTCTTTTTCTAGCCTGCAGCCAGCAGATGAACACACACACACACACACACACACACACACACACACACACACACACACACACACACACACACACACACACACACACACACACACACAGAGTCATTTACTGGTGTATGGGATGTAGGAGGGTTCAAACCACAGTGGCCCACCTGAATAAACAGTGGCAGAAATGGTTAAGGATGAGCACACATGCGCAAACACACAACACAAATAACAAACGCACACATGGACCAGAGCAACAGACAGTGGCAACAGTGAGCAACAAGAGCAAGGAAGGGAAGGAAAGAAAGAAGGAAGGAAGGAAGCAAAGGGGTGAGGAGAAAATGAGGGGGGATTATGGGGTGAGGCAAGGTCAACAGCTGGTGACCTTCGCTGTGGAAAAACAGATCAGTCTCAAACTGGTGGGAGAGGCTGAACCCCCCCCCACGTTCTTCCTCCACCGCTCAAATCAAACTTTCCCCTCCCACAGCCAGAGCCCAGCTGCACCGTGTGAGAGACGGATAAAGCCTCGGCGCTCATCGTGTTTGAAGTCTGCACATACAATAGTAGCGATTATGAAAACTGATTATCATACGGCTAGTGACATTTCTGATAAAGGGGAGCTCGGTTCACCCGTGCTCCCTTTGATGTCCGGGAGTTCCTTATTCGCCTTGATTCCACTTAATTCCAAATCTCATTACCCTGCCCCATTGACCATCTGATTATCATGAGCCCGGCTCATTTTGACACTTCTTTTGATGTAAGGAAAGTGCATTTGTTGGGAGGGGGATACACTAGCGTGCCCATTCTCCTGTTTCCAGTGTCATCTCTGAAGTCGATTGTTTGGCCCGTCTCTTTCCGTTTGAAGTCCACTGTCAGGACAAAGGGAGAATTATTTGAAAATCAGATCATCCAGTGGGCCATACAGATTCTATCCCAAGCTGTGTTAAAGAGCCCCTCTGAAGCAGGCGACGAGCACAATGGGAAAGTTTGTGCTGCTCTGCTGTCGCTTTGACACTCTGATTTTAAAACATTTACTTGCTTCTTTTTTGCTTGTCATCCTGCTGCCGCTTTCTGGGAGTCTGCAGGACATCAGCGGGCTCGCCAACTGTATTGTGGAACTGTGGGTGCCTGGCATATGGCCTTTGGATGATTTAGCAGAAAGTTTGACATGCTCAGATGACTTAATAGTAAACTGTGTCTTTTATGTGATGATTGATGGACATCTAATCAAATTGAAAGTGACCACAAGTTTCGACCACCCCGCCATGCTTGTCTGTACCCGATCAAAAACTGCAGCAAAAAACAGGCAGACATGTAAGGAAAGGATGAAAGCACTAAAGGGAGAGCGCTACAAGAGCCACAAAAAAGGTCAAAAAAATTGAGTCTGAGTCATTTCTCAATCTATGTTCATTGAGAACAAAAGCAACTCACCTGCCCACTCGTCTCTTTTTAGCATTCCTATTATTTCCTAAGAAGCCAGGCTGATGTACTTGTTTTTAATTTTGTATATTTCACGCCCACATGAAGCAGTCAGCAGTTTCGTTCTTCACCTTCCACTGAAGGTGAATAATGAATGTACAAAAAACCCCCCACAAGTGTTCGTTTTTGCAATTATTGCTCTTCATTTGGCAGAAATTTATAATGCCAAAAATCCTAGGAGCTCACCATTTATTTCAGGTTCTGTGTCAAGACACCTTCTGGATAGATCCTTTTATTCATGACTGCATACCTTGTCTGAAACAAGTCATTCGACAGACTAGAAGACTCTGAGGGAGTCAGCCTGTCAGTCAGTAGCAACCACATATAAAATGCTCTTGGGCTTTTGGAGAGTTTACTGTTTGATGAGCGGCTGAAGACAGATTATCTGTCCATTTGCTTCCCTGTGTGTTTGTATGTTTATGCAAGCCACTGTCTTACACAAACTTGTAGTCAGACTACATTCCAGACGATCTCCAACCAACGGCACGGGAACACCGCCCAGCAGCCCGAGCTGCTGCGTCTGCCAGGGTGCATGCGCACGAACGCACACACACACACACGCACACACACACACACACACACACACACACACACACACACACACACACACACACACACACACACACACACACACACACACACACACACACACACACACACACACACACTAATGTTCGCACTGCAGAGGACTCAGTGGTTGGCGTGTTAAAGCACATTGGATTTACTTTTGGGAATGACACTGAACCCGAGATCACCTCTCACTTCCTTTTTCCTTTCTTTTCTGTACCCTTCCTGCTGCCTCATCCACTACTTCTCCTTTAACCATTCCTCTTTCGACATACAGTGGTGTCATCCCGCTCTGACACTACGATCTATTACTCCCTCCCTGATTTCTCATCCTTCCTCCCCTGCCTACCCTCACCCATTTTACTGTAAGCTATGTGACTGACAGCTGCAGCTGCAAGTGCTTCAGTGGGCCTTCACTTCAGCTGCGTGGCTTTGTAAAAATCTGACCCTCCCACCAGCCTCCACTCCCATCAGCACTACCGGCCTTTCCCCTAGCAACAGGCTGCATGTCAGACCCAAAAAAAGACACCCCAATCATTTGCAGGGCCTGCGACTGGACACAGTTTGTGCAAGTAAAGGTGAACTTGCTAAAGTCTGTTTTATATCAGAGGCAGAGTGAACATGAGACTGTGCTAAAACTTAAAGATACAGACCAAAAAAACCAACCAAACAAACAAACCATGACACACAATAACAGAAGGTCAAACTTCTGATACAACAGTCAACAGACATCTGTTAGAGTTGAATAATCAAACCTCAGATGCTTCCCTTACCAAGTGTCCACAGCTTACAGTAATATTCTGACCACATCAGTGCATCACGATAAATTCTGAGAAGCAGGCAGATGACACACAGGGAGAGGCGGACGTGTGACTCCCACAAAGATCCCTGCTGAATCTGATATGTCGATGACCAATGTAATAGGAACCAGCAGCTGTGTACTTTACTACCATGCAGCCCGCCTGCATGCCAGCAAAGTGTGAAAGAAAATACAGAGTGAAGCTAATGGTTAGCACTCGACGATGGCCGATTAACTTGCTCGTTTCAGGCTGAGCGAGTTGTGAGAATGTTTATGGATACCGCAATAACCACAGCACTGCCATATCCATTCACAGGCCAGCATCTCTACCCACATTTATTTGCCTTGTTGACCCCAATCAGTGCACTGCAGCTACATTTATATTTGCACAGTGAATTACGTAGTTCAGCTAGTTTTGTTGGTTCCATTACTGTTATTGTATACGTATATATAATTTTTGCATTAACTACTGAAAACACAAGCAATTTAGGACTACAATGGAATATTTTTTCTTGCTGTTATTGAACCCCCTTTGGCAAGCCCCGCCCCCGTTTTATCACTCTGAGCTGAGGGGCTAGGCGCTGCATTCGTCACATGCTCTGCACATGTGTGGAGCATGTGCAGAGAGGCCACCGCTGCTCAGCACTCACGAGGAGAAACATCCTCAGAATACTGATTATTTCTATTTGTTAACAAACGTTCAGGGAAACTGTTGCACTTTGTTTTAGAAGCCTGCTATGTAACTAATCAGTACCTTTGTTGAAGTTTACACCTGTTTTGTACTAACCTTTGACTGTCTCTTGCATTAAGAGTTGCTTTAAGTAACATCCTGAGAAAACAATGTGTCAGAACTCTGTTATTTCCCTCTATTACTTTGCATTCCATTAACTTGATCTTATTATGAACAATATTAAAAATACAAAAAAAATAAAAAGATCACATATTTCTGTGGGCTTGCCTCAATCACTGCTTTCGCCATCTTTTAGCAGCGTGAATAAAGTTAACGAATTACCCCCACTTCATCAATTTCCTTCAATTGCAAAAAAAACAAGGAAAAGAAAAAAAGACACCGCTGAGCCCACGTTTGTGACAAACACAAGCGCACACACGCCCTTTCCAAATACGGCCGTAAATCTGCAGCAAGATGCCAGCACAGGCAGTCCCCCCCCCCCGGCACAATTTCACAACTGGGAGCAACGAATTAGAACTATATACGAGCTGACACTCCAAACAGACAGCACCACTCACTGCAGACAAGCCCACATAGAAAGGTAAAAGGACTGGTCGCTCACTCCACCACATGCTAATCCGTGAAGACAGAAATTCGTACTGACACCAGCTAATTTAAATGCAGTCGAGTCACATTTGTGGCTACCTTCACATGAATTCAACATTACTTCTGAGATGCAAAGGCCTATTCTTTCTCAACATATGTCAACAGACTATTTAAAAGCACGCCAGTGAGGCAACTGACCTAAGAATACAGTAACAGAAGCCCTCTGCAGACATGGGATACATAGGCATGGCTGGCCTCATCAATCTATTAAAATTACTAAAAGAGCAATATTTGCTGCGTGCTTTCAGACGTGAGTGTGACCACATTCTCTAACGTTTAACTCTCTTTGCTGTTGTCACTGTTTGTGAGTCTGTGCATGTGTGTGTGTGTTGCAGCTGTGAACACACAGGGGCATCTCACACACAGGCTACAAGGGAAACATCTGTCTTTTGGAGACAGGTTTTTCTCTTCTGGTGCCATGTTAATCAGTAAGTGTAGTAATACTCACAGGTAGAGGGACACAATCTTGGATGCAGCCTGTCCTAAATCTGGTATGGAGGTCAGCTCATTGTGGTCTAGCCGACTGAAAGTTACAAACACAGAGAAGAAGAGGGTTAGAGAAGCAAACTGCTGATAAAGGAGCACCCTTAAAAATTGACAATTTATGTATGTACATATATATATATATATATATATATATATATATATATATATATATATATATATATATATATATATATATATATATATATATATATATACACATATATATATATATATATATATGTATATTAGGGCTGCACGATTTTGCATAAAATGAGAATCACGATTTTTGCTTAGAATTGAGATCACGATCTCTCACGATTTTCTTTTCCAATATAAATATTTATTGCACTTATTAACTGCACATCAACTTTGTAACAGTTGAAACTGAACATAAAAACAATAAATAAACATAAAAACAATAAATGCCTCACATTTTGTGGTTGCCGCAAAATGTTGTACTGCTTGAAATTCCGTCTCCACCGTTGCTGGACACTGCGTGTATAGAGCAGGTAGTGCAACAATAGAAAAATAGTTGCAGGACGGCACTGTGAAGCGTTTGTCTAGGGTGTTGATCATTTTCCTAAATCCCTCGTTTTGCACAGTGTTGATATATCTTTGGTCAGGTGATAAGTAACAGCCTCCGTAATTTCTTTGTGCCTGCAGGAGTTCGACGTGTATAGGGAAGCGCTGTATAAGGTTCCCGTTATTGATGTTTGGCTGTTTGACCGGGACGAATTTTCTCCTGTCACTTTCTCGTCATCCCTGACGTGTTCTCCGTTGTTTTTTCCCTGCCAATTTGAGCATCACGGCACAGCTTCTGTATCACCTGGTATAAGGCTCCGCCCTTGTCATTTGTTGAGCAGGAAGAGGGAGCGCTTGTTTTCATGCAGATTACGTCCCGGATCAAAATGCGGTACAATCGTCGTTGTCTTTTTTTTTTCTTTTTTCTTTTTTAAATCGTTGTCATTTGGAAATGAGATCGCACATAAGTATGAATCGAGATCGCGATTTTTTAACGATTAATCGTGCAGCCCTAATGTATATCATAGAGTAATATATATGCACACATATTTATACACACGCACAGATATCTACACATATTTAGATATGGTTGTTGTAACTCATTTCAGTCAAAGCACGTATAAATCAACAGATAGGACTTTTCACGTCTGCTGCACAGCAAGTGGCAAGTCATCCTTTTAAAAACTGAAAATAACATGGGAGTAAAACAGATGTCCGGGAGCGTATGACTGGCCGGCTGGCCTGCCAAAGATGTCACCAGTGTGTGTATCACCAGTACGTTCCTGTATCTGTGTGTGTGCGCCTTGTGTACTGGCGCTGAGTGACACAAAACCAAGCCCTCTCCTCACCATATAAAATATTTACAAGGCCAGTGTTGGCCACAGTATCAGGTGGTGGGGGAGAGGGCTTAATATAGAAAACCACCACTTAATTCTCAATTGGACTTAGTTCAAGGCAACACATATGAGAATGCTGCTCGGAAGCGGAGCGGCAATGATGGGAGATCATTCATCATCATCACCAGAATGAAGTAACTGATTTTTTTTTTTTTTTTTTTTTTTTTTTAAATGTTTTACAGGTGACACTTTAAACATTTTAAACACAGAGAAGATTCAATCCAGCAGGGCCAAACACATTTACTGAAAAGGGTTTGGGAGATTTTAAGGACACTCTGTCAGCAGAAACCATGAGTGCTCTGCGGGTGACTACTTACAGCTCTCTCAAGTTGGGAAGGTTGGCAAAGGCTTCAGGACTGATGGAAGTCAGTTGGTTGTGGCCGAGATTTCTGAAAACATACAAAAAGTCGCTCATTACAAGACAGGAAACAACAATTATTTGAAATACCCGCAGGGCAATGGTTTTTCACATCTTTTATTGCTTTTGTCCTTGGCATTTTTCAGCACTTTAAATAAGGATCCTGATCAATAGCAGCAATTATGTTTCCCATTTGACAAACATCCTCATCTGTCCACATTAAGTATGCCTGAAAACACTGCAGTACATAAATTTACGCCAGCCTTCAAGGAGGGCCCGGATCGATACCATCGATACAGAGCGTCTCTCTCCTGGCTCACTTTCCAAACATTACCCACAGGCCATTCATCTGCAGCAGTCAATTTGCACTTTCAGCTAACGGTGTATTTAATAGCTGGCACTTGACTTGTACAGAAGCTTATTAGTGAGCGATTTGTCCAGTGATACAGCCTTACTGCTGTTAAGAGTGCGGGTAAAAAAAAAAAAAAATTTTAAAGTGGGGATTTGGTGGGCACACCTAACACACCTTTGCTTTTTTACCGAGATTCCCACGCCGTATGAATCGAGTTTATCTCGCGTAGACAAGTGCTATCTGTGTCACACACTTGCCTCCTGCCTAGCTGGCATGTCGCCTGCCTGTTGGCAGAGCAGGCCGCAGTGAGAGCGCTGTTTGTGTTTGCGTGGTGGGGTTAGGCTAGGCGAGACAAAGGGAGCCCACAGCTCCGAGCCGCCTGCCTCCCGCCCCTCCATCCCTCTGTCCAGACGTGAGACGGCCCAGGAATGTTTCACAGGCCTGCCGAGAGATGGCTACTTGTTCCCAGAGTCTGGGGACACTTTTACCTGATGTAACGCATTCCTCATTCTGCTCTTGTCCCACAGTGGCCTTAAAAGCCCACAGACTGGACAGCGACAGATATTTTTTTTAAAGATAAATTTGAAGCTAAACAAACAAAACAAACACAAAAAAACCTGCTATTTTCATACTTCATGCTCACTACACTTTCTCTTAAACAATTTACGCCCATCAGTCTCAATAGCCATCTCACTTGACAGATTTCCCTTTCTTGTCTTCTGTGCTCAATTGCAGATAATGACAGTCTTTTCCCCCCATTTCTTTCTCTCAAAGTGTATGTGTGAGACGAGATAATAGCAGAGCGTGTGTCTGCCCTCAGGGCTGACAGAGAGGTGTGTATGCATGTCTGTGTCATGATCGTTTACTGGGGCACCTCCCATTCAGGCTTAGATCGCTAAATTATTGTTCCCTGCAACGGGAGGAAATTACCTTGTTATGGCGAAGCCAAAAGACAACACACACACACACACACACACACACACACAGAGTCCCCATTGATCGCCTTTGCCTAGAGGCAGGTATAATGAGCCAAAGATACACCCAACACTGACAGCATGAGAGGCAGTGCCGTCATCTGGACAAGCTATCAGTAGTTTCTAATCAACCTGGATTTGGCACAAAATAGCAGGAGAAATTTCAGCAGTCCACACTGCATTACAAGCAAGTAAAAGATTTATCCAAAAACCGTCACAATCATGGAGCTTTGTTAATATCTAACTTTCATATTTCATATTGAATTAAGCAGAGAAAATTGACTGCAGATATGATACTCAAGGTTTAAAATAAGGAGAAGGGTAAAGCAGGATGAAGGACTGACTAAAGAAACAAAGTCGAGGTTGGGGGATAAACCTGTCGCGCTAGTGCCAAAGGCCACAGCAGCAAACAAAACTGGCCTTTTATGTGTGTATACGCAAGCACGCCTGTGCCTTTTTTCTCAGTCACCTATGGTATTTACACAACTCCGTCTTTTCCTTCCCACTTCATTGAAACAAATCTGTTTTCTTGCCTATCAGATGAGATAAGTTTCACAGTATTTTAACACCTACTGTAAAGGAGGCGATGGTGATGATAAGGGCTGGGTTCTCTCCCTCTCCAACCCCCATCGCCACCACCGCACACGCACACGCACACACACACACACACACACACACACACACACTCCCTCATATGGCAGGAAAGAAGGAGGGAATGTGACTCCAGCTTTAAGCATTGTTAATGCTTTCCAGAAAGTGACCTTGCACTCATGCAGTTTCTGAAAGAATTTGCTGCATCGGGTAAGAAAAATACAAGTCTTTGAGTTTTCGACTGCTCCGCGAGTGGAGAGACGCAGACGCCAACACTAACAGAAACAAACATGCTCAGAAGAAGAAGAAAAAAGTACTATCCAAATATCCTCTCAAATGCTAAACTGGGTTTAGCGTTCCATAAACCTCTGCAAGTTTATGCTGTATAATTCAACCAGCTGGAAAACGAAGTGTAGCTGTGTTTTATTAAACATGGCAAACACTCCTGCAATTTACCTTAAAAAAATTGAGAATGGTTCAAACACTGCATTCCATTGTGTGGTACAACTACTTCATAATGGGCAGGACTGTTTGACATTAGTCAGCAGGATCAAACTCAAAAGCACTCTCAGCCAGGTACTTAGCCAAAGAAAGTGTGGGAAAATCTAAACGTTGAATCAAATGCTAATTTTCCCACTGACTTCAATTTGTTCTGATGAATGTGCTGCTGCCAGTAAAACATTTTGGACAATCAAAAAGGGGCACAATTAACATTCATCACACAGTCTACCAGTGTTTTCCCTCAGATTTTGAGTTCTTTGGTGTGCGTGGGCGAGTTTATGTGCAGGAACAGCTTTTTTAATTATTAAAGATTATTTTATCCTCCAAATAAATAACTGAACAATACAGTCTGCTGCCTCTTTAGTTACTCGGATGTACTTTCACTCTGCCGTCTTTAGTGAATTGCACCTAAAAATTGTAGTTTTTGCTCACAACAACCCCACCAAGTCAACTTTCAGTACCCTGAAACACTTAAAGACGGGACATATCAAAGGTTCTTTATGAAACAGCAACAGACATACTTCAATTGACAACATCCTAAGCTGGTCGACTTAACAACTAGTTGGAAGGTTTGACTCAATCCGAGTATACCTGGGAAGGAACTCTTCAAAAGCTAGCATGATAAACTCAAGAAAGGCCTGCTCCATAGAGCAGGTGTCTTAGAAAGAAAAATGGAGCCTAATGCCTGCAGAAGACCATCACTTCTGGACTGTGTAGCCGATGTGACACATAAAACTCATTAAAAAGCTTTAAAAAATTGCTTCGTTATGGGTACTGTGGGAGTAGTGGAAGCCTGTGAGTAGTGGAGTGATGTCATAGCGTATGACACTACACTTGTAAGTCAGCACATAGCCTGTGTGTGGGAGAGGAGATGTGAGGAGGGAGGAAGAGTGCAGGGACTTACACATACAGAGATACATCATCATTATCTTTTCCCATTTCTATCGTAGATAAATGCAGTGTGAACTTTGCTCGCTCAAAGTGTGAAGTGATGTCAGGGATGAGCCTTCTGTAGTCCAGTTGAGACAAAAGCTCTTTAATGTGGTCGACTTCATGGCATCGTAAAACTGGTCAAATAATAACCTGCGTGTCAGAGAGCCAGACACACAGACACACATACACACACCGACGCTGCTCTTCCTGTCATTAAAGGCCAGTTTATAGCCCGGCAACTGCAGTGAGAGTGTACACAAAGCTAACACCAGCTCCCGGCCACCATTTTACACACAAGTCATACAGCGAATGAGAAGTGGGGCCGGTATCTTATCAGTTTCGACAAGGTTAAAAGCATAAACTGGCCGACAAGCGTTACTATAAAAGTGATAAATCTGACTCGTTAAAATCGGAGCAAAGAAACACAGTAAATACCAGATCCTTGGAAGGGGGGGCAAGGAGAACTTAGGTGCAAGATCAGAGAGACGTAGTGCTGATGGGCTCAGCATATTTTACCATTTGCATTACAGATACTCACTGCCCCCACACACATAACTCAAAGAGGCTGCTCCTGCCTTTGAAATCAGCCCGACTGGGAGCGTGACTCTGAAGTTTTCCGATGCAGGCACATCTTGGGGCCATGTGCAGCCCCATTGTGAGTGTTGCCGCTTTGGGGTTATAGCAGGAGATGAAGCTGTGCACTCCAAACAAACCAGGACAAGGTTGGGGAAAGTTTCTGCAGCAGCCCGAGGCGCTGCTTGAACCCACGGCTGGGCCCACAGACCCGAGACTGGGCACTCCATATGAGAAGCACAAACCCGTTGATGCCGTCTGCACAGCAGGCAAACCAAGGGTTTAATGCAGGAGCATGCTCCTGCCGTCTAGTGTGATAACAGTGTAATGTTTTACAAATGGCGCCATGCTAGATCATTCCGAGTACAGGGAAATGAGTGTCCCAAATTAATCTTGAAGAATAACATAAACACTGTATTGTTGTACTCCTGTCTAGTAGTCTGGCCTAATGCTCTTAACTTCAAAGTGAAGAAAAAGACAGACAGTTTTTCATTCGTTAATTTCCTTCCCTACTGATGTTTATTTTATTAGCAGAACAATAATTACCCATGATAATAATGATTACGCGTGAATTTGTGGTTGTTTTGGGATTTAGGTTGATGCTGTTTTCTACAGTATCAGAAAGTACAGAGGCCAGGAGGACAAAAAAAAAAATCTGGCCCAAGTTAGCACTCCAATCTCCCCTTGTGTCTCGAAGGGCTGTCTGTTTTCTGGGGTGAAGCTGCTTCACTTGCGCAGTACCTCTCACTCTTTCCAAGTCACACTTTTTCCCCCCCCCAAACATCTTCTCCAGATTCCCAAACTCTTACCAGATGTACAGAATTCACAGATGATTCACTGATCAAGCCCACTTTGTAGATACTGACTTCAGGGTAGAGGGAAAAGAGGAAAAAAAAGAGAAAAAAAAACTTGGCACCCTAAAGTGTCTTCACAAAAGAGCCATCTATTCTGCTGACTGAATTCCTGTCGAATGAGTTGTGGCAGCAGCTGTTTGATTGTCATTAGAGCCAGTGTGAGGCTATGAGCTCATTCCATATCTCCATATTAATGTCAGACTTTATCTGCTCTTATTAGAGTAGAGGATCAAGCTTTAGCCGTTTCTTCCTAATTTGTTCACAGCTAATGCGTTACAAGAATCATCTCAGCCGGTTAAAAAAAAAACACAAGACTTCTATTTAATCTTCCATCTAAGAACCACCAATACTTCTACTAACCTGAACATCTAACGGCCTGATGAGGGAGGAAAAGTGACGCGGGCCTGATAAAGATCACCTCCAATGATAATATCATCCTAAAGCCTTCTAAACACTCAAGTTAGGTCTACAAAATATCTGCCAGACATGAAAGTCGCAAGGCCAGCAAAACTATGACAATAAACAAACTTGGTATAATCACCAATACCACAAGATTACAAGGCTGCGTAGCGAGAAATGCCCTAGAAACCACAAAGGGCTCAGCCCTGCTGAGTGCTGTTGCTGTATCTCTGCCCCAGCTGCTCAAATGTTGATGTGTTTAAGCAAGAGATGAAACATTTCTGCACTGTGGTGTTTATACATCAGTCAGTCCCAACATAAAATCCAAAATCCCTGACAGTATAAATGTCCATGATGGAAACAGTAAACCCAGGGCGAGCATAGTACTAGTGGTTAAACCTATTTTGTGTGTCTATTAATAGCTTAGATGAAGCAAAACATTACCTGAAAATAAAAGTGTTATTTCTGCATATATGTGGCAGTCAAGTAAATGGCTGTGTAACATGCAATTTCCCTTGGGTTTCCACTGTGTGTTCTAACATGTGTGACAGTGGTTGAGGTTTCTGACCACTGACAGGACTTTCACCAACTAGTGGAGCTGAGATTCAGTAAGCAGAAGCAGACTGTGGCATTAACAAGACACGTCCGCTTAGTGCATCCCTCTCCACGAACCCTCCTACTTCCTCAGGCCAGGTGATCCAGAGTTACACCCCCCAGTAACCAGTCTGCAATCGACCATCTGGGCTCTCCATCCCGAAACCACCAACACAAACCTATTTCCTGAGGTAGAAGCCAAAAACCAGCTGTTGGGGGTAGCGTTTACCAATAAGGCTTTAAGTGAGGTTGAAGGCTACACTTTGGGGATGACTTGCAGCAGAGAGTTTGGCCCGCACATGTAAAAACTTGGGAAACCACTAGCAAAATGCCACATTACACAGGGGGTCATTTGAGAGCAGGCGAGTGATTCAAGGGCTCAGTATTCAAATGAAAAATATATATGTAGAAAAGATTTAACTTTCCATCACAACAAATAGCAAAAAGAAAAGATGGAGAGACGCTGGCAAACAGACACCCTGCATCTGCTTTATCTCTATCCCAGCACGGCAATCGCAGCCAAAATCTGTAATGCTCATGCTTTTATTTACTAGCAAAATCCCATTATGCCAGTGGCACAGTGGGCAAAAATGCTTTTAATACACATTACTGTGGCTGCAAATAAGATAAGACACCACTCCTGAGAGGGAATATGTGACTTTGTGAGAGTAAACTTGCTTTAAATGTTGTTAGGCTATTCATCAATCAGAAACAATAGGCAAACATCTGAGAGTGGTGGACAGTTTGTTAAATGTTACAAGCACTGATGTAAAACAGGAAAGGACATGTGCAACAAAGAAGTTCATAACCGCAGAGGTTTCAAAGAGGCTGGATGTCCAGGCTGTTAGGCATTCACTCATAAAACGGGGGGGGGGGGCATAAAGCATTCTAGTGTGATCAATAGTGATCAGTTTTACTGCTATACAGTAATCAGTGATCTAAAATAACAAAAAGTAGCTAATACACTTCTTTTTAAGGGTGCACTTCCACACCTGGTCAATCACACATTTTTCCCTTAAAAGTTTGAGTCTCATTTGTCTCGGTTCTTTCTGTGGCCCAGGCAGGATGTGCTAACATCTTTTGTTTCCCTGAATCCGCCATCAAGGCCACTTTCTCACAAGATCCTGAGGAGAGATTATTTTGACAACTGGAAAGCATTACTGTTTTCTCTCCACCGAGGGATGTGGACTCTGTGGACTTGGGGCTGCTAGTAATTGATGAACTGCAGGATAACACCGGTCCCACTGGCCACTTGTCTTGACTGGACAAAAAGCTCATCGGCTTTTCCAGATCCATTCTAATAAACTACACTTTTTATACATTTTCCCTGACTGAGTAACACAGGGAACAACTGCAAGAGCTGCTTTGGTTGGGGCTTTAACCTGACATTATACAGTTCTATTAACACAACGTGTAAAAGAAAAATGTTGCTGCAATCATTTGCTGCCTAAAAGCTTTGAAATTCTCCAACATCTTGGTGAAGGTATGATAACTCTCTCCAAGAGCAGCTTCCTCAAGTGCGCTGCTGTGTCATAAGAGCCATGGTTCATTACTGTAATCCCAATTTAAGCCCCTGCGTGAGGATAATTGCAGCAGCTAAATGACAGCGCTATCGTTCTTCACCCACACAAAAGGGTGGGAAATGTTCATTTATTTGCTGCTTGAACCATGTTCATTTTACAGACAGCAGAGCAGAGGGTTGAAGAGTTAAAAGCTTCCGACTGTAGCATGCACGCTGTATGGAGGGTGCTTGTTGTTGTGGATTAACAGCCTCTGCTCGTTTACCTCAGGTGATGATGAGATTTTTCCTTTAAGGGAAGCCTCTGCACTACGCACTAGAGTGA
This sequence comes from Oreochromis aureus, assembly GCF_013358895.1. NCBI lineage: Eukaryota > Metazoa > Chordata > Actinopteri > Cichliformes > Cichlidae > Oreochromis > Oreochromis aureus. The sequence continues at coordinate 12,106,651 of NC_052946.1, read as the reverse complement.
GAAAAGAAAACTGGTGTGGGTGCCTTGTGTTTATTGACAACTGCCAATGCTGCCTTTTCTTGCACCACCACTGCTGCTGCTCCCTCCCCGGGGGGAAATCATAACAATGAACTGATTCCACACTGATTACTTGGCTAAGATGCCCGAAGGTGGAGATAGACAAGCACACTTTGTTTGAAACCAGGGACTGTGCACACTGACTCTTTCAGCTCTTTTGACAGGCTAAAACTATTATTGTTGCACTGTACCACAGCCCCTGCTCTATCTTGTCTTTTTCAACAATACCAAAGTTTCCCTTTCAGCTGTGCACATCATGCACCACACACGCTCTCTCATGCACAGCAATGAAAAATAACCTTCCAAACTGCTGCATACCCTAAGATAAAATAAAATAAATTGTTTTCACAAAAGTGGACAAAGTTGGCGCAAGGTTCACTATGGGCCACAGGTGAAATTGTCCGTACTTGCCTCTTTGGGTTTACGGTAATCATCCACTAATCTGGCTCATTTACGGACCACAGAGGCAAAGAGCTGGTTCCCTTTGAGTTAGCCGCCAGCACAATGTGACTATCTCAAGTGGTGTGGAAATATGCAACCTAGGTGTTTTAAAAGATAATTCAAAGCCATAAAGCCATTCCCTTTGAAAACAACAAAGATTGCGGGTCCTTAAATCTCTGCCTGATAAGGTTTGGACGAGATAACAGAAGCCGACTTGGAGCGGCACAGGGCTTGCGCGGCAGCCCTATCTTCACACAAACCAAAAGGTCCAGTGCAGCCGTTTCAGATGGGACATTTGTCCCACAATACATGATCATTGTCCAAGAGGACAGGGCAGTACTGTGAGTCTGCGTGCATGCATGATAAACAGCATCTGCACTTGAGAACGGCTAAGAGGTGCTTCAGGGCAACGGGGCTACTCAGGCACAAGTGCCGTTATTCGTGTTTTTTGAAGACTTTTTAAAGCCATTGCATTCCTGACTACATGGGGCAAGACAAACTGCGTCAAACAGGAACCTGGGAGCCAGAACAGTCCTAAGGCCTTTATCTAAATTCCCAGGAATACACACACACACACACACACACACACACACACACACACACACGAATACTAAAAAATCTCAAAGGTTTAAGGATTTGTAAAAGTCACTGGAAACAGTGGGTGCAATATACTCCAGTGAGAAACAACATGTCAACAGGGAGGACAGAGAGCAGTGTTGTCTGTAAGTAAACTATCTAATTCAGTCTGGTAAGTGCTTAAGTTCCCCATACATTGGGGGATGTTTTATAAAAATGTGCCAAATTAGCTCATTTCCTAAATGATCTGGCAGACAGAGTTTCATTTGTTGTCAGCTTTACTTCCAGGAGCTGGTGACTTTCCCAAGAAATTGAATTTATGAAGTGAATCTAGCGAGACAGAAAGGGGAATCAGGAAGATACCTGTCATAAGTCTCACTGAGTAATGACGGTTAATTTGTTATGACATGTTTGGGTCTATTTGTTTGCTCAGGCTGCAGGGACTGTTTGCTCACTCTAACACTGGAAACATGAATACACCTTCAGATAGATGCAACCGAAGGCACATGTGCCAGACACGGAGTGATAAATCTGTTTTTTTAAGCATGAAGATAAACCAGAGCCTGGAACATTCAATTACATCTCTAAAAGTAAGTGCGTTATAAAATACAGAATGACTTGACGTTAACGATCTAATTCACAAAGCAAAGCATTTGACACCCTTTTAAGTGCAGACAACTTGGAATACACGTTTGCGCACGTGGCTCTTCTCGCGATAACAAAAACACCTGTTAACCTACTTTGAATAAAACTCCCTAAGCCTGACTATTTACGCAAAAATAAAAAACCCCATCAGCAGCAATGCCCGAGCTACACGACAAGTCTTTCCACATCGCATCTGGCCAAGTGTCAAACTCACAGATGCTTTTATTTGTTTGGGGGGGTACAATGTTGTGAAAGATTTTCATTTATGAACAGCATGAAAAACAAAAAAGCTCAAGTGGAGTTACAACATGATGTTCAGCGTCTGCCTGTGCAAAGTTTTAATGTTCCGTGACTTTCTAGAGGCGCAGGGGGCCTCCGGGGTACTTTGACGGGGTAACTAACTGCAACCAAAACGCGCGGGGGGGGGGGCAGTTTTGTTTGCTTACATACAGTTAGAAAGGAGGCACGGGCATGGCTTCTATGACAGCTGCCCGTCACTCCCCCCTCTGTTTTAGTTCATAGGCAAAACTATGCAACTCTAAGCAGAACCACAAAAATCTTCTCTGACGGGATTCCTGGGGAGAAGCCCTGTACCAACAGGGGTCCTCTGCTTCAAAGCTGTGCTGTCGGCGTGTTTAAGCAAATAAAGCCCTAACACTCTATGCTGCTGTCCACGTTTTTACACTGTTATCCCGTTATGGGCTGGTCAATAAATAGGTTAGGGCAACTAAGCGCTTTACTTACAAGGAAACAGTCCGAACTGGAAGGTCCAAAGGCGTCGCCGTCAGCTCCAGATTACTACAGTCCACTGAGTCTCCACTGCAGGTACAGTTCTGGGCACACGGTGTGTCTGAACTCAATCCATAACTTTGAAAGAATTCGACCGACAAAATTAAATAAAAAACACACCGAGACAGATATCCAAATCGTCCCAGGAAGGCCGCCATTTTGTATCCAGTTTTAATAGCGCGGCTGCTGAGCTCTCTCCCGGTGCCCACAACCTGGTGTCTTTAATGTGGCTTCGAAAAAAAACGAAAGCTCGTTATAACGCATTAATTGTCCTCTTGTACTAAAGATGCTAGCATGGACAACTTTGGGGCAGCCAAATGTTTTCCGTCCCAGAAACATTCATCTCTGACACAAGTCCCCCACTTCCAACTTTCTCCTCTAGCGTCCGAGGCGGGCTAAAAAAAATAAAATAATGAAAGGTAAATCACGGACTAGCAGCGAAACTCGGCTACAGTGAACTCCTTTAACTCTCTAAACTTAAATGTAAGTTTTGAGAGTTTGTGCATAAAAGGCTAAACGTAGTTTGTCAGTAGTGATATTGCTTTTGCCGACCTCTGAAAACATGCAACAGTCAGACGTTAAAGGACACTGCGCCCGTACACCTCTCAAAGTAACAGTTGATCAGCGGAGTAGCACAAAAAAGTAAACACTAAGCAAAAGAAAACTGCCAGACGAAACCAGAAATTTGAATATGCAGGAAATAATTTCGGGCTCGCAGGAACAGTGGTGAAAACTCCAGCGCTGGTCTCTCAAGCCGAGCGTTGCATGTCGTCCATACCGCGGCGGTCGAATACATCCAACTTTGAAACCCCCGCACGCCCGGTGTTCTCAACCAGCAGCTTATCAGGTACAGTCTGTGGTCACAAAATCTCGACGATGCGATTAATAGCTAAATTGAGTACCCCCTCCTCCTCCTTCTGAGCGTTCAGTACCACCATGAGTTTTTTTCCCCTTACCCAGTTACTTTTCCTTTTTTTTCCTACGGGACCTTTCGGTAATCCCATGTTGGAAACACAACAGCAATTCAATGGTCCTCCCCCGGCTCGCTTGTGATTGGCTGGTGAGAGTTGACGGCCGGGTTACGGCCTAACCTCATTGGTCGTTGCGGGTTCTCACTCCCTCGCGAAGTTGGAGAGCCTTTGAGCAGTTGTCACTCAGCGGTTTCTGGCCCCGCCCATGTTTCCCACCCCGGGGTGTGAAACCGCACCACCTCCTTTCACTCTCACTGCTTCTTAAAGAGACAATCGCCCAGATCAAGCTCTGTAATCGCATTATAACAAGCCGTAATAACATAATTGGTTTGAAAGCCCGATTTAAGTATTTGTTAGTAAGGCTGACATCAAGATTTACATACAGAAGAAAGAGCGGGGAAGCTGATTATAAGCAACTGGCTGTATTCCCCCTCAGTCACGGGCATTTAAAGGAGTTTCTGTAAAATACGATAAAGTTCCAGCTGGAGTAAGTTGAATTGTGAATGTGCATTTGCTTGTGTGAAGTTTGTGTATGCATGAATATTAACAATTGTGGAATAGTAAGTACATTTCTCTTTCCAAGTGAACACCTCAGTTGACTGTTGCCTAATAAAAACAAAAAAAAAACCCCTTATGTCTCCACTCCACTTGAGAGAACAATTGCACTTTGCAAGTGTTCAGATGAAGAACAGAATCCAGCAGTGAGTTCTGTTGTGGAAGTAATTTAGACATTTTACATCACTTAAAAATAACAATACTACAGAAATACTCTGTTTAAAAAGTTCAAAGTTTGCAAGTTTTAAAATTCTATACGTCTAGTGAAAGTAGATACTTATCAGGCTCAAATCAAGCTTAAATTAATTGCTATCAAAATTTCAAAATAAAATATATTAATCTGGTCCAGTTTTCACTCTGTGATAGGTGTGATTGTCTCCAACCCCCCATCACCCTGAAATAGATAAGTGATTAAAAAAAATGATGGAAAGGTGGTTGGATATTACTCTGTTTACCGATAGACGATTGTGCAACAGTGGTGACTGTGGTGATGATTCCACCTGTGTATATGTTATCTAATCTAATCTACTCTAATCATTTTATCTCCTAATTCTAATCCAATCATAATTAAATGTATTTAATCTTAAATAATAACATCTCACATATAAAACAGTGGAGAAAAATACTGGATTTGCTTCCTAGTAGTGGAGCATAAAAATGTGTAAAGTCAAAATACTAAAAGTGCAGTAAAAGAATAATCAAATATACCTGTATTTAAGTTCTCTCAGGTACTCCAGGTTCATCCCACAGGTTAACTGGTGGTTCTAAATTGTCTGTAGGTGTGAGTGTGAATGGTTGCCAGTCCTTTTGTTGGTAGAGAGTGATGAACTGGCAACCTGTGCAGAGTCTACCCTGCCTCTTGCTCCATGACAGCTGGTATAGGTTTGTACAGGCCCTTCTGTGACCCTGAATTGGATAAGCGGACAAAAATGTATGAATGTACTTAAGTGTGGTGCATGAGTAAAGCCTACTTCCATTCCAAGTAGCTCAAATTGGCTCTATATTGACACACTGTCAATACACTGTAAGCAATTGAAAGGTCTCTTATAAAATTCTTAACATAATGTGATTCAATTATCCATTTATTTTTGATCTTGCTGATAATATTGCACAATGACTTTGAATGGGGTGTCTTTAAAATTAGTTGTGATTAAGTATAGCATCCTTTTTCATAACCATCTGCGAAAAGCTGCAAATGTTTTGTGTACATGTGCCTGACAATTTGCATACACAATCACACGCAAAGTGGATGTGTATAATTGTATGTGTGTATGGGCCTGCAAAGACACCCATACACATGTGTGTCATTTGTCCATCCAGAATAATTGTTCACCATTTGAGCATGCCCAGTAATGGCCACATGATAGCACAAAATTTTTCCCAAATGTTGAAATCATATTTGCCCCGTGTCTCAAAAATGCACATCTGTGATAAATCAATGCCCCCGTCAGCCTCCCGGCCCCTTCTACGCTTTTTTTTTTTCTCGTCACATTTTTTTTCTCAGCACTGAAAGATAAGTATTGATTGACTCTGTCGGAGCTATTGTGATCGCTTCGTGTTGGGAGAAGTCCCAGATTTCTTTGCTATTAATCACAGTAGCAAGGAGATAGATATTCACACCTGGAGCACTGCAGGCAGTTTAGCAGCGCGGTTCCTTTCCAGTGAATAAGAAAAGGTTTCGCATTGCACCATGTGTATGAGTGAGCGCTGTGGCCTACAGGTGAGGCCTCCGGCTCTTGGAAGCAAGGAAAATATCTGCAAAATGAGACACTGTTAAAACATGACTTCGGTGGTGATGGAGAACTACAAATTTCTATAGTTTTGTCCAGAAACTGCATTTCTTTTAGACTGTTCTTTGGAGTTGTCAAAAGTCATTCAAATATTTTAAATGCTTGATATCTCACTAATTTTCAAGAAATATCATGAAATTGCCTCATTAAAATATAATATAGTATTTATATCTATTTGTTTGATAAGAAATGTATTTAGAAAGTAAATTCCAGTTATTTATTTCTATTTCTTAGGAATATATGGTGTAGCATTAAATCATGTCTTTTTTCAGTATATTTTTAATTGATACTCAGTAATTAGTATATAAATAGTAAACTATATAAATATCAAATTGCTAGAGTTTATTATATTAGACTTCCAGCCACTGAACTGCTATTTAAACGTCCTTATCCAATACCATCTACCATCGCAGCTATGCCACAAATGCCCAGCCCAACAAACAGGGTATTTGGACCAGGTACTTTGGGGCTCTATTTTGAGTGGACTGTTGAATTGTCTCTTAATGTGATTTATCTGGTGGATAACCTGGGTGACTTGGAACTCATATAATGTCTACTAGTGCAGCAGGCAGACAGCAGGTTAAACTAATGAGAAATATTTCTTCTCTTATTTTTTCCTCCAAATTCTTATTTCACTAGCAGACATTTCTTTACTCTGATAGCATATGTTTTGGCACTAGTTTTGCCGTTTATTAAACTGACAGTCAGACAACGATGTCACATTGTAAGGAAAGCATTAATGGCCTTTTCTATCGCAACTGGGAAACTCCTCAGACTCACCCCACGCCCATTCTCGTCTGTGTGAGTGGACATGGGCCTGTCATGAGAGTCCATTATAAAGAAGATAATGACTGCGCCAGATGAGCCCTCGTCTTCTTTTTTTTATATCTGTTTTTATGATTTTAACACCATTCATATTGGTGTTTATGCAGCTGGAACAAAATCAAAGTGTCCATAAAGACAAGTCCACAGATTTCAGGGCCGGTATGAGAAAAGTGCAGGCAGTAGCTTCTTATGTGTTCACGATGAGTCAAATACACATTGTTCACATTTCACTTTATTTCAGTGCTGGAGGGGTAACGTGATGGCGAGAAGAGGGGAGAGGAGGGGTGGACGTGCGAGGCCTGGAGCGATTCATCACGCTCGTCTTACTGGAATCTTCAAAGATAACAAACCATCTGCTGCAGCTATTCATCAACTATAAAGTAGAGAGGCGTGAAACGCAGCCAACTCATCAAACTGGGACTAGATGGCTAACGGGTGTTGCAGGAGTGCAGAGATGCCTGGCTAATAGGAAGCAGAAACAGTTTGGGCACTTGTGTCGATACCAGACTGCCTGCTAAGTGGCGTGATTACGTGGCCTGCAAGGCAGAGGACGTGAGTGAAGAGGGGGAAGAGGAAAGCGTGACAGATGTAGAGAAAGAAAAATGTAAAGGCAAGAAGGTGCAGGATGTCTATAAATACTCCACGTGCAAGACATTTTGGATGAAAGACTGACCTTGACTCTGATCTACCTTAGGGTTTCCTCAAAATTAGGAATAATCAATGATTACTTGATGACTACTAATTTTTTTAAATATTAAAAGTCTGAAGAAGATATGTGTTGTAAACAAATGTAAAGATATAAAACCAAAGCATGCGACAGACTACACTGACATACGTTTAATGGAGTAGAGCATTTTTCAGTGTTGTGAGGGAGAAAAGGATGCAGGTAATGTGTGTTTTAATTGCACAATTAATATAATACTGTAGATACATGTTTGCTATTTGTTTTTTACTGCTAGCTTGTCACTTCCCCAGCTATTCAGTCACATTATCATCTCCCCAAAAACTTTACCCTTTTTTTTTTTTGAGTTTTGCATTATCTTTTTTTTTGATAACAGTGGGTTTTTTTGTATTTCTGCTGTGTTTTTTCAACTTCAACTTTTTGTGCTTTTACAGCATTTTTCTATTTCCTGGTGTTGTTAACTTGCATTGCGTTTGACCTTTCAGGGCCACCGTACAGTCTCCACTGACCTTGCAACAAACCAAACAGATATTCATGTGTAAAACGCTATCATTATGGAAATGCACGGAGAACAATTATGCATCCATCTCCTACACTTGGCCTTACCAGGTTCAAGGGGAGTTACTGGAGCCAATGCCAGCTACTCAGGTGCAAGAGGCAGGGCACACCTCTGGGAAGAAGTGCATGGAGAGAACTCATGCAGACACTGAGAGAAAGACCCTGGCCACATGGTGGATTTAAACCCAGAACTGTAGGGCAACAGTGCTAACCACCGTGCCACTTCGCTACCCCTGAAATTTACACCTGTAGGAAAGAAACAAGCTAGGAGTGATAGCTACGTCGAGAGGAATCAGTATTTCACCAGATAATGAACTAAACCACGGGTAAATGAAAGACAATAACAAAGAAGCTTCAAGTGTGGTGCAACCTGCAGGTGTCTAAACACCATAGCTCCAGCTATTCTTCTGTTTTTTTCTTATTGCATAGAAAGTGCGCTAACCTTCACAGTTCACATCACTGTTTGCCTTATGACGAGGGTGAATCAGGCTGTGCCATGCCAAGTTCCTGTCAGTAAGTAAGACTCGCAGCTTTGCAGCCCAACGGCGAGTGATGAGAGACAAACCGTACCAGCTCCCTAACCTGTTCCATCACGAGGTAGGCGTGGCGAGAAGCGCACACCTTGTCTACTATGCTTACATTTCAAGCCCACAGTGTCAGCTGCAGTGAAGGTATGCATTGTTGAAAGTGGGGCCCAAAACGGCAGTTAGTTTCCACGTCCTTTCAACAGGTGTTTGCTTGTGTCTACATTGCTCACATCCTGACCCTGCGAAGTCGAAGCCACGGCTTGTCGGTTTACAGCTACTTTGACAGACGGGGTGGGGAAAGGTGACTCTCTTGTGTATTCGGCTGTGGTTGTTTTAATAGGCCTTGTCAATAGAATATTTCATAAAAGAAGCAATGGCCCGGAACAGTTTTTGTTCTGTCCAAGCAGAGGAATGTGCTTGTTTCACTTTTTGAAAGGTGGTGCAGGGCTGCAGCAGCCAAACAGCTTTCAGTCTGCCAGCGCTTTTTGTTTCTGTGTTTTTTAGTGCGAACACGTTTGTACGAAAAAAAGAGATCTCATTCTGTCTTTTGTCTTTGCCTCTCTCCTTTGCCCTTGTCTTTTGCTCTCTCTTCAGGCTCTGAATGGGATTAAACACAGCTTTTGTTGTTTGTGTGGAATATAGCTATAAAACGGTTCAATTACCAAACTCAGTCACCTAGCTGTCTCCACTGTGCACGTTTTGCTGTAAGGTCTTAAAGCAAAAAAGCTTTTGAAATGACTTGATTCAAATCCACGGATTTAAAATCGCTAGGCCTACGTTTGACCTGTCACATTTCACGGCTGGTTACCCACCGGCCTGGCATTTAGATAGCCAGTGAGCGGTTTAATTAGCCAGCGAAATCAGAATGGTCTGAAAGTCTCAATTCAATTAGGTCTTCAAACACACTCAATGGCACCGCAGACCAGAGGTGGAAAATTCAATTTATTTGAAGTAACTGGATACCCATTCACTAGTGAGCCATATGGCCTCCCTCTTGGTATGCGTTGTATATGTTTACGAGCAATTCATTCAGCATCATTACTTTATCTTGAGTGTATCATTAACTGTGGAGAAATGGCAATTAGACGGCGTGTTAACTGCTGCCACAAAGACTGCGTGTTTACCAGCCACTTTACAGCTCGGGCACAAAACATTTTCCCTCTGAACCACATAAATTACAGTGATTGAGTGAAATCACACTCCACTGCATTTGCACTTGTACATTTATTATCATCTTTAATTGCTGCGCTTTCCCTCTAAATATCCCAGAGCTGGTTATACGTGACACAAATGGACTTATAAAGTGAAGCCACCCATGTAGGCTGATGAACGTAAGACCGGCATTCCATCAGAGAAAAGAATGAACCCGTATTAATCAAACCTTTTCTCTTTTGCAAACCTGTTTCTAGCTCTCTCTCCGCTCACACAACGCTGTGGCCAACTCATTAGTGGAGGCTTTGGAAATGCTTGTATAGCCATGTGGAGTACAAAGAGTGAAAAGGCTGATCCCTCCTTTTTTTTCTCCTTCTTCCTTTGCTCCCTTGCTCTTGACAAAGTAGAGCCTTGGTGAATAGTGGAGGCAAAGGCAGAGCTGAATGGAGCTGGAGGAATGGGGCTCGCTCATGCAGAGAGCTCTCAGCTCCTCTATACCTGCTTTGGAGAAAAGAGTGGCCAGCTGCTGCTGAGCCTTTTTCCCCCTGACTTCAATAGAGACCTTGTGAAAAGAGCCTGGACAGGGCAGCTGAATAATGAGAGAGAAAGTGAGGAATGGAAGTTAGGTAAGGAAGGAAGGAAAGGGGGGGAATAAAGAGGAGGTTGGTGCGGTGGGGGATTAATTGGGAGCAGAGAGGGTATGTGGGGTTTGCATAAGCACATCGTTGTTAACACCCCTGCTGTGCACGCAGCTCTTGGGGCTGGTGTGTGACAGCGAAGAAGAGCAACTCGGTTTATCATAAAGGAAATTAGCATGCAGTAGTGAAGCGGTTGAAGTCCATTATTTGGGCAGTTCAAAGTGAGAGATTGACTTTGGAGCTGGGATGTGCAAATGGTGGCCAAATCAAGCTTGGCAGGGCGTCTGTTGAAGCTCAAAGAGAATATGAGTCATTTAAAGAGCTTTCCAATGCATGCCAGGTAAAGAAATGATGTGCACACAGAGGGCCTCCCAATTCTTTCTTCTGAAGATTGCCATGGGTAAAACCTCTGCTTCTATTTTTAGTCAATTTTTGCATCTATCTTCTCCACTTATTAATCTTTTTTTTGCTTTCCACAGCTCCAACCACATTGTTGCGCTGCCACAGCTGCTAAAATGTATGTCAACTTGTTCTCCTTCCCCGTGCACTTTACATTCTTACTCTCCCTTTACCTACGAACTGCTGCTTTTCCCTCCTTTCACCGGCTGCAGCTCCTTTTTTTTCTTTAATGCTGGTTCCTTTCCTCCTTCCTTTGCTCCCTTACCTGCCTCCAGGCCACTGTTGCTGCTAATAGGATAATGGCTGCCATGTTATGCACACTTAAGACCCACAGAGCATCGCTGAGGGCTGTGTGCATACATGTGTGTGTCAATGTGTCTGTGTGTGTGCTTGGTTTGTCTGTTTGGAGGGTGGAGGTGGGGATGCAGGACGTCTTAAAAATGATGTAAAATTACTTTGTGGGGATTGCAGGAGGAGTGAATTATCTTTAACGTTTCAGCACCGGGGCTGTGGACATCTGGGTTCCTAGTCTCGCTGACACTGTATGGCGCCCCTGAGGAGCATTTATAAGAGTTTATAGATGGTGTTTTTAAAAAAAACAAACTTGAGTTATCTTTTGAGGTAAGTAAGATGTTGGATTAAAAATTGCTGACACTTCTACAGGCTGGATTCACTTGGTACTGAAGGGTGAACTAAGTGAGATAGAGGCGGATTTATAGGGCACTGAAAATATGTTCCATTTATCTGCTTCTGTTTATTGAAGGAAGAAAAATGGACAATAACTTAAGGCCTTGGGGAGCTTTTCTGAATTTCAGCCAGTTTTTTTTTTTTTGAAGGTAATTTTTAACCTACATAACAGATGTTTGCTTTTTTTCTGTTCTTAAAGCGACACGGGACAGTTGTTCTCGCAGAAAGACTGTAGGCATGTGTATGATGGGGAATGATTCAAAAGGGGAAACTCTCACTGCTCTCACCTCTGTAAAGAGCAGGCATGGACACTCGTGACACTTTATCATACGCCTACACTTTAATCCCTTGGAGCTCGAGCTCGAAGAATGCTGGAGTTCAGAAATCAAACCTGACTCCATAAACTCACGTGTGGGCAAACAAACACATGAAACTTCTATCATCCACACCTGAAGACACATATGAGTTCTGCACATTCCCTGCACACTGCCGCACATGTCAAATTCAAGAATAATAAATCATCCAGCCATCTATACATCCTTTTTTTTAACCACTAGCCCTACTCCTTGCCCCCACCCCTGCTATTGCTGCAGGGGTGGGGGCTTTAGTCCATCTCAGCTGTCACATGGCGAGCGGCAGCGTACAGTCTGGACAGGTTGTCAGCCTGTCAGGGTCATAAAATATAATTGATGAAAAGATAAGCAAATCAGCAGCAGGGCATGCAGTATCATGCAAATTTGAAACGCTATGCAAACTAAATTTTCCAAAATCAAATTTACCCCGCCTTCAAATGTAATAATTTAACATCTCGCATTGCACAACATCTTCATAATCTCTTCCATCTGCCTGGTAGCATTTGGCATGATGCAAAAAAAAAAAAAAAAAAAGCCACAAAACACCCACGAATTAGTCGCTTCTTGGTGGTTCTGGTTGCTCAACATTCGTCGTAACCATGAACACGCAGCAGATGTCTGCATGTGTGGAGGAGCAGAGACATTAGATTCGAGCTGACAGTGAGATATGGACATCTGAGGCCCGTGCTGTAAACATCATTTTACTTCAGAGCTGAGCTCATTCAACAGGTTGCATTTATTCCTCGTTAGTTCATTACAGCCGCTGACAGCGACGAACTGTCGTTCAAACTCTTCTGGATCTTTTCCACCCCCGACTTAACTCCTGTAGATCAGTTTAACCTTTGGCATTGCAGACACGTCCAGCTGATTTCATTTTTACCGGAAAGGTGCTGCTACGCGTCAGAGCTTCCTGATGTTTCCTGCTCTCTCACACACACTCCTGTGGTGAATTTGTTGTGCTTATTTAGCGTGGGCACCTCCGGCTGTTGGAGACCAGAAGCGTGACAGGACAGATGCTCCTCAGTTCTGCATATCTAATTCCGAACAGACACTCGCAGTTTCTCTCTGTCCCTTGTTGTCTAACCTGCTCTCTTTGTTTCCTTCAGTCTGTCCTAACTTAGTAATGGTAAAGACTGATGATGCACTAGGAAATGAAATCTTTATAATGACACTTGGCTTTATTTTCTTTTTAAACAGGCATTTTGAGTGTCCCGGCGACTGCCTCTCCCTCCTGTAGGGAGACGTCAATATAATATCCTAATAATAATCACTCACTTCCAAGTCAAACACACAAAGTTGATTAAAACATGACTATAGCAGGATATTTGCAGTGGAAATCACATTTCGAGTTGAGGTGAGACGTGGAGCCCTTAAGTCTGGCAGTCACCGAGTGGAGCAGATTGATTGCCTCGTCTCACATTTCATCTTGTTTGGACGAGGGCCCCGTCTTACACTATCATACTTAGCTCGAGCAAATTAATTGGAGCTCTTCCTAATGAAAAGGGACATTTATTTGTTGTTGATGTAGTTTGAAAGTATGATTCCATAGTGAAAGTACGGTGTATTTACCTTTTCTGTCTTTCAGATTTTTATGGCCGTGTGTGCCTGCCGTATTGCGTTTCTCCAAATGCCCTGCCTGCTATGTGTGTCTGTATACACAGTATGTCAACATGCATGAATGCTTACATGCCGGCATGTGAGGGAACATTTGCTCTGTGAGCTGCAGACCCATTTGCAGGTGTGAAAATGTGCTTGCAGACGTGCACAGTCAAATGCAATAACGACACCAATGATTCCTGGAAGAGTTTACTCCGTCTCACAGTGGGTTTTCATCTTCCTCTTCCCTCTTCTTCTTCTTTTTTCTTTTTCGTTCTTTTTTTTTTTTTGCTCTGTTTGACAGTGGATCAGACAGGAAATGCTTGCCTGATTGGAAAGATTAGTGAAGCTTCTGCCAGCTGTCAAAGAAAGATGAGAAGATTAAAGAATGTAAAGAGATACACTCCCTTGCTGTGTGTATCCTTTCTGATTGTTAAAGAGATGGAAAAAATGCTTTGGCTAGGTAATCTGTTCAGCAAATTACAATGGAAACAATAATAGGCTACAACCACCTTAGCGGCTCTGTCGGGCACAGGCGCTTTGAGCTAAAAAGGCTGTTGAAGTCAATATGCTGGTACAATTTTTGGTGCCATACTCACCATTGTTGCCTTAGCGTTTTTAGAGTGCTAACGTTTACCTCAGCCTTTTTCATGCATGAACTACAGACAGTGTCAGGGGAATTAGGTCAAGAGTCCCAGCCCTTTGTCAGCAGATTGTCCAGGTTAGGGGCCTGATGACTACGTCTTTTAGGTGAGGGGTGGTACCCAGGCAAAGAGTATTGTATGTAGCACACTGAGTCACTTTCTGTGAATTCTCCAGACGTTTACTGCTGTCATTTTCAAACTAGCTCAATGGACATGAGGCTGGACTGTTGGTGGATTAAACTGACAGAGTTGTATATCTTCCATTTGGAAGTTAAGAACTGCAATGCACTTGAGAAAAAGAAAGCTTAATTAGCACTAAACACAAAAGAGGCTAATTTGAATATTATTAGTATCGAAAGTATTTTGTTAAACTAACCTTTGAAGAAACGTTTAGTGTGATAGTAGTGCTAGTTGACTAGTTCAATTCAATTCAATTCAATTTTATTTATATAGCGCCAAATCACAACAAAAGTCGCCTCAAGGCGCTTTATATTGTACAGTAGATAGCACAATAATAAATACAGAGAAAAACCCAACAATCATATGACCCCCTATGAGCAAGCACTTTGGCGACAGTGGGAAGGAAAAACTCCCTTTTAACAGGAAGAAACCTCCAGCAGAACCAGGCTCAGGGAGGGGCGGGGCCATCTGCTGCGACCGGTTGGGGTGAAAGAAGGAAAACAGGATGAAAGACATGCTGTGGAAGAGAGACAGAGATTAATAACAGATATGATTCAATGCAGAGAGCTCTATTAGCACATAGTGAGTGAGAAAGGTGACTGGAAAGGAAAAACTCAATGCATCATGGGAATCCCCGGCAGCCTACGTCTATTGCAGCATAACTAAGGGAGGATTCAGGGTCACCTGGTCCAGCCCTAACTATATGCTTTAGCAAAAAGGAAAGTTTGAAGCCTAATCTTAAAAGTAGAGATAGTGTCTGTCTCCCGAATCCAAACTGGAAGCTGGTTCCACAGAAGAGGGGCCTGAAAACTGAAGGCTCTCCCTCCCATTCTACTTTTAAATACTCTAGGAACAACAAGTAGGCCTGCAGTGTGAGAGCGAAGTGCTCTAATAGGCTGATATGGTACTACAAGGTCATTAAGATAAGATGGGGCCTGATTATTTAAGACCTTGTATGTGAGGAGCAGGATTTTGAATTCAATTCTGGATTTAACAGGAAGCCAATGAAGGGAAGCCAAATCAGGAGAAATATGCTCTCTCTTTCTAGTCCCTGTCAGCACTCTTGCTGCAGCATTTTGGATCAGCTGAAGGCTTTTCAGCGAGTTTTTAGGACATCCTGATAATAAAGAATTACAGTAGTCCAGCCTGGAAGTAATAAATGCATGAACTAGTTTTTCAGTGTGCAACTAGTGACTAGTGAACAAAGCTGTTAACAACTCCTCCTGAATATTTCTATCAAATTTCTTTCTCTTAATTATGATTATAATTATGATTTTTATTTTGGTAATGCTTGCTATAGTAAAAGGCAAGTACACACTCTGCACATTTTCTGTGTTTTTCTCAGTCTCACACATCATTGTAGACGACTCTTTCTTCTTATTTGCCTTTTTCTCAACTTTGTGGGAATTTGTTCATAAACAACTCTTTTATATCCCACCACAGCATTTCAACCAGATTTACTTCTGCACTTTGACAGAGCCATTACAACACATAGATTCTTTTCTTTTTCAGCCATTCTTTCATAGATTTGATGCTGTGCTTTGGATTATTGTCCTGTTGCAAGATCCAATTTCATCCATGCTTTAGCTGTTGGACAGATGACCTCACATCTGCCTGTCTAGAATTCTTTGGTATGAAGAGAACTGCATGGTCGGCTCAAAGACTGCAAGGTGCAGGTACCGTGACTGCAAAACAAGCCAAACTTACCACCCCTCTTTGTCACTGTAGAATAATGGACTAAAAAACTGTTTAAAATAGCCTTATCCCCCATTGTGGACGTCTTTTCTTGATTGACGTTGTCTTAACAGACACCTAAATGCTCCAGACCAGAAAACCTCTCAGATCTGCTTTTACTGAGACATGTTTAGTTTAGTCTCCCCTCAACAAATGTGAAAATAATTAAAAACTTTATATTACATACAGTTTTTATATATTTTCTTCAAACTTTACAACAATGTACTAGGCCTTAGAAGACAGAGTACCTAGGCTGGCTAAGCATTTGACCTTAACCTTCAAAGTTGACCTTGAAAAGAAAATTTCAAGAAACCATATGGAGTGTAATATATGAAGGGGCATGGAAAGAGCTGCACAACACACCTTATTATATTATATTTTGTTAATACGACTCACTAGGACGTCACAATGACACCATAACTGGCTGACGTCAGCGTGCTGTAATAAAAGCATCATAAAACATCAAAGATTGAGAATATGGCCCTTGCCCTTTGGAGGGACTTGGGCTCTCTGAGTGCTCTTGCTTGTCCCGATTGCCACTACTGTATATATTTAACTCAAAACCATGAATTCTAACGTTAGTTTAGGGAATAACCTAAGTCATTAGGATTCATCTTGTGGGACCCAATTTTCAGGACAGCCTGCCCAGCATAGCATTAGGTAGGTTTTGATTTATTAGCTCTGGTTTTGAGATATTCATATATCCAGCTAGGATTCTCACAAAAAAGATGCTTGCCAATTGCATTATTTGTATTTGTATAAATAAATACTGCCTAACTATATCTGCTAAACTGTTAGAGAGTTGTACCTCTTATTGGCACTTTCTCATGATTTCTCCACAGGGTTTAATGTGTGAAAAAATGTCATGCAGGAGTTGTGTATTTAATGTCAAGCTTCTCCTTTTGACCTAACTGCTTTATAGAAGATCATCAAACACACTGGACTCTCTCCTAAATGCAGCTCAGGCTCAGCAGACAACAAACCTTCGTATTTACTATCTACTTTCCAACTGCGGTGCAAGAATTTGAGCCGGTGAGGAAGTTGCCTAAAAACTCCAGGCAAGCGCACGTTTACTTTAACACAACTGACCTGAAAACGTAAGAAACGACTTTTCATTCTTTTCCCAAACAGATTAAACAGCCAGCTTAACCTTGTCAAGAAATCTTTTGAAGGCTCTGTATCGTATGACATAAACAACAGATGCCTCAGAATTTCAGATCTGCCGTTCAGCGCTCGGCTTTTCAAATGATTAGAATGAAACAGAAGCTTCATAATGTACTGGAATGTGGAAATGCAGTTCAGTCTTTGTCATAGCAGAAACAGCTGCACCTGGAATAAGTCGCTTACACAACCGTCGCACCTGCATGCCCCAGACGTGTTTGGTGTGTGTGCTCGTGTTCAAGAAGAGTGAAAAGGGAGTAAGAAAAAACGCTCCATGGAAAATGAGGGGAGGAAAAAAAGGAGATTAAGATTTAGAGAAAGTAGACAGTAAAAGAGGTGAAATACAAACAGAATAACGTATCGACATGGCGAAGGCTCCAGGCGGCCATGTTCCTCCTCACTCCCTCTGGGAGTAGCTGTAAAGTTTCTTTTAAAGTGCTTGCAGGATGTTTTCCGAGGCCTCCCCCCTGCTCAGTCCTTCTTTTATTTTCTCTCTGCACAGTTGCTTTTTCAATCACCCAACAACGCTCTCCTGCATGTCAATGACCTGGTTTCTGTCAGCGTGCAAAGCATTAAAAGCCCTCCTTAAATGCTCTTTTCTCACTATTTGGTTTACAGGCCAGTGACGCAGAACCAGGAAGACTGTTGTGGTAACAAAGGACAACAAGTCCACGCTTTCTGTTTTTCATTCACATTATTAAGCACGAAATAAACATCTTTCTCCCGCAAGGTGAGAATTTCCTCCCAAGAAAACGGGAAGATTTCTAGGGTACAACACAATCGCTGAATTGCTGTTTACTTAACACGACGTGCTCGTAATGGGCGAGATAAATTGCCGCTCAGAAGTAGTTGTGCGCGCTCAGAACAGTGATGTTCATTCACAAGGCTCAGCTGCCTTGCAATGCGCCGACAGATGGGAAATAAGCCATCATTACCTACTATTGCTCATTTATCTTTAACCGCCTGCATTTAAACATAATTATCTCCATTGCACAGCCCATCAAGACAGGACAACATAGGACATCTGTGTGTATGTATGTGTGTGCGCACGTGTGTTCACGTTCACATGTGCTGCTGAGCCTGGGGACTGCTCGAAAATTGAGATGATGATGTTCCAAGTATTTTTCTTGGTCTTAAATTGTTATATTTTTCACTCTCTCAGTCCAGCACACGCAACAGATGTTTTCATGTGTACCTCCTTGTTTTTACAGCTTTGTAATAGTCACAGCCCCTTCTGACAATTCATCTAATGCCCTGTCGTGTTCAGCTTTGCACCATAACTTCATGCTTGTTAGTGCTGTCTGAAAGAGCAGGTCATTTTGAGTTAACCATTTAGGGGCTTGTATGATGCCCGTGCATATACATTGACAGCTGTTAGTGGTGCAAGTTTCCTGACCACTCACATGAGCAAAAGCAGCAGACCCGTGATGGAAAATTGCTCCATTTCAAATAAAAGTCCTGGCCATTAGAGTTTTATTTAAGTAAAAGTACATTGCTTCTTCCCCTTGAAAACAGCTGCTGTTGAACAAGATGAACACATGTGGATTTAATTTCTTCAATTTTTATTATTTCTTTATTCTGTCAATTTATTACCAAACTTTATTTGAACCTACACTAGCCAAAAAAGAAAAGAAAAAAAGTCGGGACGCTGTGTAAAATAGAGATAAAAACAGAATGCTGTGATTTGCAAAAACGTATTAAAACATGAACCTGTATTTTATTCACAATAGAACGTGGGAAACATATTGTACTTTTAAACAAACAAAAAAAAGGCTCATTTGAATTTGATGGCACATCTAAAATATGTTGGAATAAGGGCAACAAAAGGCTGGAAAAGCTACAGCACATCTGAAGTACATAACATCATCAAAAGGCTCTGATAATCTGGAGAAATCAGACAAGGCTAAAGATCGATATTGGCTTAAATGACACTGCATTTAAAAAGGTTATTGAATCATAAAGTGTGCTCACTTATTTCTCACGGGATTGCATAGAAAAACTTTCTTTTTCACATGACTGTACTCATTTCTTTACAGTATTCTTGACTTGCTTTCCTTTTCCATGAATGGTTCAAAAGAGCTTGTATGTTTCCTCGTAAGTGTGGGATATAATAAACAATTAGCTTTAAATGACTTGTCACCACTAAGCAATCAGGCTTCATTGTGAAGCTAGGTACAGTAAGTCACCCATAGCTTCATAAATGAGCTGTGGTGCTTGTATATAGAATGCTTCACTGGCCACACAGATTGTTCAATAGGCTTAAAGGAGGAGGCATGTGTGCACAAATATGTTCAATGTCTTGCTGGGGCCCAGACCCACAGGTTGGATCCCTATACAAAACAACACAGCCAGAGGGGAAAGCTACCACATGCTCTTGACGCACAGGTGCAGCTCTGCTGTCTCTCATTCAGCACAAAAAAGAAAAAAACAAAACAAGAAAAAAACTTGACCCTGTGACACGCAAACAAACACTGAGGTATGCACCAATGGTGGCCATTCTTTCCTTTTTTCTGCTTCTCTCTATAACAATTTCTTACAAAGCTACAAAGCAAACAGAGTAGTGGCAGAAATAAGGGTAAACACAGGTTGTTGGGACGTGTGTGTGGTGAGTGACTGACCGTATGCGGTGGACATTCCTGATATTTAGACAGCTTTTTTTTTCTTTCTTCTTGTCGGATGAGATGTTTTAAGAAGCCCGGTCCCCCACCCAGGGCTCACCTGTTGAGCCGACATCCAAACAAATGGCTTCTATTGCTGCTGACACCGACCTTTGACCCCTAGGCTTTGAGCTGCCCTGCAGAGAGGGGCCAGTGGAGGAGGCTTCCTGGTTCAATAACATCTTTTCCCCTGAAGCGGCTAAAGCGCTTAGCTGTTTAACACCTGTGGCTTCATCCCTCTGTGCTCCGACACTGCTATTATCTTCCACATATCTTCACACAAGCCGCAAGTCATTTGTCACAGCTTGTTCTCTGGACAACTTCTTATTTTTTGTGGGATAATAATAAGAAGCTGTAGACAGGGCGAGAGGAAGGTAGGTAGGTAGATTATATTCTTTATGCACATCCATACTGTGCATTAAAAAGTGATGTAATTTAGCAGACCATGTGCTAGTTAGCCATTTTGATTGTTTAGTTGCTTTCTAGAGCGTTTATCCAGTTAATTAGCTGGAATGTGTCACCTCCAGCAGGGTGCGAAACAGCATATGAACTATGATGCCAGGCTAATTGACATTCTTACTCAATAATCTGCTAAATAAATGAAACACCCTTCCAGAGATGTAAATTATGATGCCTAGATTGCAAAATCCCTCTGTGCTATTTTTATGCTGCAAACAATTATTGATCATTTCAGAGTTCAGAACTTCAAAACTCAGAAGTAAAACAGAAACAGCAGTGAGGAAGAAACTACTTTCAGCTGATAGTTAGTGTGCAGGATGCTAGCGCTCTCCAAAACTTGAAGAGATGCTTACCTGTTGTTGTTGTTTGTTTTAGCAGTGTGTATTAGGCAAGTGCTGAGCATTAAAAAAAGCGAGACAGTCTGAACTTTTTTTGTATTGACCATTGCCTATATTTGATCTTTAACCTAAAGCATATTTAAACATCGTACGTTGACCCAAAGTGCTTTAGAGACAGACACATTTACATTCCAGGTCAGCCCAGTTTCAAAATACATGAAAAGCTTAAAGGTGTGTGTGGTTGTTGAAACTAATTATTATGGAAAGTAAAACTCTCGGTGATTTAGTGGTCATTAAAAGGTGTTCAGAATTTGCAAATTGATGATGAATCATCTCATAAATCATGACACACTGCTCTGCCGTACTTGAGCTGCCTCTATAGGTTAAAATAATGAGAATCAGTATTGATATCAGCAATACTGGCTGATATCAATACTGATACTGACGTACCACTAGCCTGTATCTGTGGACCCATTCACCTCTCATGTGCACACCTCTAGTCAAACGTGCACAGCCCATCAGGCTCTAAGCGGGAGAAAATTACTCCACACTCATGCATGAGTGCACTCAATCCGAGGCAGATATTCACTCACCTACTGCTGAGGAACAAACCCCCCGTCTGACCTCATGAATAAAATAAATAATCTGCTTTTTAATGTACAGGGAGTCTTAGAAGCAGACAGTCTGCACACACAACTGCCTATTTTTACGCCGGTCACACAGCTTGGTTGTAAGCTTGTTTTTATTTATTTATTTTTTTAAGGTGAGCTTTACAGCTTTCTCTTCACTCCACAAAACAGCAGCGGTGCTTCAACGTGTGCCGCTGCGTGACTCCTTTTCAGAAACCTTGACGAAATGCACACTGTTTTCTTTCACACATAAGGTGACGTGGTTTAGCCGCACAAACAATCTCACTTGCTGTACATTCACTTGCAGAAGCCCATTAAAGTGTGCGGATGCACAAGTGCACACAAGCACACACACGTGTAAAGATATTGAATGCATTTAGATAGCTATGGCGTCATGCGCAAACAGACATTCTGTAAGAGTCATAAAACATTCGTATGACTCCTGATTCAGATTGAGAAACCCTGCGCTGGAACAGTTGGGCTCTGTGAGTTGCAGCATACCACCAGGAACACGTAACAGCTTGTATCAAGCTGATACAGATGCAGAGAAATGCTGCAATCCAAGACTGTGCTGCCAAACGCTGCTACAAACAACAGCAGCAGCACCTGCCCGAAATCTGGGGAGCGAGTGGCGTGTAATGCCTTGGCTTCGGAGTGGATGTCTGCGTATGTTCTTTCAGGAGTGATCGTGATGAAGCAGGGCTAATATTAGGTCATCACTTCTCCTGGCGTCTCTACAGCTGCTGGGCTTGACTGGTGGAGACATGTCCACATATGGAGGTTCTTGTTGCTCTCAAAATATTTCATACTAACGACGTTTTGTGCTGAACTGGAACCAGAAAACACGACTTTTTGCTTTGAAAGGGATCAGGTGTTTGGCTAGAGGTTTGTGATACCCGCAATAAGCAATAAACTTGTTATTAAGGTGGTTGGTATGGACTCTAATGTTGCACATTGTATGAATGGATACAAATTTGATTTTCAAAGATTTTTTAAAATAGTTTCAGATTTTTATTCATTAGATTTTTCATTGTTTTATTTTTATTTTGTGTCTTCTTCAGTAAATAGACAGTGAGAAAAATATGCAGATTGCCAAATAAATGAATTTCCCCTTTCATCGTCTGCATTTTCATTTGTTTCATTGTTCCATGCTATGTGTTCTTTCTTTTTTGCTCTGTTTCCCATCTGATTGCAGTTAAACCAGGACAACGCTCTGACTCATCAGCCGTTACAGCGGCGTACTTTCTTGCAATCCATATGTGCAACAGGCAAAGCACTCCTGCACTCCTCTTGCGCCCTTGCACGCGATCCAACAGCATCAGTGCCGTCAAGCTATTCCGCTGCCGGGTGCGAATCTGTGCTGTGTTTAGCGCATGAGATTGTGTATTTTGAGAGTGTATTGGGAGTACAGCGGGTCAATAAATATTTGATGACAGTGCCACCTCTCCTCAGCGCCCAAGCCCAAGCAGATGATCTCCTGACCTTCAGACACCCAGGGCCAGATGAATTATTAAGAACAGAGCTGTCAGTCACGAGTGCCGCGCCAGCTCCAGGTGGAATAGAGAGGGAGGGCTATCTGTGGTCACATCTCGCTCAGATGTCAATCGCCAGACCACCACCTGCTGTTTGGACACTTCGAGTAAGAGGGAAAAGCTCTGCAGAATGTGAGCGCTATGGATAGATGGATCACAGGGTCCCTAATTGATGATTATAGAAAGCGTTCTTTTCATCTTTTGGCATCATGAGTGATGGTTATGACCTGACAAATGAGATTAATGGGATTCTTTTATCATTCTAACATTAGCATAGGCTTGCTGCATCATATGGACAGCCCATGTTTAAGTATGCCAGATGCTTCAGTCGTCTTCTAACACACTTTCTGCTTGCCTATAGTTTTGCTATCACATTAATGTTTTGTTTGCTTTGAGGAGATTCCAAACTAACTGGTCAGGATTTTGTGCGTTGAGCTAAATTATTGTGGTCTCTAGACCAATGCAAGACAGCAAACTGCTGAAATAATTGTGACT